>NC_029777.3:50731558-50773892 GCF_000817695.3 Arachis duranensis | reverse complement strand
GTCCTTTCATGTCGTTTGTTGGTTTGTCATTCATCAAAACCTACGAATACAAACTTCGCATACAAGCAACATGATTTACAGCTAGAATCCTTAGACAGTGGTGTCCAGAGTTCTTAGGCACACTCTTTTGCTTTGGATCACGAATTTAACTGCTCAGTCTCAAGCTCTTCGCTTGACACCTTCACACCACAAGCATTTAGTTAGGGGGAGGAGCTCAATTGAACTTCTTAGGCCAAGATTTTATTTCTTTTAGGCTCTCCTAACCATTGATGCTCAAAGCCTTGGATCCTTGCTCTTGCCTTTTGGTTTAAAGAGCTATTGGCTTTTTCTATATATATATTTCTCTTTTTTTTTTGCTGCTTTTTCTTACTTCAAGAGTCAAATATTTTTGGATTTTTCAGATCACCAATAATACTTCTCCTTTTTCATCAGTCTTTCAAGAGCCAACATTCTTAACTCCAATATCAATTATGCACTATTAATTCATGCATTCAAGAAGATAAATGTAATGCCACCGCATCAAATAATTTGACTTTTCTTATTATATAAGTTGAGTTCATGCATCTTACTTCTCTTTTTCAAATAAAATTTTCTTTTAAATATGGTGAGAGATACATGGAATAATTCATAGATTTAAGACATAAACAAAGATGATCATGCACTTAGAAACAAGAAACAGACAATAAAAAACAATGGAAAACAGGAAAATAACATAAAAATAACACAGTCAAGGGGGTAATGGAATGTGACCACCTTAGTGACAGCGGCTACTGCTTCCTCTAGTGGATCCAATGGAGCGTTTAAGCTCCTCTATATCTCGTCCTTGTCTCTGTTGCTCGTTCATCATAGATCTTTAATCTTCTCTTATTTCATGCAAGATGGTGGACTACTCTTGGTGTTCCATCCACGGCTGATCCATGTTGGAACTCAATGGGGACATCTCCTTGCATAGGTGGAGGGCTTTTCTGCCACCTTGTACAGTTCTTGAGGTATCACCTCATGTACCTCCACCTCATTCCCAAGCATGAAGCAGTGAATCATGATTGCTCAGTCAATAGTCACTTCGGATCGATTACTAGTAGGGATGATAGAGCGTTGGATAAATTTCAACCATCCTCTAGCTCTGGGCTTGAGGTCAAGCCTTCTTAATTAGACAGGCTTGCCTTGAGCATCCCTCCTCCACTGAGCTCCTTCCACATCTGAAAGAACTTGGTCCAGCCCCTGATCAAAATTGACTCTTCTAGTGTAAGAGTTTGGGTCTCCTTACATTAATGGTAGTTGGAGCGCCAACGTTATATTTTTTGGGCTGAAATCTAAAAGGCGCTCTCGGACCATGGGATGTGGGTTCACACTAGTGTCATGCTTTTTAGTGACCCAAGCATTGGCATAAAACTCTTGCACCATTAATATCCCAACTTCCGGGATAGGGTTGGTCAGAACTTTCGAACCTCTTGATGCCTAGGCATCTTAGGCTAGTTTCACAAGCCTTTTTCATTAGTTTTCATTAGGTTTCATTAACTTTCTTAGGCAATAAGTAAGAATTTAGATGAGAAATGTATGTATGTCTTGACTCAATCACACATTGTTAAATATGTGCATTTTTGTGAGATTTATGCAAGATTTACTTGATGCAGTGAATGATGCATTATCTTATGATTATGGCAATCCTTTGATGCATTTTGTTTGGTTGATGATAGGTAAGAAAAAGCAAGAGAAGGGAAGGAAGAAGTAGAGGAGACAACGTTGGTGGCCAAAGTTGGCTTACCAACGTTGCCATGAACGTTGCTTGTGGAGATGGAAGCAACGTTGGTGGCCAAGTTGGCTCACCAACGTTGCAATAAACACTGGCTCAAGAAAGGGTGAGAAACATTGGTGGCCAAGTTGGCTCACCAACGTTGCCACAAATGTTGGCATTAGAAAGAGAAAGCAACGTTGGTAGCCAAAATTAGTCCACCAATGTTGCCACAAATATTCCAAGCATGAAGAGCAACATTGCCCTCCAACGTTCCAAGGCTTAAGAAGCAACGTTAGTGATCCAAGGGTGGCTCACCAGTGTACCTGGCAACGTTGCAAGCTAAGTAGATGACAACGTTGGTGTGCAAAAGTTGCCACAAACGTTGCACATCAACGTCTTCGATAAAATCTAAAGTTGGAGTTGGAAAATTTTGATGTGACGAGTACACGTGTTTGACGCGTATGCATGAAAGTTGAAAATTAGCAAGTCTCATGCATGCATGGGCGACGCACAGGCGTAAAATGGCAATAAAAACAACTTTGACGCGTACGTATCGGTGACGCGCATGCGTGACCAGACGAACGTTGGTGCACCAATATTGAGCCCAACGTTAGTGGCAATGCCCAAAAAGGCTTTTTGCATACAACGTTTGTGCCACCATTAGTGCACAAATGTTGGCCACCAACGCCAGCACCAACTTCAATTCAAAATGGCACCCATGCAAGTGTGAACGTTAGTGAACTAACACCTATGTCAACGTTACAAGGAGTCACTCCTAACTTGCTTCAAATAAAGGCCAAAGCCCACATCCAAAGACTTGAAGATTAATCTAGGAAGTGTATAAATAAGATAGATTTTGAAGTTAAAAAAAGACTGGGAAGCAAGGACCCTGATTGGAAAACCCTGAAATCATTTTCTTTGTACTTTTCTCTGCTTTCATGTACTTTTCTTTTCCTTTTTGTTTTGTTGAGCAACGATGAACTAAACCCCAAATCAATAAAGGGAGAAGTTCTATTGTAATTCACATGATTAAATGAAATTCTTCTTCTTCTCAATCCGCTTGTTGTAGCTAAAGGACACCTTCTATGTTTATTGTGATTTACTCATCCGGAAGGGGTTTGAATCAATTGAATCTCTACGTGAGCCTTAGAAGGGGAATTATAGAGATTAGAATTGAAGCTCTATCCCTCACATATCTCTTGACCAACACCATTCGGGAAGAATTGAGGTCTTGAGAATTTGTGTGGGTTATGGATAAGAGAATGCACTTAACCTCTTCTCATGACAATTAGATCAAAGAATTGGTAAGATTGATTGTGTTTAGAGAGATTGAGTTGCCAAGGAACTAGGACTCAATCAATTACAATCTGCTATAGATCTACTTCATGTGATTGAGAATGAAGTTGAGACCCATTTGATTCATGATGGATTATGATATCTCCAATCCCAAATGAATCTTTCTCTTTGATATTTCTTCATTTTTGTTACCTTGAATTCACCTTAATTGCTTTGATTTACTTCTTTCTTGATTCCTAGCACCCAAGACCCCTTTTACTTTTTATGTAATTTAATTTTCATAGTCATTTACATTCTACCCTTTTACTTTCTTACAATCTAAGATTCAGCTTATTTACATTTCTTGTCATTTAAGTTTTTGTCATTTACTTTTCAGCATTTATTTCTATAGCACTTTACATTTTATGCCATTTAAGTTTCTGTCCTTTACTTTCTAGCATTTACTTTCTTACAATTTATATTTCATCCATTAAATTTCACCAAACTATATTCAATATTCGCTTGACTAGATTCATCACCCAACTAAAATTGCTTTATCCATCAATTCCTGTGGGATCGACCTCACTCTTATGAGTCTTACTACTTGATGCAACCTGGTATACTTGCTGATAGTTGTGTGGATGTGATTTTTCGCCATCAAGTTTTTGGAACCGTTGCCAGGGATTGATTAAGATTGATAATGATTAAGTAGGTGATAGTCTAAATTAAGCATTTTCTTTGTTTTTATCATTCAAGTTCTTTTAATTTTCTATTTTCTCTTGATGCTAAGGTGTTTATGTTATTACCTCACTAAGAAATTCTTATCTGTGACATAAGGAATTTCAATCTTCCTTGGTGATTGTGTTTTATAAAATTCTAATGGTGTTTACCTCATCTTTTGATCAAGCAAATTTCATGGGATATTGCCCACCATTACAAAATGATTCAAGTCATTATTCTAATGGTGGCTGGGAATATCACCAAGGAATGATAGATTATGAGCAATCCACCTAGTGGGGATATACTCCAGGGACACAAAATGATCAAGCAAATTACATGGGATATTGTCCACCACCACAAAATGATTCATGTCATTATCCTCATGGTGTCTAGGAATATCAACAAGGAATGAGGGAGTGTGAATAATCAAGTGACATGGGATACCTCCCAAAGCTACAAAATGACTCATATTGTTATGACAACTACACAAATTGTGGCTGGGGAGGGAATTTTAATGCTCCATATTCTAATCATCAAGAGCCATCATCACTTGATTATGCCTCAAATACATTCATGCAAGATTGTCCAACTCCACCTCATGATTTTTCATATCAAAACTCTTCATCACTTGAGTATGCCTCAACACAAAATTCCTTCCAAAATCCATACAATTCATTCCACCAACCACAAAATTCACTCCATTATGTAGAAATCTCACTTCAGGACCAACAAAATTCATTCCATACCCCCTCAAAATAACTTCACCACAACACCCACCTATCCATAAAATCATTCCTAGCCTTCATCCCTTGAGCCAACAGTAGAACAATTTTGTCAAAGACAAGAACAATCCTCGAAAGAAAAAGAAATCCTCTTCAAGAAAATGGAAAGGGAATTAGAGCAAATAAGGAAAAACTCAGGATTGCTAAGAAAGGAGGATGAAGATCAATTTGTGGGTGTAAAAGAGGAAGTGGAAGAGCAAGATGAAGAGGCTCTTGTACCAAGTGAAACCCCAATGAAGAAGGAGGTGGTGGAGGTATATGAGCCTAGGATTTCATATCTACAAAGGCTACTAAGGGTGACAAAAGAACATAAAAACTCACTCCCAAAAGACTCAACGGAACATCATGTAGAAAAAAGGGAGGAAGATAATCAAAGGAGTCCACACTCAATAGAAGCAGAGAGTTGCATAGAGGATGGGTTCATTGAACCACCAATTCAAAAAGCTTTTGATGAAGAGGACACTCCAACCATCACACAACACTCAAGTCTTGATATCCAAGAAGTGAAGGCAACCAACAAGAGCACCGAAAAGAGGATTGTGACTAAGCTACAATCGACCATATCCATGAAGAAGAAAAGGTCAACCACAAGCAATCCAACCCCTGATCCAACAAGCAAGTTCAATCAAGCAAATAACAAAAGGAAGCTTTCTGCGAAGAGGCCAAGACAGGGGACACTAACTTGCTATTCTTTTCCCCTGAGGTTATTCCTCTTAACAAACTAGAAGAAGAAGAAGAAATTTATGAAAAACATGTCAAGCTAATGACATTAAAAGAGCACTTGTTGGGAGGCAACCCAGCTAGAGGTAATTTTCTTTTCCTAACTGTTTCAATAAATGAGTTAAGTAGATTTCTCTGTATTGCAAGGAGCTATGTTTGGTGTTGCACACCAAAGTAATTCTAGGGTGAATGTGTGATGCTAAGTTTGGTGTTCCACCACAGATTTCATTAAAAACACATTACAACCCACTAAATAGCATGCCTAGTCACTGACTCCAAACAATCATGGAAACTACTTAACATGTGTTTAGTTTTGAGCTCATAGTCTGTTTTCTTAATAAAAGCATATGAGGTTTTCTACATGTATTCAATTTGCTGCATAAGGCAAGGAACTAAGTTTGGTGTTCACACACCAGTTTAAGTTAAAAAAATCACAAGCATACATGCATGCTAACCATCTCTCAAGTGCTTGGGGAGCAAGCAACTTTCAATACCTTTGCAGGAAGTCAATCAATCTCTTGGAAAGATCATGCACCATCATCCAAGGAGATAAAAAAAGAATACCAAGTTTACGGATGATGATGGCAAGAAGGAAGCAAGAAGACACCAAGAGGTTGTATTGTTACTTAACTGTCTCTAGTTTAAATATGTTAATTGAAAGTGCAATTGCACCCCTGTTGATCAATGTCATTTTAATCATTATTCATTTGCACCAGGTTAATTTTTATGCTGATTTAGCTTGCTAGTCTAAGTGCTTATGGCATGTCATCTTGCTTGAGTTGTATGCTTTGTTCCCCTTTGCTTGAATAAAAAAAATGTTGTGAAACAAAGAAAGAGTAAAAATTCATCCTTGGTAGAAGATAAAATAAGGTTATATGGTGGTGCATGCTTGAATTCTTAGCAAGTTAACTAATAAAGTTGAAGAGTACAGTGCTTCTTTAAGTATGAACCTAGTGTGCATAATATGAAACCTTTGTAAATAAAGATCCTTAGAAGAAAGAAAGAACAGGAAAGAATGGAAGAAAAGCCAATGTTGGTGGCAATGTTGGGCCACCAACGGCCATCACCAATGTTGGCAATAAATAGAAAGAAACAAGGAATAAGCCAGGCACCAATAGTTTGACCCTTAAGATACATGCATGTGGTGCTTTTGTACTAGGATCTGCTTGGATGATTAGGTTCTAAGGAGTGTTTTAACACTTGGTAACTTGGGTTAACTAACCCGGGATTATCAACCAAAAGTCCACTATCAAGAGCAACTAAACTACAAAGCATTTAGTGACCTAAAGAGGTGATGGGCATCAATGTCTCTAGGTTGAAATGCAAGCCAAGTGCCTGTGGTGTGTATGTGTTGAGGAGAGGCTTGAGTTAGTAAGTCTGAGGGGTGCTTCATCACCCAACACCTGGAGCCAACTGGGTCGGGAGTGTTGACTAAAAACTTATCTTAAAAATCTGCCTGATATATGAAAAAATCACCAATCAATAGTTTATAGAGAAAAAAACGTTGCAAGTATAGCTCTTAACCAATGCTGACTCCACGTATCAATTTAGAAGGGGTTGTCACAAAATTTAGAAATAAAATAATGGGAGTATGAATCCCAGGTTGTCTCCCAACGAGTTGCGGAAAGTAAGAGGTTTTTGAGTTTGAGAAATATAGAAACAAATGATTGAGAATTTATGTAATTTAAATAAGAGCCTTGACCGGGAGAAGACTAAATGGAAGTTCTATCCCTGTTGAACTCTCTCAAGTGTAATAATAAAAGGGTTGTTATCCTACTTAGTTATCCCTTATATAATAAAGAAAAGTCAAGTACTCTCAAACTAATCCTATCGCTTGCATCCTAATCCTTTCCTAAGAAGGGATTAGAGTCAAAGACAGGAAAATTAGCCAACAACTTCCAATTAATATTAACAATTGAGTATTCCAACTCAATATTTTCCTTTTAATCAACTCCTAATCAAGTTAGGGAACTACTACATTATCGTGAATATAACTTTCACATAATTAAGAGAGGAATAAAAGAAAGACATGATAACTAATAACTAAAATTCAATTAAAAGTAAAAATGGTTCTTTGCATTAATAAATTCCAAAATCATGAACATACTTAACTAAACAGAGTCAATGGGCAATAAAAGAGTAAAGAGTAGAGAGACAAGCTAGAATGAGGAAGCTCCAACGGAGGTAATAAATCTTCTCAATATCCAAAGAAAAGCGCTAAAACTCTACAACTATGAATGTGAAGAAAACCTAGAAGAAGAAGTAGAATTCTCTCTAGATTCCCAAAACTAAACTAAAACTATACTAATGAGAATGTGTGTTGAGTCTCTGCATGTTTACTTACTTTAGTCTGGGTTTTAGGGCCGAAAACTGGGTCAAAACACGGCTCGAAATTGCCCCCAGCATTTTCTGTTAATTCTGTTGATCGCGCATATCACGCGTACGCGTCAGTCATGCATTGGCGTCACTGGTCGTTTTGGCGTATCAGCGTTCGCGTCAAGCACATGCTCGCGCCGTATTGCAGAACTCCAATCCACGCGTACACGTCAAGCACATGCACGCGTCCCTGCAATTTTCTCTATGTCACGCACATGCGTGAGCCATGCTTGTGCGTCGCTGCTCGCTGGTTATCTCCTTAGTTTCTTGTGTTTCTTCCATTTTTTTGCAAGCTTTCTCTCCATCCTCTAAGCCATTCCTGCCCTATAAAGCCTGAAACACTTAACACACGGATTACGGTATCGAATGGTATAAAGGAGACTTAAAATACACAAATTAAAGACTTTAGGAAGAAAGTTTTTAATCACAGAACAAAACTAGGAAGGAATTGTAAAACCATGCAAATCATATGAATAAGTGGGCAAGGATTTGATAAAAATCACTCAATTGAGCACAAGATAAACCATAAAATAGTGGTTTATCAACCTCCCTACACTTAAACATTAGCATGTCCTCATACTTAGCTCAAGGAGATAAAATAAATTAGTAGGGAAAAGTAAGACTCATGCAATGCAATGCAACCTATGTATGAATGCAACTATATGATTTCGTCTACTTGGTTAAAAGTAAATAAGTTCTTCAAGACAAGCATAAATTAAATTCCATTAATTCAAATCCTACAATAAAGACAAGTAAACTTGTAAGAAGATGGCTCATGAAATCAGGGAACATAGAATCAAGCATTGAACCCTCATTGATAGTGTATATGCACTCTAGTCACTCAAGTGTATAGGGTAATCACTCTACTTTTCTCTAGTCATGCTTTCAAAACTTTGTTCTTCACCTAACCAATCAACAAGTATTTAATGTATCAATGCAAACATCATGAGGTCTTTTCAAGGTTGTAATGGGGCTAAGGTAAAGGTGAGGGTATATATATATGGCTAAGTGAGCTATAAATTGAATCCTTGACTAACCTAAGATCTCACCTATACATACACACTCTATATAACTTCTAAATTCATGCCTAGCTACCCAAAAATTTCCCACTTTTTCATCTCATACTCATGCATCAACCTTCTTTTTAAATTATATCACATGTACACCGATCTTTTATTAACTTAATATTGGGGTAATTTTGTCCCCTTATTTATTTAATTGATTTGCATATATTTTTTTTCAACTTACCAAGACACATCCGGCATGCCATGGGACACGTACAAATTGCGGGAAACTTACCTTTTCCCGGCTTGGTTTCAGATCTAGTCTCTGCAGCTGGAGTCTCCTACAGAGCTGGGGACACCAAGGCCATGATTCCTCGGGATGATGAATATGTTCCGAGTGGGAAGTACATCAAACCCACAGCAGCCACTACAAGCCAGATTGCGGACCCGGCCAGAGATATCCCTTCTTCTTCTACATCACAAGCACCTTCAACAATCAGTTGCTCCTTCAAATACTTCAGAGGTAGGACCAACAAGACCGAAAGATGGAACACATGGAGTGCCGTAACAAGCGCCGATTCACATACCTCAAGAGGCTGATTGTTGGGAACCACACACCTGAAGAAGACCCAGACACTCTGGACTCCACTGGAACTACCAGCATGGGGAGCCATGACGGTCCTGATGGTGGAGGCACTGCTATCAGCCCCCTTTGTTCCTGACTGATGGCACCAAGGACGGTGCAAAACTTTAAGTGTGGGGAGGTCGGTCAGTACCTGACTTCTGGAGGTAACTTTTCTCTCTTAACACTAATAGGTTATTTCTCTTTTTTAGGATAGGATAGATTGCATAGTAATAGTTATTTGCATGCATGTTCTAATTGGTTGAAAAATAATAAGTTTCTTTTAAAGACTCTATTTTTGAAAAATTTCACTAATTTAAATAAAAAAGTTTTTGTGTTAAAAGCTTGTTTGAAGATTGTAAATTGGAACATGGTTTTAAGCTAAGAACACACAATCTGTGAGATTTGAGCTTAATTACATGGTTACATTATTTAACCATAAAAATTTGTTCTTGTGTGTTTACTTCTCTATGATTGTAATCTATATTTTGTTCCATCATAGATGTCCAATATTTAATGTATTTATATGCATGCATATGATTGAGACCATTATTTGATTATTAGCTCACTTATCCCAAATAGCCTACCCTTACATTTACCTTTGTAGCCATTTTGAGCCTATTAATCCCCATTTGTTCTATATTTTACCACATCACTAGCCTTAGGCGGAAAAACAATTAAATACCCCAATTGAATCTTTGGTTAGCTTAAGATAGAGATTGTGTATCAACTAAGTGTGGGAAAAAGTGGGAACATGGGTTAGTAAAGGAATGTGTTATGTTTTTACTTTGATAAAATATTGGGAATTTGGGTGCCTACTCGTGTAAGACCAGAAAAAATAATATTCCATGTGCATTGATATATTATGTTTGCTTTCAAAAAAAATTCTTTAACATCCTTAAGTTGGACGGTCCACTAGCTTAGTCTTCCGCTGTGGGTGGATCCTCTACGAGGAAGATCTCCAGCTCCTTGCTTTTCTTCATCTGCTCACCATGATACGGCTTAAGGCGATGTCCATTTACTTTTATAAATTTGGAGCTTGAAGGATGACTTAGGTGAAAGACTCCGTGTGGCTCTGCCTTCTCTACTCTATAGGGACCTTCCCATCTTGATCTCAGCTTGCCTGACATGAGCCTTAGTCTGGAGTTGTAGAGGAGAACTGATTCCCCTGGTTTAAACTCTCTCCATTTAATGTGCTTGTCATGCACAGCCTTCATCTTTCCTTTGTATAGCCTGGAGTTATCATACGCTTCAAGGAGAAGGTTTTCTAATTCTTGTAGTTTCATCTTCCTTTCTGCTCTGGCCCTCTCAAATTCGATGTTGATTTCTCTTACCGCCCATAATGCCTTGTTCTCTATCTCGACTGGGAGGTGACAGGCTTTTCCATAAACTAAGCGGATGGGGCTCATCCCTATAGGTGTCTTGTATGTTGTCCAGTATTCCCAAAGTGCATCTTGTAGCCTGGTGCTCCGGTCCTTCCTATGAGGCTTGACTATCTTCTCCAGGATACGCTTTATCTCTCTGTTAGACACCTCTGCGGGTGGTAAGCAGTTGCTACCTTGTGAATAATTTCATGTTTCTTTAGTAGAGCGGTCAGTCTCCTATTACAAAAATTGGTGCCTTGATCACTCACGATTGCTCGTGGTGATCCAAAGCGACAGATAATATGGTTTCTAACAAAGGAGACAACAGTGTTAGCATCATCAGTAAGTGTGGGAATTGCATCCACCCATTTAAAAACATAATCCACAGCTAACAATATATATAAAAAACCGCTAGAGTTGGAAAATGGACCCATGAAGTCAATACCCCAAACATAAAAAATCTCACAGAACAGCATAATTTGTTGGGGCATTTCATCCCTCTTGGATATATTACCAAACCTCTGGCATGGGAAACAAGATTTACAGAAGGCAGCAGCATTTTTAAAAAGAGTAGGCTACCAGAATCCGCAGTCTAAAATTTTTCTAGCTGTTCTTTGATGGCCAAAATGTCCACCACTCTCAGAGGAGTGGCATGCCTCTAAAATGGACTAGAATTCTGACTGAGGCACACATCTTCTAATTATCTGGTTAGCACCATACCTCCATAAATATGGATCATCCCAAATATAATATTTGGACTCACTTTTCAGCTTGTCCCTCTGATGCTTAGTAAAATTGGGAGGGAAGGTATGACTAACTAGATAATTAGCTACAGGTGCATACGAAGGAACTACTTCAGATGCTGCATGCAAGCTATCAAAGGGAAAAACATCATTGATAGGAGTGGAGTCATCCTTAATGTGCTCAAGGTGACTCAAGTAGTCCGCCACTAAATTCTGGTTACCACTCATATCCTTAATTTCTAAATCAAATTCTTGCAGTAACAGTATCCAACGTATTAGCCTTGGTTTAGACTCTTTTTTAGCTAACAAATATTTGAGGGATGCATGGTCTGAGTACACTATCACTTTAGTGCCAAGTAAATAGGCTCATAATTTATCCAGAGCAAAAATAATAGCTAAAAGCTCTTTTTCAGTGGTAGTGTAATTAGACTGTGCAGCGTCTAATATCTTCGAAGCATATGCAATTACGAAAGGGTCCTTACCTGCATGCTGGGCCAGCGCCGCTCCTATAGCATGGTTGGAGGCATCACACATAATCTCAAAGGGCTTACTCCAATCTGATCCTCACACAATTGGAGCTTGAGTCAAGGCAATCTTCAGCTTATCAAACGCTTCCATAGAGTCCTTACGCAGTCCAAACTCAACATCCTTCTACAGCAGTCTAGATAAAGGTAAAGCTACCTAACTGAAGTCCTTGATAAATCTATGGTAGAAACCTACATGACCAAGGAATGAACGGACTTCCCTCACTGAGGAGGGGTAAGGCAGACTAGAAATGACATTTACCTTTGCAGGATCTACAAAAATACCAGTATTAGAGACAACATGTCCTAGAACAATACCTTGTTTTACCATAAAATGGTACTTTTCAAAATTCAAAATAAGGTTTGATCTAACATACCTGTCTAATACTCTAGATAAACTATCAAAGCAAAGGCTAAAGGAATCACTGTATACGCTAAAATCATCCATAAAAACCTCCATATAGCTCTCAATGAGATCAGAGAAAAGACTCATCATGCACCTTTGAAAAGTGGCTAGTGCATTGCATAAGCCAAAGGGCATTCTCTTGTAAGCATAAGTCCCAAATGGACATGTAAAAGTAGTCTTTTCCTGATCCTCATGTGCTATATGAATTTGAAAATAGCATGTGTAACCATCTAAAAAGTAGTAATGGGATTTACCTGACAGGCGATCAAGTATTTGATCAATAAATGGCAAAGGGTAATGATCCTTGTGAGTGGCTTGGTTGAGGCACCTGTATTCAATGCACACCCTCCAGGAATTCTACACTCTAGTTGCTATGAGCTCTCCTTGCTCATTCTTTACTGTTGTGACTCTAAACTTCTTGGGCACCACTTGCACTGGGCTGACCCATTCGCTATCTGAGATGGGGTAGATGATATCTGCTTCCAGTAGTCTGGTTACTTCCTTCTTGACAACCTCCAAGATGGTGGGATTCAGTCTTCTTTGGGGTTGGCGAACAGGCATTCCTCCCTCTTCTAAAAATATTCTGTGCTCACAAACTTGATGGCTGATGCCTACTATATCTGCCAAACTCCACCCAATTGCTTTCTTGTGTTTTCGCAGCACACTAAGCACTGCTCCTCCTGCTAGGCTGTGAGTTCCTTTGCAATGATAACTGGGAGCTTCTGATTGTCCTCAAGGTAAGCATACTTGAGGTGGGGTGGAAGGGGTTTTAACTCCAATTTCTGCTCCTGACTAGGCACTAGATCGTTTGGAGCCAATGATGATGGCATAATATCCTCATTGTGTTCAGAGGGGTTCCCCACACTTGGACCTTGCTCCATGTGCATCTCTTCTACTACTTCCTGGTGAACTGCAACCACTGTCTCATCAATTATGTCACACTAGAAGATAGAATGGTCTTCCGGAGGATGCTTCATAGCCTCATTCAGATTGAAGCTTACTGTTCAGCCATCTATTTCAAAAGAATAGGTTCCTGAGAATGCATCCAACTTGAACTTTGAGATCTTCAGGAATGGTCTTCCGAGCAAGATGGATAACGGCTTTCCTGAGTCATTTTGGGGCATCTCCAAGATATAGAAGTCAATGGGAAATGTGTGCCCCTTAATGCTCACTAGCACGTCCTCAGCAATTGCAACCATTGTAATGATGCTTTTATCTGCTAACACAAAACGAGCTGCCGACCTTTTTAAGGGAGGGAGCCTCAAGGCATTATATATAGACAAAGGCATAATACTTACGCACGCTCCTAAATCACACATGCAGTCAGAAAATATTATATCCCCAATGGTACAGTTAACCATGCATGGACTTGGATCACTACATTTTTCAGGTATATCTCCCATTAATGTAGATATAGAACTACCTAAAGGAATAGTTTCTAATTCATTAATCCTATCCTTATGTATGCATAAATCTTTTAGAAACTTCGCATATTTAGGTACTTGCTGAATGACATCAAAAAGGGGAACAGTTACATCAACCTTTTTGAAGATTTCTACCATTTTTGGGTCAAGTTCCATCTGCTTTCTAGGCTTTCTTGAAAGGTGTGAAAATGGGATAGGGGTAATGTCTTTGGTAGCTTTAGCTCCTTTTGGTGTGCCATTCTCTGGTTGAGTTACTTCTTCTTCAATCGTGTCTTGTACTTCATCTTCCTTTTCAACATCCTCCACTTCAAGCATGTCCTCAGCTGGGGTGTGTTCTAGTTGTCTTGGCTCCTTAGGATTCCTCTCTTGCAGTGTGGTTCCGAACCTCAAAGTGATGGCATTGATGCTACCCTTGGGTTTGGGTAAGGGTTGAGAAGGAATTCTACTGGAGCTTGAAGGCTGGTTGTTGGAGTTATTCAGTGATCCAATCTGTAAGACAAGAGCTTGTAAGGTAGAGTTCAGACCATTTAAAGTAGAAGTAAGCTTGTTCTCCATGGTCTTCTGTCTCTGATCAATAGAGTGTAGCAACTCATCATTGGAAGATGAAGAGGGATAAGTGAACTGAGGGGTCTACTGAGACACTTGGGACTGCCTTAGATGAGGTGCTCTGTAAGCTTGGTTCTGGTTCTGCTATTGATAGGTAGGACTCTACTGATACTGGTTCTGCTGATTGTTAATATTATTCCACCTCTGATTTCATTGGTCGTCTCTACCTCCTTTGTTATAGTTGTCCCTCCAACCTTGGTTAAAGTTCCCACCTTGGTTATAGTTACCGCCTTGTTGATAGTATCCTTGATTCGGGCGGTCATAGAAATTGTGGGTAGCTGCCACGGTGTTGTCTTCATGTTGGAGTTGTGGATATTCATTAGTGTAATGATTATAATCAGCGCATATTCCACATAATCTCTGAGGAACCAGTTGTTGACTATGTTGTGGTGAAGGGGGTTGAGATTGTTGTTGGCCTAGATATATCTGCTTCAGTAGGTTGGTCATCTCACATATTGATTGTGTGAGAGCATTATTCTCATTGCCAGAGGAAACCTCTGCCACAACCTTGGGGTGGTTGTTCTTGTTGTGTTGTGATTCTGAGCGGACTCAGCTAAGTCGGTGATCAGTTGCCATGCTTCTTCTGTGGTCTTGTACTTTTTCAGAGAACCATTACTCACACCATCTAATGTAGTCTTGTCCTGAGGTTTCATGCCTTGTGTGAAGTAGTTGATCAACACCAACTTGTCAATCATGTAGTGGGGGCGCGCGTCTAGGAGATTATTGAAGCGCTCCCAATACTCGTAAAGAGTCTTTGATTCGCCTTGAATAATCATTAAAATTTCTTTCCTCAGTCTATCAGTAACTTCAGCTGGAAAGTATTTTTCTAGGAATTCTCTTCGAAGTATGTCCCAGTTAGTAACAACTACTTCAGGATGAGTGTAGTACCACTCCCTCGCCTTTTCCTCAAGCGAGAACGGGAAGGCATCCAGCAAAATAGAAGTCTCAGTTGCACCATTACGCCTGACAGTAGAATAGGATTTTTGAAAATCCCTAAGGTGCTTGAGAGGCTCTTGAGCAGGTAAGCCATGAAACTTTAGCAGTAGATTGATTAGCGCAGTCTTCAATTCAACATCTGCACCCAGATTTGGATGACGCGCTTGGAAAAGTGGTAGTGTAAAGTTCAGAGCTCCTGCTTCTAGGAGAGTAATCCTCCTGAGAGCTACCATGTTCTCTGCGCGTAAATCAACCAAATCAGTAGAAATAGAGCTTATTTCTTCCTTAAATGACGTTTTAGATTCACCCTCAGAGAGGACTAACCGATGCCGAGCTTGCCTTGTACGTGGAATAGTTCTTTCATACTCAGGATCAAATGTGGGTAAGCTCGAATCAGGTAGCGAACGCGTCATTCAATGAAAGAAACATACAGCTCATAGTAGCAAAATAAAATAAATTTCAACCAATAAATTAGCACACTGTTGCAATTCCCCGGCAACCGTGCAAAAAATTGACGTACAGAAAAATCACCAATCAAGAGTTTATAGAGAAAACAACGTTGCAAGTATAGCTCTTAACCAATGTTAATTCCGCGTATCAATTTAGAAGGGATTGTCACAAAATTTAGAAATAAAATACTGGGAGTATGAATCCCAGGTCGTCTCCCAACGATTTGCTTTAAATAAGAGCCTTGACAAGGAGAAGATTAAATGGAAGTTCTATCTCGGTTGAACTCTCTCAAGTGTAATAATAAAAGGGTTGTTATCCTACTTAGTTATCCCTTATATAATAAAGGAAAGTCAAGTACTCTCAAACTAATCCTATCGCTTGCATCCTAATCCTTTCCTAAGAAGGGATTAGAGTCAAAGACAGGAAAATTAGCCAACAACTTCCAATTAATATTAACAATTGAGTATTCCAACTCAAGGTTTTCCTTTTAATCAACTCCCAATCAAGTTAGGGAACTACTCCATTATCATGAATATAACTTTCACAGAATTAAGAGAGGAATAAAAGAAAGACATGATAACTAATAACTAAAATTCAATTAAAAGAAAAATGGTTCTTTTCATTAATAAATCCCAAAATCATGAACATACTTATCTAAACAGAGTCAATGGGCAATAAAAGAGTAAATAGTAGAGAGACAAACTAGAATGAGGAAGCTCCAACAAAGGTAATAAATCTTCTCAATATCCAAAGCAAAGCACTAAAACTCTACAACTATGAATGTGAGGAAAACCTAAAAGAAGAAGCAGAATTCTCTCTAGATTCCCAAAACAAAAGTAAAACTATGCTAATGAGAATGTGTGTTGAGTCTCTGCATGTTCCCTTGCATTAGTCTGTGTTTCTGGGCCAAAAATTAGGTCAAAACATGGCCTGAAATTGCCCTCGGCATTTTTTGTTAATTCTGCAGATCACGCATATCACGCGTATGCGTTAGTCATGCGTTCGCGTCGCTGGTCGTTTTGGCGTGTCACGCGTTCGCGTCAAGCACGCGCTCGCGTCATATTGCAGAACTCCAATCCACACGTACACGTCAAGCACGCGCACGCGTCACTACAATTTTCTCCATGTCATGCGCACGTGTGAGCCATGCGTGCGCGTCGCTGCTCGCTGGTTATCTCCTTAGTTTCTTGTGTTCTTTCCATTTTTTTGCAAGCTTCCTCCCCATCCTCTAAGCCATTCCTGCCCTATAAAGCCTGAAACACTTAACACATGGATCACGGCATTGAATGGTATAAAGGAGACTTAAAATACACAAATTAAAGACTTTAGGAAGCAAGTTTTCAATAACAGAACAAAACTAGGAAGGAATTGTAAAACCATTCAAATCATATGAATAAGTGGGCAAGGATTTGATAAAAACCACCCAATTAAGCACAAGATAAACCATAAAATAGTGGTTTCTTATTGCCTCAACACAGAACACTAAGCTTCAATAAAGAATAATGCTGAGCGGATATTTTATACGCTTTTTGGGGGTAATTTCATGTAGTTTTTAGTATGTTTTAGTTAGTTTTTAGTATATTTATATTAGATTTTAGGCAAAATTTATATTTCTGGACTTTACTATGAGTTTGTGTATTTTTTTGTGATTTCAAGTATTTTCTGGCTGAAATTGAAGGATCTGAGCAAAAATCTAATTCAGGCTAAAAAAGGACTGCTGATGCTGTTGGATTCTGACCTCCCTGCACTCGAAATAAATTTTCTGGAGCTACATGAGTTCAATTGGGGCGCTCTCAATGGCGTTGGAAAGTAGACATCCAGGGCTTTCCAGCAATATATAATAGTTCATACTTTGCTAAAAGATAGACGATGTAAACTGGCGTTCAACGCCAGTTCCATGTCCCATTCTAGCGTAAAACGCCAGAAACACGTTACGAGTTGGAGTAAAACGCCAGAAACAGCCTAGCCACGTGGAAAGCTCAAGTCTCAGCCCCAGCACACACCAAGTGAGCCCCAGAAGTGGATTTCTACACTATCTATCTTAGTTTACTCATTTTCTGTAAACCTAGGTTACTAATTTAATATTTAAACAACTTTTAGAGATTTATTCTGTACCTGATGACATTTTAGATCTGAACTTTGTATTTCTGATGGCATGAGTCTCTAAATCCCATTGTTGGGGGTGAGGAGCTCTGCTGTGTTTCGATGAATTAATGCAATTACTTCTATTTTCCATTCAAGCACGCTTGTTTCTATCTAAGATATTTATTTGTACTTAACCATGATGAATGTGATGATCCGTGACACTTATCACCATTCTCAACCTATGAACGCATGCCTGACAACCACTTCCATTCTACCTTAGATTGAATAAGTATCTCTTGGGTTCCTGGCTCACAAGTCTGATTGCCTCTCTTGACAACAGAGCATTCAGATCCGTGAGACCAGAGTCTTCGTGATATAAGCTAGAATTCATGGGCAGCATCCTTGAGATCTGGAATGTCTAAACCTTGTCTATGATATTCCGAGTAGGATCCGGGAAGGAATGACTATGACGAGCTTCAAACTCATAAGTATTGGGCGTGTGACAGACGCAAAAGGATCGATGGATCCTATTCTAACATGAGTGAGAACCGACAGATGATTAGCCGTGCGGTGATAGCGCACCTGGACCATTTTCACTGAGAGGATAGATGGTAGCCATTGACAACGGTGACCCACCAAACATACAGGAAGAAAGCAGAGATTCAGAAGACAAAGCATCTTCAAAACTCCAACATAGTCTCCATTACGGCATAACAAGTATTTATTTCATTCTCTTTTGTTCATTTGCAAGTCAACTAATAATTATAATTGATATCCTGACTAAGAGTTACAAGATAACCATAACTTGCTTCAAGCTAACAATCTCCGTGGGATCAACCCTTACTCACGTAAGGTATTACATGGACGACCCAGTGCACTTGCTGGTTGGTTGTGCGAAGTTGTGAAGAATTGTAATTTCCAATTTCGTGCACCAAGTTTTTGGCGCCGTTGCCGGGGATTGTTCGAGTTTGGACAACTGACGGTTCATCTGGTTGCTTAGATTAGGTAATATTCTTTTCAAAAAGTTTTCAAAAATCTTTCAAAATTTTTTTATTTATTTTCGTTTTTCCAAAATTTATTTTCGAAAAATCCACAAAAATAATAAAGTCATAAAAGTAAAAAATATTTTATGTTTCTCGTGTGAGTCTAGTGTCAATTGCATCTTTTTAATTTTCTAAAAATTTTTCGAAAATTCATGCATGTTTTCTTCATGATCTTCAAGTTATTCTTGATAAATCTTCTTGTTTGATCTTCATATTTTCTTGTTTTGTGTCTTTTGTTGTTTTTCATATGCATTTTTTTATCCATAGTGTCTAAACATTGAAAATTTCTAAGTTTGGTGTCTTGCATGTTTTCTTTTCTTGAAAATTTTTCAAAAATAAGTATTGATGTTCATCATGATCTTCAAAGTGTTCTTGGTGTTCATCTTGACATTCATAGTGTTCTTGCATGCATCATTGGTTTTGATCCAAAATTTTCATGTTTTGGGTCATACTAGTGTTTTTCTCTCTCCTCATTAAAAATTCAAAAATAAAGAAAATATCTTTTCCTTATCTTACTCATAAATTTCGAAATTTTTAGGTTGACTTAGTCAAAAAATTTTAAAATAGGTTGTTTCTTGTTAGTCAAGTCAAGATTTCCATTTTAAAAATCTTATTTTTTCAAAACTTTTTCAAAAATCAAATCTTTTTCATTTTTCTTTTATATTTTCGCAAATTTTTTAAAATTGATTTTCAAAATTTTTTTCTTAATTTTATTTCATAATTTTCAAAAATTTTACTAACAATTAATGTGATTGACTCAAAAATTTGAACTTTGTTACTTTCTTGTTAAGAAAGATTCAATTTTTAAATTCTAGAATCATATATTTTAGTTTCTTGTTAGTCAAGTAATCAATTTTAATTTTAAAAATCAAATCTTTTTAGTTTCCTTTTCAAATCTTTTTCAAAACAAATTTCAATCATATCTTTTTCAAAATCAATTTCAAAAATCTTTTCTAACTCCTTATCTTTTCAAAATTGATTTTCAAATCTTTTTCAACTAACTAATTGACTTTTTGTTTGTTTTACTATTTCTTATCTTTTTCAAAACTACCTAGCTACTTTCCTCTCTCTAATTTTCGAAAACTCCTCCCTCTCATCTTCTTCTATTTATTTATTTATCTACTAACACTTCTCTTCCACTCAAAATTCGAACCCTCTTCTCCCCTCTACCTGTGTTCGGATTTTCTTCTTATTTTCTTCTACTTACATAAAGGAATCTCTCTACTGTGATAAAGAGGATCCCTATTATTATTTTTTGTTCCCTTCTTTTTCATATGAGCAGGAGCAAGGACAAGAACATTCTTGTTGAAGCAGATCCTGAACCTGAAAGGACTCTGAAGAAGAAACTAAGAGAAGCTAAAATACAACAATCCAGAGAAAACCTTATAGAAATTTTTGAAAAAGAAGAGGAGATGGCAGCCGAAAATAATGACAACAACAATAATGCAAGGAGGATGCTTGGTGATTATACTACACCTACTTCCAATTTTTATGGAAGAAGCATCTCAATCCCTGCCATTGGAGCAAACAACTTTGAGCTAAAGCCTCAATTACTTTCTCTGATGCAACAGAATTGCAAGTTTCATGGACTTCCATCAGAAGATCCTTTTCAGTTCTTAACTGAATTCTTACAGATCTGTGATACAATGGGGTTGCTCCTGAGGTCTACAGGCTTATGCTTTTCCCTTTTGCTGTGAGAGACAGAGCTAGAGTATGGTTGGACTCTCAACCTAAAGATAGCCTGAACTCTTGGGATAAGCTGGTCACGACTTTCTTAGCCAAGTTCTTTCCTCCTCAAAAGCTGAGTAAGCTTAGAGTGGATGTTCAAACCTTCAAACAGAAAGAAGGTGAATCCCTCTATGAAGCTTGGGAGAGATATAAGCAACTGACCAAAAAATGTCCTTCTGACATGCTTTCAGAATGGACCATCCTGGATATATTCTATGATGGTCTGTCTGAATTGTCTAAGATGTCATTGGACCATTTTGCAGGTGGATCTATTCACCTAAAGAAAACACCTACAGAAGCTCAGGAACTCATTGACATGGTTGCAAATAACCAGTTCATGTACACTTCTGAAAGGAATTCTGTGAATAATGGGATGCCTCAGAAGAAGGGAGTTCTTGAAATTGATGCTCTAAATGTCATATTGGCTCAGAACAAAATGTTGACTCAGCAAGTCAACATGATTTCTCAGAGTCTGCAATGGCAAAATGCGTTGAATAGTACTAAAGAAGCATCTTCTGAAGAACAAGCTTATGATCCTGAGAACCCTGCAATGGCTGAGGTGAATTACATGGGTGAAGCCTATGAAAACACATATAATCCTTCATGGAGAAATCATCCAAATTTCTCATAGAAGGATCAACAAAAGCCCCAACAAGGCTTTAATAATGGTGGAAGAAACAGGTTTAGCAATAGCAAGCCTTTTTCATCATCTTCTCAGCAACAGATAGAGAATTCTGAGCAGAGCCCCTCTAGCTTAGCTAACATAGTCTCTGATCTATCTAAGGCCACTTTAAGTTTCATGAATGAAATAAGGTCCTCCATTAGAAATTTGGAGGCACAAGTGGGCCAACTGAGTAAAAAAGTCACTGAAACTCCTCCTATTACTCTCCCAAGCAATACAGAAGAGAATCCAAAAAGAGAGTGCAAGGCCATTGATATATTCAAAATGGCCGAATCCAAAGAGGAAGGGGAGGACGTGAATCCCAATGAGGAAGACCTCATGGGATGTCCTCCAGACAGAAAGGAGTTCCCTATTGAGGACCTAAAGGAATCTGAGGTTCATATAGAGACCATAGAGATTCCATTAAACTTTCTTCTGCCATTCATGAGCTCTGAGAACTATTCTTCCTCTGAAGAGGATGAAAATGTAACTGAAGAGCAAGTTGCTCAATATCTAGGAGCCATCATGAAGCTGAATGCCAAGTTGTTTGGTAATGAGACTTGGGAATATGAACCTCCCTTGCTCATTAATGAACTAAATACATGGGTTTAGCAAACTTTACCTCAAAAGAAACAAGATCCTGGTAAATTCTTAATATCCTGTACCATATGCACCATGACCTTTGAGAAGGCTCTGTGTGACCTGGGGTCAGGTATAAATCTTATGCCACTCTCTGTAATGGAGAAACTGGGGATCTTTGAGGTACAAGCTACAAGAATCTCATTAGATATGGCAGACAAGTCAATAAAACAAGCATATGGATTGGTAGAGGACGTGTTAGTGAAGGTTAAAGGCCTTTACATCCCTGCTGATTTCATAATCCTAGACATTGGGAAGGATGAGGATGAATGCATCATCCTTGGAAGACCCTTCCTAGCTACAGCAGGAGCTGTGATTGATGTTGACAGAGGAGAGCTAGTCCTTCAATTGAATGGGGACTACCTTGTGTTTAAAACTCAAGGATCTTCCTCTGCAACCATGGAGAGGAAGCATGAAAAGCTTTTCTCAATACAGAGTCAAACAAAACCCCCAAAATCAAAATCTAAGTTTGGTGTTGGGAGGCCACAACCAAACTCTAAGTTTGGTGTTGAGAAGCCCCCACATTCAAACTCTAAGTTTGGTGTTGGGAGGCCCTTATCATGCTCTGAACATTTGTGAAGCTCCATGAGAGCTCACTGTCAAGCTATTGACATTAAAGAAGTGCTTATTGGGCGGCAACCCAATGTTTATTTATCTATATTTCTATTGTTCTTTTATGTTTTGTTAGGTTTATGATCATGTGGAGTCACAAAACAATTGCAAAAATTAAAAACAAAATAAAAAACAGCAGAAGAAAAAGCACACCCTAGAGGAAGAGCTGTCTGGCATTTAAACGCCAGAAACAGACAGGCAGAGAATAGCTGGAACCGCCTTCTATAACTTTCGAACTCTGGTCAGAGGGAAGATTGTTCACCTCCACCCTGACAAAATAAGAGAGATCTTCAAGCTGCCTCAACTGCAATATGACCCAGACTCCTTTAATAGGAGAATGAAAGGAACAAGAAGAGCAAGGGCGTGAACTGAAGGAATTGAAGTGCCAGAAGCTATCTCTTGAAGGGCCAAGCACCCCACAGACTAAAGGAGCATCCACTTCCCAAAATAAATGTTGTTGAGTCCTAATCTTAGCCTTAACTCTGTGATAATTGTTCTTATTAGGAATTTACCTTAGAAGTTATATATGAGTAGTAGTAATTAGTATCTTTATTTTGATTTTATCTCCAATTAAGCTATAATTTATTTTTCTCATCATCATTAAACATGAATAAAATAGTATATTTTTAGAATAAGGAGGTAATATTTTTTTGAATTTTTAATAAGAAAAATTAAAATTATTTATATGTGGTGGCAATACCTTTTGTCTTCTGAATGAATGCCTGAACAGTGCATAATTTTGATAGTGGAGTTTATGAATGTTAAATCTGTTGGCTCTTGAAGGAATGATGAACAAGAAAAATGTTATTGATGATCTGAAAAATCATAAAATTGATTCTTGAAGCAAGAAAAAGCAGTGAATAACAAAGCTTGCAAAAAAAAAGGAGAGAGAAGAAGAGAAAGCAACCAGAAAAAGCCAATAAACCCTTAAAACCAAAAGGCAAGGCTAAAAAGGATCCAAGGCTTTGAGCATTAATGGATAGGAGGGCCCAAGGAAATAAAATCCAGGCCTAAGGAGCTAAATCAAGTTGTCCCTAACCATGTGCTTGTGGCATGCAGGTCCAAGTGAAAAGCTTGAGACTGATTGGTTAAAGTCGTGATCCAAAGCAAAAAGAGTGTGTTTAAGAACTCTGGACACCTCTAATCGGGAACTTTAGCAAAGATGAGTCACAATCTGAAAAGGTTCACCCGGTTATGTGTCTGTGGCATTTATGTATCTGGTGGTAGTACTGGAAAACAAAGTGCTTAGGGCCACGACCAAGACTCAAAAAGTAGCTGTGTTCAAGAATCAACATACTAAACTAGGAGAATCAATAACACTATCTGTTTATACCCTGGGTCAAGCTGTCCGACTCGGGATGTTCTACAGACAAAGCAACCGACCTCTTCAGGTCAGGACAACCCGACCTCTTTCCAAATAGCTCTGCCAAGTCACCAGAAAAGCCCAAAGAAGGGCCCAAATAGAGGAACACGCCCCAAATCCTAAGGCAGCCCAAGCCTACAGAGAGAAGGGCGATTCCCATGAAGATAAGCTGACCTCACCTAGAAGGTAAGATAAGATAAGATAACTAACTTATCTTATCTAAAAAGGTCACGCCTCATCACTATAAATACACTGGAGCACCCAGGTATAACTCATACTCTGATTCTACTCAATACCTGCTTAATACCCTTGCTAACTTAAGCATCGGAGTCCCTTGCAGGTACCCTCCACCCTCCGGGGACGAAGGATCAGCAGCACCGCCAATTCCAACAAGCCGGACAAATCATCTCCGACCAGCACAAAAGATCTAATCCGAGATCGACCTACAGTTTCTGGTAACCCTCGGAACATTGGCGCCGTTTTCGGGGAACCTGGAAGTCATCCAATCACCATGGCGGACGACCATGACAACAACCACGATTCAGATCTAGAAGATAGAACGCCGCACAAAAACAATGACGCTACGCCTAAAGATACCCCCCGGCCTAGCGGAGACAAGAACGTGCCAAATCAAGAAGCTCTGGACACGCTTCAAGATCGACTAAAGCAACTCGAGAAAGATGCCCAACATCAACGAGCGGTAGAGAAGGACCTGTAAAGGGAGATAAGGCGATGTCGAGAGCTGGAAAGCAAACTCCTACAAATTGAAGCCTATCTCAAAACCAAAGCTATTCGATCTCCTGGTGAAGATAACCCCTGCAAGGATCAAGATCCATTCACCAAAGAAATCATGAAGGCCAAGATCCCAAAAGACTTTAAACCCCCGGACATGACTTTGCACGACGGCACCACAGATCCCGGCCATCACTTCAGTAATTTCAGAAGTAGAACGTATCTCACCGATGCTTCAGATGCAGTTCGTTGCAAAGCCTTTCCAGCTACTTTAACAAAAATAGCAATCAGATAGTTTGACAATCTGCCTCCAAGATCCATCTCCAGTTTTGACGATTTAGCCAAGAAGTTTTCAGCCAGATTCTCTATCCAAAAAAACAAAACCAAGCACGCCCCGAGTCTGTTGGGGATTAAGCAGGGAGATCGGGAAAGTCTCCGCAACTACGTGGAAAAATTCAACAAGGCATGTCTAGACATACAAAATCTACCCACTGAAGCGGCCATCTTGGGCCTCATTAATGGCCTCCAAGAAGGGCCTTTAGCCAATCCATATCAAAAAAGTATCTCACATCGCTAAATGAAATACAAGAACGAGCCGAGAAGTATATCAACATGGAAGAAAACGCCCGACTAGGAGAAGTATCAAGATCCAGATTCTCCTCCCGAGACAAAGATAAAGAGTCTAAGAAGAAGGAAGACCGACACGGGGATAAGATCAAAAAATACCACAATTACACCCCTCTCCGGGTGTCCCTAGTGGATATATACAGAGAAGTTTGTCACACTGAAAAAATACCACCGCATTAATCTGAAACATTCATTGTCCGATTATAAAGCTACAGATTGGCAAAAGTGAAAATCGAATTCACTGCACGATCACGACAGAAGACCCACAGAGATGAAAACCAAATTCATCGGAGGTCAAACACGCGAGGATTAAAACCCAATTTCTACAAAAATCGGCAAAGATGAAATCAGAATAATGCAAAAAGTTATCGAAAGTGATCCGTAGAAAGGACCTGACGAGGTCTTAAAAAAATGGATTGCTACAAAATAACTTAAAGACGGACCGACATAAAAGTCGGATAAGTCACGTCGACTAAAAGTTATCAGTAAATCCCTGGAAAGAGGTCTGGCCAACCATATAAAAGAGGATTACTATAACTTAGAAGGGCCCAACATGACGAGGTCGGCCCACGACAAAGAGTTATAAAGTAATCCCTGAAAGAGACCTGAACCAGGTCCAAGAAAGAAGATTACAGAAATAACTCAGAAGATCCCGACATGACGAAGTCGGCCCAATCGACAAAGAGTTATAAAGTAATCCCTGAAAGAGACCTGAACAAGGTCCAAAAAAGAGGATTACAGAAATAACTCAGAAGAGCCCGACATGACAAAGTTGGCCCAATCGACAAAGAGTTATAAAGTAATCCCTGAAAGAGACCTAAACAAGGTCCAAAAAAGAGGATTACAGAAATAACTCAGAAGAGCCCGACATGACGAAGTCGGCCCAATCGACAAAGAGTTATAAAGTAATCCCTGAAAGAGACCTGAACAAGGTCCAAGAAAGAGGATTACAGAAATAACTCAGAAAAACCCGACATGACGAAGTTGGCTCAATCGACAAAGAGTTATAAAGTAATCCCTGAAAGAGACTTGAACAAGGTCTAAGAAAGAGGATTACAGAAATAACTTAGAAGAGCCCGACATGACGAAGTCGGCTCAACTGAAATGGATTACTAAAGATAACTTCAACAAGGAAAGAAGACCGACGCACAAGTTGAAGTCAACCTCAAAAGAAGTCGGGCTACCAGCATAAAGCAAAGAGGTCCAAAAAGGTCAGACAAAGAAAGTAGCAGACAGATATGTCGTAAAAAGCACAAGTTGCAGTAATAAATGAACTTAAGAAGCTATCATGGTCAGCCCCAAGAGCTCGGAGACTACTTTGTTTAATGAAAATAAAAGTTGCTAAGCAAAGCAACTAAAAAGTATCAGAGTCAGAAGCATATTTTACAAACATAAAAAGTTCAAAAGCCCATAGGTCGGGCTATACCACAATATACCAAGGATAATTAAAGAGAGTTCGGAGGACCCTTAGTGGCGGCATCAATATGAGGTGAAGGAGGACGAGTTTGGAGAGGCACCGCATCCACCGTCCCGTCGCCCCGATTCAAGATCTGACAATCAGGATTTGGCTCAACTACCGTCGAGGGGGCTGAAGAGATCGGCATAGCAGAAGCTTTAAGAGACGGCGCAGGAAGAGGCTCAACGTCGTCATCATCAGGGTCATCTGGGACAATTTTGCCATCCTTTACCACATTGTCAAGGCTAAAGAGAGTCAAGTCAGCATCAGGGGCAAGAATCCGAACCTGCTCCCTCAGGTTCTCATAAGCAGCAGCTACGCTGCCTACAAGGTGACCCTGGAGCTCGGCATAATCAACCCGAGCAGTTTCCAAGTCATCTCGGAGACGTACCAACTCCCTATAAGCTGAGACATAGCTATCCTTGTGCTTCAATGCCATGTCCTCAGCCAACTTCAAGGAAGCCGCCAAGGCGACAGAGCTAGCCTTCTCACCCTCCAATTCCTTTTCTACCTTCGCCAACTTCACCTCCAACTCCTCCTTTAGACCCTTGATCCGATCAAACTCCAATTTAGCCTCCTCCATGAAGGATTTCGTAGCATGAATCGGGATATCCTGAGCAGTTCGGAAAATAGCCGCACCTATATGTGCCATCTTCACACTATTTCTAGTGATGAATTCTAGGTGCTGAAGAAAGGACACATCATCCATGGAAAGTACACCATAAGGGGCAATTTGCTGGTTGACAAACTCGACAGCATCAAAATCTGGGGCATCCAGGTTAAAGGGCTCAGATGTTTTCTGCTTTTTTGAGGGAGGAGCACCAGAAGTAGCAGCAGAAGTTTGTGGAGGATCGGCAAGGCAAACCCGAGGAGTAGGGATTACCCTCCTCGGCCCAGGGGAACTCGGCACGGGCAGTTTCATGATGGTTTGAGAAGACCCTTCTCCAGCCGCCTTGACCGATATGTTTTGTGCAACAGCTGCCTTCCTAGCTTTTTTGAAAGCCTTCATGGATTCGTTGTTTTTTGACATTTCTGAAAAACAGAAAAGACAGAATCAACAACAAAAGTCATGGATCACAAAGGTAAAATAGAATAAAAGTGAAAACACATTAGTCAGTACCTAACACATCTCGGACCAAAGATGGGTCCCCCAGGAACTTCTTAGTATCCAGATGCGGAGGCTCCCCCCAAATATCTTCCAAGACACTCACAAAGGCCTGTTCGACCTCGTCCAACATCTCCCAAGTATATCGAGACACCATTACATTCTTTTGCCACTCAAGAGGAAAAGTAGGTTCATCATTTTCGTCAAGAAAAAAAGGGGCAGACCCCTTCAACAGCTCGAACTTTAAAGAAATAGTTTTTAAAGTCCTTAAAGTACTCGTCATACATAGCAAAGACTTTGTGCCCTTGAGCAGATCTAAAAGAAACCCAAGAAGCTTTCTTTTTTGAAGAAGCCCCAGGCTTGGCCGAGACAAAGAGATAGAGGAAAATAGTCAGAGAAGGCTTAATGCCTAACTCTCGACACAGCAGCTGAAAGATTTTTATAAAACCCCACGAATTGGGATGAAGCTGGGATGGAGCAATGTTACACGACCACAAGAAGTTGGTCTCAAAAGTGGAAAAAGGAAAAGTAATGTCCAACAGACTAAAGAAGTATTCATAAGCATAAAAATAGGGACGCTCCCCCTCGATTGGAGTAGGAAAACAAACTCTCTCATGGGAATCAGGTGCTACCAGCTCGTAATTCCCTTCCTGGGCACCACTACCACAAACCCTATAATGTTTTTGCAGCTCTTTACAGAATTCAGAATCCACCACCGAAAGACACAGAAGAACCATGGAATCCACCCAATCGGCCATGCCCTCAGGGACTTGGGAAGACGTCTCAACAATATTCTTGTGAGAAGCCATAAGACCAACTAGTCCTACAATAAAGAAATAAAATATTGGATTACTAAAACACATCTCGGGCAACAGCAAAAAAACTCGGCTACACAACCTAGCACAATACAAGCAACAAAAAGGAGACCCCAGGACTTACATCCTGGGGCATCCTTTGGAGGCAGCCACAGAACAAGAACCCAAGAGGATTTACAAGATTCACACCCCAGCAACAATCCTTCCCTTTCAAACCAGAAACAACAACAGAAGCAGAAATCATCAAGAAAACATCGTTGAACCTAAACCCACTAAAGGAGCAACCTTTTTTCAAGCAGCGACAACATGCAAAACCCTAGAGACACTAAACGTAAGGGCGAAAAGAGGACCAAAACACGTACATCACAGGGGCAGTCAAGCATGGCAATATGAAAAGATTCAAGCTTTCCAACATAGATACAGGCAAAATCAAAACTTTATTGAAGAATCACATTCCAAATCAAGTAAAGAAGCAGGGAAAAGAACCAACCTGAGGAAAAGAGGAACACTAAATGATCGCCAAGCAAACGTCGCAGAAGGAAATGAGAAAATCACAGAGAAAATAGAAAAGAGAGAAAGAAGGTTACGAAGAAGAGAAATCGTTTTTCAAATACGAAGTTTAAAAATAAAGAGACCCAGAGAAAGCGGAGCATTAAAAGCCCATTAATGAGGGTGTTAAACCCTCACACGTTTCCAAAGCTAGAGCGCTAATGCAAAAGTGCACGCTTAAAGAAGCAGAAACGTTCCACATTCAAAAAGGAGCTATACAAAGATAAAGCGACAAAATGCTCGAGTTCGGCTTTACCCAAGCAGGCTCGAAGACCAAGACTCGACCTCCAGATAAAGACCGAGCTCGAGCAGGGGCACTGTTCATACCCTGGGTCAAGCTGTCCAACCCGGGATGTTCTACAGACAAAGCAACCGACCTCTTCAGGTCAGGACAACCCCACCTCTTTCCAAAGAGCTCGGCCAAGTCACCAGAAAAGCCCAAAAAGGGCCCAAATAGAGGAACATGCCCCAAATCCTAAGGCAGCCCAAGCCTACAGAGAGAAGGGCGGTTCCCACGAAGATAAGATGACCTCACCTAGAAGGTAAGATAAAATAAGATAACTAACTTATCTTATCTAAAAAGGTCACGCCTCATCACTATAAATACATTGGAGCACCCAGGTATAACTCATACTCTGATTCTACTCAATACCTACTTAATACCCTTGCTAACTTAAGCATCGGAGTCCCTTGTAGGTACTCCCAACCCTCCGGGGACGAAGGATCAGCAGCACCGCCAAGTCCAACAAGCCGGACACGTCATCTCCAACCAGCACAAAAGATCTCATCCGAGATCGACCTACAGTTTCAGGTAACCTCAGAACACTATCCAAATTCTAAGTTCCCATAGATGCCAATCATTCTAAACTTCAAAGAATAAATTGAGATGCCAAAACTGTTCAGGAGTAAAAAGCTACCAGTCCCGCTCATCTAATTAGAATTTATGCTTCATACAGAAACTCTGAGATGATTTTGCCTCTTAATTTTCTTTCTATCCTATTTTATTTATCTCGTTGCTTGAGGACAAACAACAGTTTAAGTTTGGTGTTGTGATGAGCGGATATTTTATACGCTTTTTGGGGGTAATTTCATATAGTTTTTAGTATGTTTTAGTTAGTTTTTAGTATATTTCTATTAGTTTTTAGGCAAAATTTATATTTCTGGACTTTACTATGAGTTTGTGTGTTTTTCTGTGATTTCAGGTATTTTCTGGCTGAAATTGAAGGATCTGAGCAAAAATCTGATTCAGGCTGAAAAAGGACTGCTGATGTTGTTGGATTCTGACCTCCCTGCACTCGAAATGGATTTTCTGGAGCTACAAGAGTCCAATTGGCACGCTCTCAATTGCGGTAGAAATTAGACATCTAGGGCTTTCCAGCAATATATAATAGTTCATACTTTGCTCAAAGATAGATGATGTAAACTGGCGTTCAATGCCAGTTCCATGTCCCATTCTGGCGTAAAACGCCAGAAACACGTTACGAGTTGGAGTAAAATACCAGAAATAGGTTACAACCTGGCGTTTAACACCAGAAACAGTCTAGGCACATGGAAAGCTCAAGTTTCAGCCCAGCACACACCAAATGGGCCCCGGAAGTGGATTTCTGCACTATCTATCTTAGTTTATTCATTTTCTGTAAACCTAGGTTACTAGTTTAGTATTTAAACAACTTTTAGAGATTTATTCTGTACCTGATGACATTTTAGATCTGAACTTTGTATTTCTGACAGCATGAGTCTCTAAATCCCATTGTTGTGGGTGCGGAGCTCTGTTGTGTATCGATGAATTATTGCAATTACTTTTTTTGGCATTCAAACATGCTTGTTTCTATCTAAGATATTTATTCGTACTTAACCATGATGAATGTGATGTTCTGTGACACTTATCACCATTCTCAACCTATGAACGCGTGCCTGACAACCATTTCCGTTCTACCTTAGATTGAATAAGTATCTCTTGGGTTCCTGGCTCACAAGTTTGATTGCCTCTCTTGACAACAGAGCATTCAGATCCGTGAGACCAGAGTCTTCGTGGTATAAGCTAGAACCCATGGGCAGCATCCTTGAGATCCGGAAAGTCTAAACCTTATCTATGGTATTCCGAGTAGGATCCGGGAAGGGATGACTGTGGCGAGCTTCAAACTCATAAGTATTGGGCATGTGACAGACGCAAAAGGATCGATGGATCCTATTCCAACATGTGTGAGAACCGACAGATGATTAGCCGTGTGGTGACAGTGTAGCTGGATCATTTTCACTGAGAGGATGGATGGTAGCCATTGACAACGGTGACCCACCAAACATACAGCTTGCCATGGGAGGGGACTTGCGTGCGTGAAGACGAAGACAGGAAGAAAGCAGAGATTCAGAAGACAAAGCATCTCCAAAACTCCAACATATTCTCCATTACTGGTGGCCAAAGTTGGCTCACCAACATTGCCATGAACGTTGCTTGTGGAGAAGGAAGCAACGTTGGTGGCCAAGTTGGCTCACCAACGTTGCCACAAACATTGGCATTAGATAGAAAAGGCAACGTTGGTGGCCAAAGTTGGTCCACCAATGTTGCCGCAAATGTTCCAAGCATGAAGAGCAATGTTGGTGGCCTAAAGTAGCTCACCAACATTGCTAACAACGTTGCTAGCAAGTGAGGTGCAACGTTGGTGGCCAAGGTTGGCTCACCAACGTTGCCCTCCAACGTTCCAAGGCTTAACAAGTAACGTTAGTGGCCCAAGGGTGGCTCACCAACATTGCTGGCAACGTTGCAAGCTAAGTAGATGCCAACGTTGGTGTGCAAATGTTGCCACAAATGTTGCACACAATGTCTTTGATAAAATCTGAAGTTCGAGCTGGAAAAATTTGATGTGAGGCGTACACAAGAATGACGCATATGCGTGATAGTGGAAAATTAGCAAGTCTCGCGCACGCATGGGCGACGCACACACGCAAAATGGAAAAAAAATAGCTTTGACGCGTGCGCGTGGGTGACGCGCACACGTGACCAGACAAACGTTGGTGCACCAACGTTGAGCCCAACGTTAGTCGCAATGCCCAAAGAGGCTTTTTGCATGCAACATTTGTGCCACCATTATTGCACAAACGTTGGTCACCAACACCAGCACCAACTTCAATTCAAAATGGCACCCATGCAAGTGTGAACGTTACTGAATTAACGCCTATGTCAACGTCACAAAAAGTCACTCCTAATTTGCTTCAACTGAAGGCCAAAGCCCACATCCAAAGTCTTGAAGATTAATCTAGGAAGTGTATAAATATGATAGATTTTGAAGTTAGAAAAAGGCTGGCAAGCAAGGACCCTAATTGGGAAACCCTGAAATCATTTTCCTTGTACTTTTCTCTACTTTTATGTACTTTTCGTTTCCTTTTTGTTTTGCTAAGCAATGATGAACTAAACCCCAAATCATTAGGGGGAGGAGCTCTATTGTAATTCACATGATTGAATAAAATTCATCTTCTTCTCAATTCGCTTGTTGTAGCTAAGGGATACCTTCTATGTTTATTGTGATTTACTCACTTCGGAAGAGGGTTTGAATCAATTGAATCTCTATGTGAGCCTCAGAAGGGAAATCATAGAGATTAGAATTAAAGCTCTATCCCTCACAGTTCTCTTAACCAACACCATTCGAGAGGAATTGAGGTCTTGAGAATTTGTGTGGCTTATGGCTAAGAGAATGCACTTAACCTCTTCTCATGACAATTAGAACAAGGAATTGGCAAAATTGGTTATGTTTAGAGAGATTGAGTAGCCAAGGAATTGGGACTCAATCAATTTCAATCTGCCATAGATCTACTTTATATGATTGAGAATGAAGTTGAGACCCATTTGATTCATGATGGATTATGATATCTCCAATCCCTAATGAATCTTTCTCTTTGATATTTCTTTATTTTGGTTACCTTGAATTCACCTTAATTGCTTTGATTAACTGCTTTCTTGATTTACAGCACCCAAGACCCCTTTTAATTTACATGCAATTTAATTTTCATTCTATCTTTTTACTTTCTTGCAATCTAAGATTCAACCTATTTTCATTTCTTGTCATTCAAGTTTCTGTCATTTACTTTTCAGCATTTATTTCTACAGCACTTTACATTTTATACCATTTAAGTTTCTGTCATTTACTTTCCAGCATTTACTTTCTTGCAATTTATATTCTGTCCATTAAATTTCACCAAGCTCTATTCAATATTCGCTTGACTAGAATCATCACCTAACTAAAATTGCTTGATCCATAAATTCCTGTGGGATCGACCTCACTCTTGTAAGTTTTACTACTTGATATGACCCGGTATACTTTCTGATAGTTGTGTGGATGTGATTTTCCGCCATCACCTCTTCTCTGGATTTCTTGTTGGATCTTTGGGTACTCATTCTTTTTGAACCTGAAAGGGACCTCGGGGATCACCTTTATCTTTGCCACTACTTCACATAAGTGATCTTGATGAGTCTTGGTGAGGGATCTCCTCATTTTCTAGGGATCGGAGGCGGAAGCAATGGCTTTTCCTTTCCTCTTTCTTGAGGACTCTCCGACTTTGGGTGCTATACTTAGAAATGGTAGAAGTCAAAAGGCAAAGCTTTTGCAACACCAAACTAAAGAACTTTGCTCGTCCACGAGCAAATATGAATGAAAGAGAAGAAGAGAGTAGAAGATGAAGAGAATAGTAGAGATGGAGAGAGAGGGGGATTCGGCCAAGTGGGGCTTATTGGGTATGAGGTGTGTGTTTTGAAGGGTTCTATGAAGAGTTATTTATAGTGGTGGGTTATGGTTAGGTTTCAGCCATGAGGGGAGAATATGGGTGGAAAAGATTTGAATTTGAAATGGGTTGGTGGGAATGGATGGATAGGAGTGATGAAGGTTGTTGGGAAGAGAGAAAGATGATGTGGATATGATTGGTTGAGGGTGTATCAGGAAGAGTGTACATGGGGAAGAGGGAAAGTAAAAGAGAGAAGAAGATAGGGTAGGTGGAGATTCTGTGGGACCCACTAATCTTGAGAGGCTAGGGAATTTGAATTTCATGCCCCCTTGTGAGCGTTGAACGGCCCAGCCTCTGCTTCTTGTCTGGCGCTCAACGCCAGCTTCTTGCTCCGTTGTGGACATTGAACGCCTAACCTCTGCTCCCTGGCTGGCGTTCAACGCCAGCTTCTTGCTCCATGTAGGGTGTTAAAAGCCCTATAGGGACTCCTCCCTTGGTGTTCAACGCCAGCAATGCTGCTCCCTCTTTGGCATTGAACGCCCACACCTCTCCTTGTGTGGCATTCAACGCTAGCTTTTGCACCCATTTGGGGGCGTTGAACGCCCCTCTGGCCTCCTGGTCTGGCGTTCAATGCCAGCAAGGGGTCTACTCCAAGGTGTTCTGTTTCCATCTTGGAATGTCTTTGTCTCTATTCTACTGCACATGATCACAAACTCTAAAAGGGAAATAATTCTGAAAATAACTTAATATAACTCGAAAGAAATAACTAAAAATAAGAATACTAAAGTTATGGTTTGGTTGCCTCCCAACAAGCGCTTCTTTAATGTCACTAGCTTGACGGTTAGCCCCTTTACGGGGATGGAAAGGGGCTCAAAATTTTGCCCCTTACAGTGAACTTCTTCCCTGTGCTCTCATGGAAGAGCTCCACGTGTTCTAGAGATAGGACTTTGTTCATAGTGTGTGGAATCACAGGGCTATGTGTGAAGACAACTCTCAGGCTAGGTGAGAGGCCTTTAGTGGTGATTTTCCTATCCATCCAACCTTTAGGTACCTTTCCCTTAGTACCTTCATTCTCATTGCTTGATGATGGTTTCTCAACACCAAACTTAGATTCGGTATATGGGGACTCTGTAAAGCTCTGCACAGAGAGAGAAGGTTAGAACACTAAGTGTTACACAGTTGTCTCTCCTTTCGGGAGGGAGTTAGGTTTAGTCATCTTGAACAAAATGTGATCTTCCCATAAATGCAAAACGAGCTCTTCCCTTGCCACATCAATTATGGCATTGGCAGTGGCTAGGAAAGGTCTTCCAAGGATGATGGATTTATCCTCATCCTCTCGGGTATTTATGATTATAAAATTTGCAGGGATGTAAAGATTTTCAACCCTTACTAAGACATCCTCTACCAGGTCATATGCCTTTTTCAGTGATTTGTCTGCCATCTCTAATAAGATCTTGACAACTTGCACCACAAGAATTCCCAGCCTCTCCATTACAGAGAGAGGCATGAGGTTTATGCTTGACCCTAGGTCGTATAAAGCCTTCTCAAAGGTAATTGTTCCTATGGTGCAGGAAATTAGAAAGCGTCTAGGATCTGGCAACTTTTGAGGTAGTTTCTTCTGAACTATGGCATTGAGTTCCTTGGTGAACACCGGAGGTTTGACCTCCAATGTCTCTGTTCCAAATAATTTGGCATTCAGCTTCATCAAAATTCTAAAGTACCGAGCGACTTGCTCTTCCCTAGTTTTCTCTTCCTCGTCAAAGGAGGAGTATTCTTCAGATTCTATACATTGCAACAAGGCATTCAAGAGAACCTCTATGGTTTCCTCATGAGTGCTGGTTTCTGTTAGTTCTTCAATAGGGGTGTCATTAGGGGGCACAGAACACTCATCCTCCCCCCATTGTGGCGTTTAATGCCAAGACATGCTCCTCCTTGGGCGTTGAACGCCCGACCTCTACTACCTGGCTGGCGTTCAATGCCAGAAACTTCCCTTCAGATTCGGCCCCAGCTGCTATAGTGAAGGCCTTGCACTCTTCTCTTGGGTTTACTTCAGTATTACTTGGAAGAGTGTTAGAAGGGATTTCAGGGATCTTCTTACTCAGCTGACCATTCTGTACCTCCAGATTCCTAATGGAGGACCCAGTCTCTATCATGAAACTGTGAGTGGTCTTAGAGAGATCGGAGACTATAGTGGCTAAGTCAGATAGGCTCTGCTCAGAAGTCTCCATCTGTTGCTGAGAAGGTGAGAATGGTTTGTTATTGAACCTATTTTGGTTCCTTCCACCTTGGTTGTTGTTGAACCCTTGTTAAGGGTTCTATTGATCATTCCATGAAAAGTTAGGGTGATTCCTCCATGATGGGTTGTAGGTGTTTCCATAAGGCTCATTGTTGGGATTCCCCATATAATTAACCTTTTTCATCATCAATTGATCTGGATCATAAGCATCTCCTTCATAGGAGGGGTCTTGAGTACTGCCAACTACAGCTTGTAATCTAATCAAATGCTGAGAGACTTTGTTGACCTGTTTGGTCAGGATCTTGTTTTGAGTGAATATGGCATTTAGAGTGCCAACCTCCAGGACTTCTTTCTTCTGAGCTGCCCCATTGTTCACAAGGTTTCTTTCAGAAGTGAACAATAATTGGTTGTTTGCAACCATTTCAATAAGTTCTTGTGCCTCTTCAGGCGTTTTCTTTAAGTGGAGTGATCCACGAGCAGAATGGTCCAATGACATTTTGGACATCTTAGATAGGCCATCATAGAAGATTCCTACGATAGTTCATTTGGAGAGCATGTCAGGAGGACATCTCCTTATTAGTTGCTTGTATCTTTCCCAAGCTTCGTATAGGTATTCACCCTCTTTTTGTCTAAAGGTTTGAACTTCCACCCTGACCTTGCTCAGCTTCTGAGGTGGAAAGAACTTAGCCAAGAATGCATTGACCAAGTTTTTCCACAAGTCTAGACTTTTCTTGGGTTGAGAATCCAACCATATCCTAGCTCTGTCTCTAACAGCAAAAGGAAAAAGTATAAGCCTGTACTCCATTGGTCTTAACTGTATCACAGATTTGCATGAACTCAAATAAGAATTTATGTGAATCTTCCTGGAAGTCCATGAAATTTACAATTCTATTGCATTAGAGTAACCAATTGAGGCTTTAGCTCAAAGTTATTTGCACCAATGGCAAGTATAGAGATGTTTTTTCCATAGAATTCATAAGTGGGTGCAGTGAAGTCACTAAGGACCTTTCTTGCGTCTCCTCCATCATTTAGATTGGCTGCCATGTCTGTATTCTCAATTTCTTGTTCGAAAAGCTCTGTGAGGTTTCTTCTGAAGTGTTGTTGTCTAACTTGTTGTAAACGCCTCTTTAGTCAGGTTCAGGATCAGGATCAAAGAGAGGTTCTTTATCTCTGTTCATGTTCATAAACAAAAAGAAAGAATGCAAGAACAGAAGAAAATAAAAAATTTTCTATGTCAGAGTATAAAGGTCCTTTGTTAGAGAGAGATATCAAGAAGAAAAGAAAAGAAGATGTCCTTTAAAAATAGTTAAATTTTTTTAAAGTAAATTTTGAATTTTTTTAATATTATCGAATAAAAAAATATGCAGATATTATTATTGTATTAAAAATTTTATTTGGTCGGTTGCCCCGTTTTCCATAAAAAGAATTAAAAATTTGTAGAATGGCAGAGTCACATGTCACAATCTGTTTCAAATTTTCAATATGTAAAAGCGTTTGGGTATTCTCTCCTTCCTCTTCTTTTTTTTTACTATTGTGATGAGGATGAGCGAGTTTAATAATAATATGTTATAAATACATGCATCTTCTCAAAAGTTATCTTTTTGGGCATAAAATATGAATTATATATACATGTTCACTTATATTTGCCTAAACTGAGCTTTTATATGTAAACAGCACCACAACAATGATCATATTTTAGATTTATTATGATAAAATTCTAATAACATATAGATTTAATTTGTCAAAGTCCTAAAAAATATATTGGATAAAAAATAAAAATAAAAATAATAATAATAACAAAAATCTCAATTCATACATCAGATTTTATCAAATAACAATTAAATTACATCTGATTTATCATTTATATATTGAAATCTCAATTCTTAATTAGAAATTAATCTCTTGATTTAACTATTAAACTTTTTTGATATAATAATTTTGAATGAGAGAATTCATTTTATAAATAGTAAATCAAATAATATTATTCTAAAAATCTTGATTTTTTTGTAAGTTGAAGATGATTTTTGTGAGTTTACAAATCCTATAAACTTACACTCAAATTTACAATGTAATGTATGAAGATGAAGCCATTGACAACATTGCCAAAAATCTGAAGCAATCATGGACACTCCTTCATATTACCCTCTCTCACTCCTTCTCGTACTCCTCTCCCTTCCGCCTCTTCTCACATTCTTCCTCCTCCGCCGCCGCCACTCCTCCTCCAACCGCCACCCTCCAGGACCACCAGGATGGCCAATTTTTGGCAACTTATTCCAGCTCGGAGACATGCCACACCGCACCCTCGCCAACCTAAGCCATACCTACGGCCCCGTTGTGCGCCTCCAGCTGGGAGCCATCAACACCGTCGCCATCCTCAACGCCAAAACCGCCACTGAGTTCTTCAAGTCCCACGACCACAACTTCGCCGACAGGACAATCATTCAAACCATGCGAGTCCACAACTACGACAAGTCCTCTTTAGCCCTTGCCCCTTACGGCCCTTACTGGCGCCTCATGCGCCGCCTCGTCACGGTGGACATGCTCGTGGCGAAACGCATCAACGACACCGCTCCCGTCCGGCGCAGGTGCGTCAACGACATGGTTTCCTGGGTAGCAAAAGAAGCTAAAAAACTCAAAGCCGGCGAAGGTGTCCACGTGGCAAGATTCGTGTTCTTGATGTCGTTCAATCTGTTCGGGAACCTTATGCTTTCCCAAGACATGTTTGACCCGGAATCGGAAACAGGGTCGGATCTGTTTAAAGCAATCATGGGGCTTTTGGAGTGGACGGGGCACGCGAACGTGGCGGACGTGTTCCCGTGGCTTGTGTGGGTGGACCCGCAGGGGCTGCAGCGGAGGATGAAGAGGGACATGGGAAAGGCCATTGAGATTGCTTCCAAGTTCGTGAAGGAGCGGTTGCAGCTGCAGCATAGTGATGATATGGCTAGAAAGGATTTCTTGGATGTGCTGCTTCAATTTCAGGGCGGTGGCGGTGAGGAGGCACGGAATATCTCCGACAAGGACCTCAACGTATTCATTTTGGTAGGTACCATAGTATTATTTTCCGTTGACTAACATTTCATGTGAATAATCATCTTATTTTTTTCATTTACACATTTAATCAATTTTGTTAGGAAAAAATTGATCAATAGTTTAAAAGACTAAAAATGGACGAAGAATCAACCTAGAAAAAAAAAATACAAATAACTTTTCAGTCAATCTCTAATAAAATTTTATTTTTAATAGATTTTATACTGAATTTATTTGATAATTTTATTTGGTGCATTCTGTAGTGTAGTGGCTTGTATAATTTGGTGATTAAGGTGACCTCAACGTTAAAACTAATAGGAGAGGGACGTGTGTAGTCTCACACTAGGAGTTAAGTTGACTTTCTTGATAGCACTATAACTCAACTAAGAAGCACACTACAAAAAAATAAGTTTTTTGTCACGCTTTTAAAACGTGTTAAAAAGTGTAAAAAACGTGTTGATAATTTTTTGGCATATTTTTTAAGCTATTGATACACTTTTAAGAGAATCACATCTGTAAGTGTGCTGGTTGATCTATCGCCAAATTTTTATTGATATATTGGTACGTTTTATTTTTTTGCCACACTTTTAAAACTTGCCAAAAAGTGAAAACTTGTCGTTACACTTCTAGAGCGTGGCCTAATCCTTTTCAAATAAAAAAAATCAAAAATCAAATAGGAATATAAATAAGTTAATCTTTTAAATAAAATAAAATAATAAAAAATTAATCTTCCATGTATATATTTGAATTATATATGTACATAATAAAATATGAATGAAACCTTTAAAAAAAAATAAATTCAACATTCAAAATAAACATTTAAAAAATTATAATTTTATATTAGAAAAAAATTAATTTAATTCCTAAACAACATTCGGACTAATTTGTAGTACATGAATGGTTGCATGCAACTCTTGTATAGCTGTCAGAGGTGGAGAAGTTATTGAGTGACAGTAACCTGTATGCATGAGAACTATACAACAAATTGTAAAATTAGTACTAATTTCAAGCATGTTAAATTTGTCACTTAGTAATCAAAATTAGTAGCCTTTTTTTATAATAATGCATACCTGCAACAAGATCAGAGTCATATGTGTAGACATCAATTCTCTATAGCTGGCCATATCTAACCTGAACATATTAATATTAACTCTTAAGACTTAGTATAACATTAGAATTCAGACACTAGAGGCTAAAATCTTATTTCAATTTCATACACTAGGTTCCCAAATAAAAAATATAGGTACATTTTTCTAATAGCAAAGTGATCAAATGAAAATTTTCATCTCATCTCATTAATCATTTCATTAACTGAATTAATGTAAAAATTCATGCCAGTATCAAGGAAGCATTAGTGAAAAGTATGCATTAAAATCACATAAAACATTGACAAATTGAATGTAAACATTGCATTGGCTGCAACGATAGCAAGTAGCCATAATGAATCAAAATTAAAAATCTTAAGCTTCCTCAATATAGAAGAAGGCTGGAACTATGGTGTCTATATGTCACAAATAGAGCGTGTATCAATTTTAGCATATTTCAAGTCAAGCTTACCTCTATATAGCAAGGTCTTTGTGTCACAATTAAATCTATTTCATGCCAGTTTTTCAGTTTTCATTGATTTTGTTATCTTTCCAATAGATCTGATCTCAAAGATAAGACTATAGATTTATGCTGAAGATATAACACAACCAGTTGGTCTTCATAAACAATAGTGCAATACAATTAAATATAAAATATAAACCACTTTTGACATAATACAAATTTACTAACTTACTAAGGAATTCAATAGCCGAAAACCATTCCTTGGTGTCAACATGTAACATCTTGACTAGATCTTTGGCACTACTCGATATGGAATGCCAAGAATCCGAAGAGAAATCAATGCGTCCATGAAGAATAGCATCAAATATACCATGTTTATTTTCTTTATACAAAAGACAAGAATAACATGTGAATAAGATTAGAAAGCAAAACTAGTTTCTAATCAATACAAAATATCTAATAATGAACAAGAAAACAAGCTTCCAAACCAGCACACACATCTGAACTGAAGTGAAGCTCAAGAATCAATAGCCACTAAAAATTTGAGCCAATGGCTGAAGTTAGGACTTAGAATAGGATATTAAAATAGTATGTTTACCTTCTTGGAAAGAAAATACATGGATATTGATCACACTAAAAATTGCACAAAAGATGATATACTATTTAAAAAAAAATTATGATACCTTAATAGTCTCACTTAAATTTCCAAAACCATGTAAGCTGTGCAAAGCGGCAGAACTACCAGTGGGCAGCTACTCCAAGAGCACAAATTGTAATAATCTCATCAAAATCATATTTCTTTTTTTCTCAAGATGATCAAGGTTATCAATTATGTTAAGAATCAATCAATTTTCTAACAATTTTTGTATGAATAAGTATGACATCAATATATCATCATTAATCGTCACGGGACTACCAAGAACTTCAATGCAAACAACAGTACATAAGCCTATTATATATCTTGAAGGTTGAAACTTCTTTAATGGAGTTACCTGCAACTGAAACTCTATTATCTAACTATTCAATTCCATTAGACAACTATCAAATACAAAAACGAAAACGAATTGAGCACTCACAAAGTTGCATAGAACTTCCAATACACCTTTATCACGGATACACTACTGCACCAAGATTGTTCTAGGTGGCGGTGCACCAGACACTTTCACACCCTCAAGATGCATGGTGGACGAAATTGTGATCACTATTCTTTAAGTTATACTTTTATGGAATTTGAAATTGGCACGAGTGGACACAACTCCGTTCAACTAACCAGCAAGTGTACTGAGTCGTCCAAGTAATAAACCTTACGTGAGTAAGGGTCGATCCCACAGAGATTGTTGGTATGAAGCAAGCTATGGTCACCTTGTAAATCTCAGTTAGGCAGATTAAATTGGTTTATGGTTTCGAAAATAGAAATAAGAAAATAAATAATAAAAGGGATAGAATACTCATGCAGATTCATTGGTGGGGATTTCAGATAAGCGAATGGAGATACTGTATGGCTCAAGGACGCCTGCTCTCCCACTGCTTCAACTCAATCCTTCTTACTCCTTTCCATGGCAAGCTGTGTATAGGGGTTCACCATAAGCGGTGGCTACTTTCAATCCTCTCGGGAAAATGATCCTATGCGGCTGTCACTCGCATGGCTAATCGTCTGGAGGCATCACCCATGGTTGATGGCTACATCCCATCCTCGCAGTGAAAACTA
>NC_029777.3:50729081-50729424 GCF_000817695.3 Arachis duranensis | reverse complement strand
CCATGCACTTCTTGAGGGCCGTGAGGAGCTTCTCTTGCTTGCTCCATCCTTTTCTTGGTGATGGGCTTGTCTTCTTCAATGGGGGTATCTCCTTCTATGGTAACTCCAGCTGAGTAACATAGATGGCATATAAGGTGAGGGAAGGCTAGCCTTGCCATGGTGGAGGACTTGTCGGCTATTTTGTAGATTTCATTGGAGATGACCTCATGAACTTCTACTTCCTCTCGAATCATGATGCTATGAATCATGATAGCCTGGTCTATAGTAACTTCGGACCGGTTGCTAGTGGGAATGATTGAGCGTTGGATAAACTCCAACCATCCTCTAGCCACGGGCTTGAGGT
>NC_029777.3:50727373-50728665 GCF_000817695.3 Arachis duranensis | reverse complement strand
GGAGAGGGAAAGAAGTAGGTTCGGCTATGTGGGAGAAGAAGGGGTTGTGTTGTGTGAAAATGAAGTAGAATGGAAGGGTATTTATAGGGAGAGGGGAGGGTGGGTGTTCGGCTATGTTGGGTGGGAATGGGTGGGAAATTGAATTTGAATTTTATGAAGGTAGGTGGGGTTTATGGGGAAGAGTGGTTTGATGTGAAAGGTGAATGGGGTAATTGGGAAGAGGAATTGAGGTGATTGGTGAAGGTTTTTGGGAAATGTGATATGGGAAAGGGTGAAATGAGATTAGGATTAGGAGAGTGTGATTAGGATTAAAAGAAAATGTGGGAATATGGTAGGTGGGGATCCTGTGGGGTCCACAGATCCTGAGGTGATCCTGTGGGGTCCACAGATCCTGAGGTGAAAAGAAATACCATTCCTTCACCATATAGGCATGTAAAATGCCTTCGTGCATCATTCTGGCGTTTAAACGCCCATTGGTGCACGTTCTGGGCGTTCAACGCCCATGTAATGCTTGTTACTGGCGTTCAGCGCCAGTTTGTCTCCTCTAGGCACATTCCTGGCATTCAGCGCCAGGATGTTGCTTGTTTCTGGCGTTCAGCACCAGAATGGTGCTCTGTTCTGGCGTTGAACGCCAGCCAGATGCATCTTACTGGCGTTGAACGCCAGCCTGTGCGTCCTCCATTGTGAAAAATTTTTTCTTCTGTTTTTGACTCTGTTTTTAATTTTTTTTTATTTTTTTCGTGACTCCTCATGATCATGTACCTAATAAAACACAAAATAACAATAAAATAAAAATTAGATAATTAAAATTGGGTTGCCTCCCAACAAGCGCTTCTTTAATGTCAATAGCTTGACAGTGGCTCTCATGGAGCCACAAGGTGATCAGGTCAATTTTGGTGTGTAGTCCCAACACCAAACTTAGAGTTTGGATATGGGGTCTTAACACCAAACTTAGAGTTTGGTTGTGGCTTCACAACACCAAACTTAGAGTTTGACTGTGTGGGCTCTTCTTGACTCTGAACTGAGAGAAGCTCTTCCTGCTTACTCTCTTTTGTCACAGAGGGATGGCCATGTGCCTTATTCACAAGGTAGTCCCCATTCAATTGAAGGACTAATTCTCCTCTGTTGACAACTATCACAGCTCCTGCTGTGGCTAGGAAAGGTCTTCCTAGGATGATGCATTCATCATCTTCATTCCTAGTGTCTAGGATTATGAAATCAGCCGGGATGTAAAGGCCTTCAACCTTTACTAGTACGTCCCCTACTATTCCATAAGCTTGTCTCAATGACTT
>NC_029777.3:50723960-50724928 GCF_000817695.3 Arachis duranensis | reverse complement strand
TAAAAAAAATGAAAAAGATATGACTTTTGAAAAAGATTTTGAAAAGATAAGATTTTTAAAATTGAAATTTTGACTTGACTTGTAAGAAACAACTAATTTTTAAAAATTTTTGACCAAGTCAACCCAAAATTTCGAAAATTTGGAGGGAAATAAGGAAAAGATATTTTTTTGATTTTTGAATTTTTTAATTATGAGAGAGAAAAACAACAAAAATATTCAATGTATGAAATTTTTAGATTAAAACAATGAATGCATGCAAGAATGCTATGAATGTCAAGATGAACACCAAGAACACTTTGAAGATCATGATGAACATCAAGAACATAATTTTGAAAAATTTTTGATGCAAAGAAAACATGCAAGACACCAAACTTAGAAATCTTTAATGCATGAAAAATATGAATGCAAAGATGCAATTGACACCAAACTTAAAAATTAACACAAGACTCAAACAAGAAACACAAAATATTTTTTTATTTTTATGATTTTCTAATTTTTTTTGTATTTTTATTATTTTTTTTCGAAAATATTTTTGGAAAAACGAAAAATAAAAGAAAAATTTTTGAAAAAGATTTTTGAAAAGAAAATTACCTAATCTGAGCAACAAGATGAACCGTCAGTTGTCCATACTCGAACAATCCCCGGCAACGGCGCCAAAAACTTGATACGTAAAAATAAGATTTCACGTACAACCGGCAAGTATACCGGGTCGCATCAAGTAATAAAACTCACTAAGAGTGAGGTCGATCCCACGGGGATTGGTAGATTAAGCAACTTTAGTTAATGGTAAATTTAGTCAAGCAAACATGGTTTTGATTTCATGAGATTTGTGATTTTTGAACATAATTGCAAGAATTTAAATGGCAAGAATTTAAAGAACTAGAAGAGAGAAATAAAATGAAAGTAAATAACGGAAACTTAAAATGCAAGAAACTTAAATGACATCAAAGATAAATTGCAAGCAATTA
>NC_029777.3:50700566-50723220 GCF_000817695.3 Arachis duranensis | reverse complement strand
TCTCCGAATAAAGTATAGACTATTATATATTGCTGGAAAGCTCTGGATGTCTACTTTCCAACGCCGTTGAGAGCGCGCCATTTGGAGTTCTGTAACTTCAGAAAATCCATTTCGAGTGCAGGGAGGTCAGATTCCAACAGCATCAGCAGTCCTTTTGTCAGCCTTCTTCAGAGTTTTGCTCAAGTCCCTCAATTTCAGCCAGAATTTACCTGAAATCACAGAAAAACACACAAACTCATAGTAAAGTCCAGAAATGTGAATTTAACATAAAAACTAATGAAAACATCCCTAAAAGTAGCTCAAACTTACTAAAAACTACCTAAAAACAATGCCAAAAAGCGTATAAATTATCCGCTCATCAATGCACAACACAGAGTAATAGCAAAAATAAATCTTATTCTGTATTAATCAATACTTTAGCAGAAGAACAAAGGAACAATCTTAATTACATGTAACAGATTCACAAGAATCAATAAGGCACAGGAAAAGTAACAAAAGTCCAAATTTTATAACGAGAACATCAGAAAGAAAACAACACCAGCATAATCAACAATCAGAGTTCACCGCCACGGAGCCTCAAAATAAGATGGTGGGTGGACTCCATCTGAATGTTGTAATCGGCCAGGGTGCGTCCTGTATCTTTGCCTTCATAGCAAAGATTATTCGCTGTTGGTTCGGTGGAATCTTTTCTTTGTCCTGTATCTTTGCCTTCATGTTATCAATAGTATTAGAAATTTCCACCTCTAGCATTATCGTCTTCCCGGTTTGAGTCTTCACGAAAATCTGCATCCCTCTACGCAATTGGTTTTCTAATGTAGATCCCACTGATGACAAGGGTTCCATTTAGCAAAAAGATATCAGAACAAATAATTAGAACCAACAAGAAATAATCAGAAATAAAATCATAAAAACAATCAAAACAAAAATAAATTCTCAGAAAAAGAATCAGAACAAATAAGTAAAAAATCATAACAAAAAATTAAATAATTTAAAGCTTAGCAAAATGAGAAAAAATCAAATAATTAGAAGTTTAGACAAATAAAAAAAATAGAAAATAAAGTTTAGAAAAAAAATCATAAACCACGAATTGAAGCTTTACCGCCGACGCCAGCGATGCATCCAGTGCTGAGCTCGACGAAGATGACACCGATTTTTTTCCTTCCAAATCCTGCCGCGGATTCATGGATAAACACTAGAGACGCCAGCACTGGCAATGATAATGGAGTAGGGAGAATGAGAGTTCATGTAGAGAGAAAAAGAGAGAGTAGCAGAATGACGGTGGCGCTGGCAGTTGGCACTGACGAGTTAGTGCTGACAGGTGGCGCGACGCGTGTGGGTGAGGGAGACGACGGCGCAGGGAATGAGCGACGATGAAGGGATGGACGGAGGTGCTGCGACGGGTTAGAGGGAGGGGTGACGTTAGGATTTTTGCTAGTAAAGAATTTTGTAAAAATATAGTCGCGTTGTGAGTATAGATTCTAAAGCAACAGAAAATCCCTTCGTACAAACGTTTTGGTTGTCACAAGTAACAAAACCCAATAAATTTATAAACCGAAGTATTCAAACCACGGGTCGTCTTCTCAAGGAATTGCAGGAAAGTATGATTTATTATTAGTTATGGAGAAAACAATGTTTGGGTTTGAAAAAGGTTTTAAGCAGGAGAAATAGATTGCAAGAATTAATAAATTAATAACTAATAAAACTCTTGGCAAGGTATGAAAACTGGAAGTCCTATCCCAGTCATCCTTATCAATTGTGATGAGAATTGGATTTTTCTCCCACTAAGTTAACCTCTAACTATGAAGGTAAGTCAAGTGGATGGAATAAGTTTGGTTCCTCAGGTCCTAGTCTTTCCTTGGAAAAGGCTAGAGTTATTGGAACTCGAGTTAATTCTTGAAGAATTCCAATTTTCAGTCGACAATGAGTTTGACAACTCAAGAGTTACCAATTAATCAATTAAAGCCATGAATATAAAAATCTTGATAAAAATCATAGATCTGAAAATACCTCATATTATATTATTTAAGAAAATCCTAACATGAATGGTGCATAAGCCAAATAGGCAACATAAGTAATACAAGCATCAAAGTATCTGAAGGTAAAAGAGAAATACAAAGTAAAAAGAATGCAATGAATGTTATGCAAAATTCCAGGTTCAATCAAAACTCAAAAACAGACTAAAATTTAAACTGAAAAAGGAACGGTCATACCATGGTGGGTTGTCTCCCACCTAGCACTTTTAGTTATAGTCCTTAAGTTGGACATGTGGCGAGCTCCTTGTCATGGTGGCTTGTGCTTGAACTCATCTTGAAACTTCCACCAATGATTGGTCTTCCAATAAGCTCTATCCATACTAAGTAAATTCCTCAAGCTTTGATGGAGTTCTTCACAAGCTTTGAGCCCCCAAAATTGATCATCATATATTCCCGGATCCCAAATCTTGTTTCTACACCCGTCTTCAAGTTGATTAGCATGATGCCATCTGGGTGGTTCAGCTTTAGAATTCTCACTGAAATAGCCAAACAACTTCTTAGACCCAGTCAGTTGAGCTCTACACCAACCTTTGCGTTTAAACTTAAAGCTTCCAACCATAATGAACCTTGCAGGACAATTCTTACCACTGACCATCTTCTTTTTACTCTTAATGCCACAAAGAGCTCTAAGTTGACCATCCATCTCCAGTAGCCCGTATTCAAGTGGAATTAGAAAGCTAAGGGATATGAATTTTACCCACTTGAATGTTGTGAAGGATGATGAAAACTTAGGGGGAGGTGTTTCTAATGAACGTGCAAGCTCCACTCCATTCAAATGTAGATAAGAATTCATTAATAATTGAATCCATCTCTTGATTGTCTCCTTCAAAGTCTTCAACCATGATATGCTTTGGAGGTTGTATACCCTCCTCAACATCAGTTTCAAACATCTTTGAAGGAGGCTCTATGACTTGACTTTTCCATGGAGGTTCAGCATCTCCTAAGTCTTCAACCACTGCCTCCTCTTCTTTTTCAATAATTCCGGCTTCCTCCACTTGTTCCAATATGAAGTTATGCTCTCTGTTACCCACTGGAGTTTCTAGCGTCTTCCTTGTAATGCGTTCTTCATTGGATTCTCCACATGAAGCTGTGGGAGTCTGTTGAGGGGCTAAACGTCTGGAAGATAATTGATTTATTGCTTGCTCCAGTTGATGAAGGGTTGCATTAAATTGGTTTACTGATTCTTCGAAGTGAACCTGTGATTCTTGGCTTGATGGATATGGACATGGTGTATAGGGGAGTGGTGGTTCTTGGGAGTAATTGGATTGGCATTGGAGTGGATAAGGGTCATGTAGTAGTGAATGGTGAAAAGAAGCTTGTGAGTATGGTGGGTTGAAACTATGTTGAGAGGATGGTCTCTGAGCATAGGGTGGGGCTTGTTGGTAGCTACAAGGGGTCCACCAAATCTATCAGTTGGGTATGCATTGTAGAATGGTCTTTGTCCATGATATCTAGGAGGTTGTTGTTGCCAAAAAGGGTGATCAGATCCTCGTGGCTCCATCCATCTTTGATTGCTTAGACCTTGATGCATAGTCCTGTTATAGCTTCCATTCCTTGCAACAAAATTAGAACCAAACTCAAAGTGAGAGGGGTGAGAATTCATAGTAGTTATCAGAAATAAAGGGGAAAGAGAAAAAACAAATAAACAAGTAAAAGAAAAATATTTACAATAACCAATAATAAGACACACGTTTGCAATTCCCTAGCAACGGTGCCATTTTGACGTTAGGATTTTTGCTAGTAAAGAATTTTTTAAAATATAGTCGCGTTGTGAGTATAGATTCTAAACCAACAGAAAATCCCTTCGTACAAACGTTTTGGTTGTCACAAGTAACAAAACCCAATACATTTATAAACCGAAGTATTCAAACCTCGGGTCATCTTCTCAAGGAATTGCAGGGAAGTATGATTTATTATTGGTTATGGAAAAAACAGTGTTTGGATTTGAAAAAGGCTTTAAGGAGGAGAAATAGATTGCAAGAATTAATAAATTAATAACTAATAAAACTCTTGGCAAGGTATGAAAACTGGAAGTCCTATCCCAGTTATCCTTATCAATTTTGATGAGAATTGGATTTTTCTCCCACTAAGTTAACCTCTAACTATGAAGGTAAGTTAAGTGAATGGAATAAGTTTGGTTCCTTAGGTCCTAGTCTTTCCTTGGAAAAGGCTAGAGTTATTGGAACTCGAGTTAATTCTTGAAGAATTCCAATTTTCAGTCGACAGTGAGTTTGACAACTCAAGAGTTACCAACTAATCAATTAAAGCCAAGAATATAAAAAGCTTGATAAAAATCATAGATCTGAAAATACCTCAAATTATATTATTTAAGAAAATTCTAACATGAATGGTGCATAAGCCAAATAGGCAACATAAGTAATACAAGCATCAAAGTATCTGAAAGTAAAAGAGAAATACAAAGTAAAAGGAATATTGAACCTGATATGAAGATGAGATAAATCCTAATCCTAAATCCTAAGAGAGAGGAGAGAACCTCTCTCTCTAAAAACTACATCTAAAACCTAAAATTGTGAGTAATGATTGAATCTCCAATCCTCTTTGAGTTTCTGCATGTTCCTTGACTTTAATATGTGTTTTTGGGCCAAAAACTGGGTTGAAATGCGGCCCAGAATCTCTGCCAGCGACTTTTGTAATTCTGCAGATCGCGCACGTCACGCATCCGCGTCGTCCACGCGATCGCGTCACTCAGCGTTTTTTCGTACCACGCGTGCGCGTCGTCCACGCATTCGCGTTGTTTGTGCAGCTTCCAATCCACGCGGTCGCGTTAGACACGCGAACGCGTCACTCTGATTTCTTCCATTTTGCGCGGTCGTGTGAGTCATTCGACTGCGTGACTTCTCGCTGGTCATCTCCTCAATTCCTTGTGTTCCTTCCATTTTTGCATGCTTCCTCTTCATTCTCTAAGCCATTCCTACCCTATAAAGCCTGAAACACTTAACACACAGATCAAGGCTTCGAATGGTAATAAGAGAGGATTAAGATTAGCTAAATTAAGACCAAAGAAGCATGTTTTCAATCATAGAACTATAATGGGAAGGAATTGTAAAATCATGCAAATCCTATGAATAAGTGGGTGAAAACTTGATAAAACCACTCAATTAAATACAATATAAACCATAAAAAAGTGATTTATCAAGGGGCTGTGACTGTAACACCCTACTACACAGAGTTTTACGCTTAAGTCGTAGAACAGAGGTAGTGTGGTGTTACGGACCTCTAAACAGCAAAATAAATGCATAATAGAGAAGAGAATAATACACTAGGAGCTTTGAGACAAAACGGGTGAAAAAAATCGCAAAATGAAAAGCGCAATGCTCAAAAGAAAGGATTACTTGCATACTAAGAAACCTAATCGGAAAATGATAAAGATGAGTAAAAGGTATAGGAAAACCAAGGAAACAACATAACTAGCCCTTGACTTAGCCTGCGAAGCTAAGGCTGGCCGGGGGATATATATATAAACATACATAAGTATCCCCAAAATACATCAAAATACTAGAATAAACTCCTATCTCTCCTTCAACCTCTAAGAGGAGCAGCATACATAAGTTACTTGGAGAGTAAGCTAAATACATATTTACATATATACAAACAGAAACCCAAAATACACCCAAGAACTACTTCGCTTCAAGGATCCAGACGCCTAGCGAGGAGCCTCTCGACCTGTATCTGAAAAACAACAATAGTATGGAATGAGAACTGGAGGTTCTCAGCATAGTAAAAGTGCCATGCATTTAATAAATAAGGTCTTGAGAATGCTTTAGGTAATCCTAGAACTCCGTTATTCAGTTATCCAACTTAATTACTAAATAGAAACCATAAACAGGGGTAGGTATTCTAAATCTGCTTAACTTAATACCTAACTTACTTAATTTCAATCCTAACCTATCACCAAACCATTTCTCCATTTCCTCCATTCCTCCATCATCCGTAATGCAATAGAAACAAGCAACAAAACAAGTTTACGCACAAGTAATGAGCAGATAGCACAAGTAGCAAGTATAACAGGTAGAAGGTGGTATATATCAATTAGGCAAACCAAGGAAATGCATAGCAATCAAAACAAACAAATGCATATGATGCATGCCTGTCCTATGGCTGATGAGGCCTATCTGTCGGTTATCCAGCCAACCCGACAAGTCCAAAAACCTTAGACTGTCCCCTGTCGCGCATCCCCAAGAGTCTATGCATAGAGTTCACATTCATTTATCATATAATCACTCAATGTGGGCTATCCATACCCGGAAATTTATACGTGCCCAGTCACCCTTACGATGTAGGGTCAACAGAGTATCGAGATTCAACCTGGAACACATGGTGGCGAGCCACGAATTTTTCAAAAATGGGCAGAATGCCTAGAAAGCTTACTGCAACCAGTTTTTGCCATCCTGTAACACAGATTCATACATCAAACTTTCAACGTCCATAACTTTCTCTACAAAATTCTATTTTTCATAAAATTGTATCAATCAAAAGCTCATAGAACCATCTTTCATTTGCAATAAATCACAACTCAATCCGAAATTTGGGGAGTAAATTATGGATGCCCAAATTTCATCAAAATCACTTTTTTACCAAAAGACTTCCAACCCTCATTTTCACCACATTCATAAATCCTTATCTCTAAAACATGAATATTGCTAACATATCCATTTCCAACTCATCAACAACCACTTCAAACTACCTTTAACCAATCCAATGAGCCATAATCTCAACTTTGCATGAGCATATATCACCTATACATATATGAATAACCCTTCACAAATACCATTCCATTAATGCAATTATCAACCCTTCACACAATATTCCATCAACTCACACAACAACTCTTTATTAACAAACACCAACCATAAACCATCAATATATATCAACACCAACACAATCCATCATAAGCAAGTCCAAGAGCATAAAATTAATAACTTCAATACCTCATAATTCCAATATATTTTCATCAACAATTTATTCCAACAACATTACAAAACTACTCATTAAATGCAATAACAAATTCAACTTATCCTATGGTTCCTCTAACCTATGTTTTCACAACACCGTAAATATTAAACGTGCAAAACTTAAAACATACCTTGGCCAATCACTTATTTTCACCCAAGGCAGCCTCACAACACCAAACACAGCCCCTCCAAGCTCAATTAAAACAGCCACAAAGCAAGCCTTGATCACCAACAAGCCTCCAAATACTCCCAATTCAATTCCAATGCATATATACCCACTTAATCTACACCCAATTCATATACATGTTACAATTTCAGTATTTTCATTATAAATACAATATTGAGCTAGGGTTAGGGTGTCCTTAACATACCCATATGCTCAATAACTTGGGCCCATAAGCTTCGAAAGCTAAATCGAACCTAAAACACCGATTTTGGCAACATTTCATCACAAGAGCTTAATTTCACAAATAGAAAGGGGAAATGAGAATCTGAAATAAAATTGAGGCTTACCCGTGAAATTGATCCGATAGAAACATAGAGCTCGATGCGCTGGACGCGTGGCCGCGAACGGCGCGGCGATCGGAGAAGTTACCGCGTTTGGAAATTGAGACAAAGGTTTCTTCCCTTCCCTTCTTCTCCATGCGTTTAGCACCGCTTCTACTATGTTCTTAGAAGAGAAAATGAGCTTTAGCTCATTTATATGCTGGGCTAGTTGGCCCATGGGCCCGGTTTGGGTTCGGTCCAACCGGTTCGACCCATCTAGTCCAATTTCGGGACAAATTTTTCGAAATTGGTATCAAAATTCTCGATTTAAAGAGCTTTATCCTATTTTGATATTAGTTTTGTATTTTTAATTTTCCTAATTAAAATTTAATTTATTTACTAATTATTTACCGATTTTAGCGGGGTTTACAGTGATGGATTGAGAGAGGGAGATAGCGGCGTTGTTGGGAGAGAGGTAGTTATAGCTATGTTAGGGTTACAGAGATGAGAAGAGTGAGTGATGTCAAAGTGTTTAAGAGAATAGGGTTTTCAAATATCAATATATCAGTATATATAATGGGTAGGAAATTGGTATGCTTTTAAAAAGTGACGAAAATAAAAACAAAATAGCCACGCCTCAAAAGCGTGCCTATTGATTTCTTTAAGCCACTCTTTTGAAGCGTAGCAATAAAAAGCATGGCGACAGCATTTTAAAAATGTCACCATAATGTAAATCTATAGGCATGCTTTAATAGCGTGCCTGTTGCTCTCTACAAATGGGTGGCAAAAAAAAGTATGACAAAATCTCTAATCAATCGCCACCCTTATAAAAGCATGGCCATTGACCCCTTTCGACATGCTTTTAAAGTGTGGCAAAAGAAATGTGGTCAAATCTCTAATCGATTGCCACCCTCATAAAAGGGTGGACATTGACCCCTTTTGGCCACGCTTTAAGAGCGTGGCAAGAAAAAAGTGTATCGACAGACCTTTTTTCTTGTAGTGGGAGTTCGCGTGTAGGATTGCTTTGAATTTGGAAAAAAAATGAAAATTGAACCGAATAAATTTTAATTGGTTGGAGTTGGTTTGTGTTTTGAGGGTTATCTTAATTAAATTGTATTTGGACCTAGATATGAAGTCCAGGTTTCTTTGGTGACAACATTCAACTTATACTAGTGTCGAGGTACCACCGTCCGAGTTCCTCGTGAAGGAGGCAGGGGTAGTATCTGCAAGGAACTCTGATGTCTAAGTTAGCAAAGGTTCAAAGCAGGTTTTTCAGTAGATTCGGTTCCAATTATAGTTGAGTATGTCAGTATATGTATAGTAGAAAAGATAACCACCTTTTAGAGTAGTTCCACCTTGAATGGTGGATCGCTGTTCCCTTTTTCTTGGGAAGTTGTTTAGATCTTCCTTCTAAATGGGTAGGAGATATCTTAGAAGTTAGTTGCTCATTCAAATATGTAAGGCTGAATTCTTCAATTGTTGTCATTGCGCCCGACCTCTATAAGGTCGGGTAGGAGTAGATGACGCCACTTTCGTTGGATGGGTTTTTATTACTTTTGGACCTGGTTTTATTTTGGGCAAGGGTATGAACAGAGGCCCTGTTTGAACCCAAAATTTTATAAGGTTGGACTCGAGCATTTGTAGATTTAGCCTCCCATGTCCGGTATACTGCTTTTGGTAGGTCAGATACTCGTCGCTTTTTTGAAAAAATTTTGAAATGTTGTGTCCCTTGATGGTATGGCGTACGTTACTTTTGCAGTTGCCTTGGGAACCGCGCTTGTCATTAACAAGGGCATGTGGATTTACTCTTTTGCCCCTTGTGTCTTATAAATACCCAAAATATTTCTTTCTCTTTTTTCAATTCTTCTTCTGAAATGTTTACCCATTTCTTTCTTTCAAAAATTTCTTGAACTTCATTTCCGCATCCGTTCTTGAATTCAAAGTTTTTTTCCATCTTGAATAAAAAGGATTTTGTCTTTGTATTTGGAGTGAAATGTTTGTGTCTTTGTTGTTCAAGCACTTTTTTTTATTCCCATTCCTTCAAGGTTAGATTTTCTTATCTTTTTTAATTTATGTCTCTATTTTCTTGTTCTCCGAGTGGTGTTGTTGCTTTATTTATTGGAGATGTTTTGAAAAAAAATTTCTTCTTTTTTTTTGTTGAATCTGAACTTTTGATTGTTACCGTGAGTCTTGAGTGTGGGGTTTTTGCTGTATTACCCCCAAATGGTGTCAACTTAGCTATTGAAGGTGGCACCATTTCTGTTTCTGGTAATGTGATTGTAGTTGTTGGGTGTGTGAGATGGTATTACATGTTTATTGGGTGTGTGGGATGTTATACGTGTTTGTTGGTAAAACAAATAGCTCTTTCCTCACCCACCCAATTCCGAGCCGAAGTCTAAAAAATAGAAGACCACCGACTCAGGGAGTGTCTATGAGCAGGGCTTTAATGCGGTAGCCTGGACTAAAAATTACATCCTTCCAAATAGTTCTATTAGTATGGACGATGTTTTCATGAAGAGCCACCTTTAAATACTTGCCCGAGGTGGAATTTGGGTGGATGGGGTGTGTGCTTCATTATTCAAGGAGTTAGAGAAGAATTTCCTTGGTGCCACCCAGCATGCTTTGGCTGACCTTCAAGCTGTGGTGGCGTCCTTAAGGGAAACAATCAGAATTGGAGGACGAGAAGGAGTCACTTTTTTCCAACCTTGGAAAAGGAGAAGCTTGACTTAGTAGATGAGTCGCCAACTCCAAGGAGAAATATGCGGAGGTTGAGAAGACCATAGTCAAAGGTGTGGACGAGATGGTGGAAAATCTAAAGGCTCAGTTCTAGGTTGTTGCTCCCAAGGCAGACCTCTCCCTTATTTGTTCTGATAACATTGTGGTTGATGGAAAGATTGTTCCTTTACTTCAAGACAATGAAGACACTCTTGTACCCAACCCGAAGACCTCAAAAGTTCGAGTTGAGGAAGCTTCTCTGAGCTTTCCAACATGGATGAAAGATGAGCCAATCTTTTCTCATATTAAAACTCTTTCGACCTCTTCCATGTAACCCGAAGATATTTCTAACATGACTTTGAACGAGCAAATTCCTCCTCCTTAGTCTTTACTTTCTAAGTATTTGGATAACCCGGCCTATAGGTCATTTAATGAACAATTATTTTGTATTAGTTGTAGCTTAAACAAATTTTATTCTGTTGTTTTAAAAAACTTCTTTTCACTATTCTGATAGTGGCTTTTCGCCTGAATAATTGCAGTGTTAATTAGTTGGTACAGTTGTTAGCTCTTTGTGACCCAGTAGAAATTTCCATTAAGTCGCTTTGATAACTTTTGATGTTTTTTTCGCTAAGTTGGGAAAGATGTCGGTGAAGTAGGTCGGTCATTTCTGGACCTTTCATATGTAAATATTGTTTTCCCTCAAAAGTTTGCATTCTGTTTTTAAGTAGTTGGGCTTATCAAGTTCCTCTTACATTTCATTTTAGATCTAACTCTTTTAAGGCCGGACCATGAACTGCTTATATAACTTTTTACACTAATTTGTACCTCGTCCCTTCATTTTGTCATCCACTCAGATCAGGCAATAATTTTCACGATTTTTCGAGCTTATATTAACTGTTTGGATGGAAATTTTGGTAGAAAAAGTATTGTTATTAATAAAAGAAAAAGATTTACATAAGTCCTCTTGCTATTAAGGATTTTTCTTTTTACCCTTAGCCCTTTCTATGGTGCCTCGTTAAAACCACCTTCAGAAAAATCTTTTTTGGGAGAAAACCATGAAGTCGGAAAAAAAAGTATATCAGGGAGCAAGGTGCACTTTCTAACTGTAGTACCTCTTTAACTTACATGCATGCCACAACCTTGGGAGCTCGTTCCCTTTTAGGTTAGACACTTTATAGTGACCTTTTTCATAAGACTCCAATAACTTTATAAGGTCCTTTCTAGTTTGCAGCCAACTTTTTCTCATCCGACTCCTGAACTCCGATGTCGTTTCGGATTAGTATGAGGTCATTTGTGGCAAAGCTTCTTCTGATGACTTTCTTGTTGTACCTCAAGGCTATCCTTTGCTTCAATACTTCCTCTTTTATCTGAGCTTGTTCTCAAACTTCTAGGAGAATATTGAGTTTTTCCTTTTGTGCTTGGACATTTATCACTTCATTATAGAATCTAACCCTTGGAGATTCCTCAGTGATTTCTACAAGAATCACGGCTTTTATGCTGTAAGCAAGTCGAAAAGGTGATTCTCCAATCGTTGAGTGGAGAGTTGTCCAATATGCCCACAAGACTTGTGGGAGCTCGTTACCCATGCTCCATTAGCTTGGGGGTGTTCTACCGACATGAACTGGTGCTTCTAAAGATTAAGTTGGTGAACTGAGTTCTATTATTCGTGGTAATAGAGTGTGGGACTCCAAATCGGGTAACAATGTGCTTGTAAGGAAAATTTTAACTTCTTTGAGCTATGATGGTTGCCAAGAGTTATACTTCAATCCACTTGATGAAATAATCAATCCCAACTATGAAGTACTTTACCTGTTCGGATGCTTGTGAAAATGGATGAAAAGGTGAAGACCCCATTTTTCAAATGGCTAAGATGAGGTGACACTGATTAGTTCCTCTGGAGATGCTGCATGGAAGTTATCATACTTTTGATAAGGCGGACATTTTTTGACGAAGTCGAACGCCTCCTTTTGCATGGTCGGCCAAAAGAAGCCAGCTTGGATCACTTTTTTAGCTAGTGATCTTACTCCTAAGTGATTTTCACATATGTCATTATGAACTTCTTCTAAGACCACATTACTCTTGAAGGTCGGGACACACTTCAATAGAGGTGTAGACATTCCTCTTTTGTAGAGAACATTATAGACCAGGGTATAGTTTTGTGCTTCTTTTATGAGCCTCCTTATTTCCTGTTCTTCTCCAAGAATGATATCAAATTTAAGATATTCGATTATGATGGCCATCCATCCTAGGGTTTGGTTGGATATGGTCATTATGCCCGACTTGTCATCTTCCTTTAATATTGATGGTGTGTAGAGAGTTTCCTAGTTCAGGCTTCTATTGTTGCCCCCTGGATTGGTGCTGGCCAGTTTGGAGAAGGGGTCAGCTTGTATATTGGATTCCTGAGCTACATATCTGACCTCTATCTTCGAGAATTGAACTAAATATTCTTGTGCTTCTTCCAAGTATTTCTCCATATTGAGATCTTTAGCCTTCTACCTGAGTTCCTTCTTTACTCTCCAAAATTACTCCTGCTCCAGTTCTAGCTTTTTTGGATGATCCATCTACATATAGATTCTAGGTAGTAGGACTTCCCTGGGCTTTAGTGTATTTGGCCACAAAGTTGGCTAGATACAGGGATTTGATTATTGTCCGAGTTTGATACCTTAAGTTGAACTCAGATAGTTTTATGACCCATTGTAGCATCCTTCCTACAATGTCTGTCTTCTGTAAGATATGCTTCATGGGTTGGTTAGTTTGGACTTTTATAGTATGAGCTTGAAAATAAGGTCAGAGCCTTCTGGAAGGGATGATAAGGGCATATGCAAACTTCTCTATCTTTTGATAGTTTAGTTCTGCCCCTTATAGAGCTTTACTAACAAAGTAGATAGGTTGTTGTCCGTGTTCGTCTTCTCAAACTAACGCTGAGGCTATAGCCCGGCTTGCAACTGCTAGGTAGAGAATGAGCTCCTCCCCTAGAACAGGTCGGATAAGGATTAGAGGTTGGCTCAAACAGTATTTATTTACATTAAAATGACAGTGTTTATGTGGTTTATTCAAAACAATATGAATATTATTTAAAAGTTAGTTAAATTTCTTTTGCAAATATTTTTTATTAGCAAAATATAAGAATAAAATGTAGGATCTACTTGATTGAAGAGTATATAAATTTAAAATTATAAGATTTCTAAATATATGTTTTAGTAATAATTTTTATTTGAAACTAATTAAAGTCTATTTTATAAGTTATTTAAGAAATAACTTTTATTAAAAAATTTTAAAATACTAAACATTTGAAATCATTTGTTTATATTATTCATTATTTCATAGTTAGATTTTTTACATCTTTGGTTATGTTCTACATAATTTGATGTCAATCCTTGTGTTATCAAAATAATCATCATGTAGGGTGTTTTCTCATATTTTATGTAATTTTTTTTCTTTTTTTCCCACCTTTTGTTAAAGATATCGTTAAAAATGTAACCCTTACTAAACATGTAATACCCTACTAGACAGAGCTTTACGCTTGAACCATAAAATAGAGGTGGTGTAGTATTATGACCTCTAAAATAAAATATATGCATAATAGTAGTTGAAAGAATTTAATAATTGATGAGTCTTGAAGAAAAAGTTTAAGTAAAATCATTAAAAGAAAAGCGCAATGCTCACATAACAGAAATTTGCGTACGAAGAAAAGTAAATGCACATATATATAACAAGAGCGGAATGTCAAAAGATATAGAATGTCAAGCTCCGTGCTCAACCTGTGAAGCTAAGGCCAGCCGGAGAATATCATATATAAATATACATCCCAAAAGTACTCAAAATACATAACATAAACTCCTAGTTCTCCGTCAAGCCTCTAAGATGTACAAAAGTGAAACATACACAAAGGAGAGTCTAAACATATATATATATGGAATGAGAACCAAGGGTTCTCCACATGGTAATGGTGGCAACATACATAATATATAAGGCCTCGGAAAAGTTAGAGGTGATTCTAGAACTCCGACACTCAGATAAGTTATCTAAGGCCCTTAGGTTCTAACCAAATCCTAACTTAACCCCTCATTTTTCACTTTCCTCCAACCTTCCAAGCTCCAGTGGAATAACTCTTGTCATTCCTCTGCCAGTCAGGGGATCTCTCAATTGCATAGACATATAATACATGCAAGAAAAACACAAATAGATTATAGTTATAGCAAACAGAACATATAATAGTTAAGCATAGATTATCAAGTAAGCAAACCCAAGTAATGCAAACTCAAACAAAACAGACAAATGCACTTGATGTATGCCCGCCCTATGGATGATGAGTCTCATTTGTCGGTTATATAGTCAAACCCGACATGTCTGGTAGCTAACCCTGGACAATCCCTCCGTGCACGCATCCCTAAAAGTCTATGCATAAATTTACAATCAATTATCAAAATCAACTCATTGGAACTATTTCTGGGGAGTTAAAGTGTCCGACCACATCTTGCGACATAGGGTCAATGGAGTATCGAGTCTCAACTTGGAGAAAGTGGTGGCAAGCCAATGCATCTACCCAAGGAAACTCATATCTTAGATAAAAAAAGTGCACAAGCCAAGTCATTATTCGAGTTCAATTATTCTTTTTCATCTTAGCCATTATTCATCACATATTTAGTGTTTCAGCACTTCACAATCATAATTCACCACTTCACAAACTTTCTTCACTTCCAAGTTACCTCTCTTTCAAGGTTCACCCACTTTACTGTGATTAAAACTAAGTTTTAGGATATTAGAGAGTCAAAATAGAGGTTTAGAGGTTAGAGAATAGGCTAAAGTTCATAAAAATGCATTTTCCCAAAAATAAAGGATCTCACATATGTGAGATCTGTCCGCGTACGCGAGTACACTGGACAGAAGCGAATGGTCACATACGCATGCCATGTCTCGCATTTGCGGGGGTCTAATACGCTCGCGTACCCGAGTTCCACAAGATAGTGGCAAATTCTCACATACGCAGCCATATGTCCACGTATGCGGGCCCTGTATTTTCTCAAAAACCTGTTACAAATCTGCAGAAACACTTTTACACACCAAACTTCTGACATGATAACTTTTTCATTGGAAAATATTTTTAGTCCATTCTTCAAACAACGAAAACTTCATGGACCAGATTTTCATATGAATCAAGTTTGGTGAAGTTTGAGGGTCCGGAAGCCGAGTTATAGCCCGCCAAAGTTTGATAAAAAATTGGATTTCTCATCAAAATCACAAACCTCCATTTTTTACAAATTTCCATTTCAAAACCAAGGTTTCAAGTTCCAATTCAAACCAACCATATCCAAAACATGCCTAAACACTCTTCATTTATTCCACAATATGTCAATACTCAAAATTCGTACTCCTCTCCCAACAATCCAAAATCAAGCAACATAATTCATCAATATATCAACAATTATAGTTCAAATTCATCATCCTCATCACAAGCATCGATCATCAATTCATTCTCAAGCTAACTCAACATTGTTAATCAAGATTACTAAACATTAACATAATTGTACATTCCAACTTATCCTATGATAATCTAACCTAAGTTTTCACAGAACATTATATATTACCTACAGGAAACCAAAACCATACCTTGGCCGATTTCTCCCTAAGCCTGGAATGCCACAAATACCACCATTCCACTAATGTACCAAACACCAAAATGCACACCAACAGCAAGTCTGCTTCCATGGCCTACCATCAAGCTTCCATTACAACCAATTTGATCCCAACAGATATAATCTAAACCAATACAAATTAATATCACACAAAATCAACTAAGTTAGCTTGATCCTGAACACCAAAACATCACAATTTCAATAACAAATGTCCAATTTTTTTAAATTTAGGGGGAGGAGAGGCTGAGAATGAATTTGAGTTTTCCTTACCACAATGTTTGGTGGGTTTTGTAGAGTTCGACGCAGTGATCATGTGGCCGCAAGCAATGCGGCGATCAGAGCTCCGGATTGGAAGTTATATGAGATTGAATGAAAGGTAGGGTTTGGTTTCACAAGTTCTTCTCCCTCTTGTGTATTTCAGCGGGCATGCATATAAAGAAGGGGAAGGGAGGCTGAGTTCACTAAGTGTGGGTTGGATTGGGTTGGGCCTTGGGTCCAACGTGGGCCCAATTCAACCGATTTGGCCCGTTGGCTCGGTTTTGGGCTAAAATCTTTAAAATTAGTGTTAAAATTCGTATTTTTAATATTTCTACCCGGTTGGATTAATAAAATTTAGTTTCATAATTTTTTGATTAATAATTAATTTATTAACTAATTATTCACTAATTATGCAGAGTTTACAAAACAGATCCGAATTAGATATGATTTTCATTGGACAACCCGAATCCACACACAAGCACGGATAGAAATGTCATCCTCTTTCTTGTTCAGTGACGATTCATGGTATTCGTTGCTGCCTTCTATTTCTACTGCTAAGACCGCCTTCGATGACCACCACAATGACAGATAAAATACCTTGGCTAGATGCCACATATCCCGAGTCATCGATGATGATCTTTGAATTGAAAATCTTCAACGCTAAATCACTACCACATTCTAACTCTTCATCATTCCTAGGAAGCTCATCTTGAATCTATCCTAAGTCACTGCTTGGACTATTTCTCCAACTAGAGTGCCGCTTCCCTACAGAATTCCAATGACTACGAAGCTTTTTCAAAAGATAAGTTTCTTCTGCCACCAAATCCCCATCAAATGGATGTGCCCCGATCACCGCCTTTCACGGTTTCACATTAACACCCTTTTTTGGGCTAATAATGGTTCATTTTTCATGTTTTTGTCGCCCCACTTGATAGTCCTCACTATAAGACTCTATTTTTTGCATTCACTTTCTAGTCTTGTCCTCATGGTAATAATGAATTAGTTAAGCACCAATCACCAATGTGATTCTCCCCACTAAGTAGACAAACTTTCCTTTAAAATTTATTTGCCATGTGTGTCACACATCTACTGGTAGGTTAATCTCTTACCATCCTTAGCCACCATTCTTTATGCCACCATTGAACTGATCAATTTGTTATAATGTTGGTTAAAATTGACACCTAGAGCATCTCCAATGCATAATTTTAATTTCATTTTATGGTCCTACAAAGTGCCATATAAGTATTTGTGGGACCATATATCATAAAATTTGATTTGAAACTCAATGTGAAATTTGTCATTCCAATGCGTAGTCTCATTTTACTAATAACAATACAATAACATTACAATGTTCATTTAATAAGAATTTAATAAAGTATTCAAGTAGCATTATTTTAATGATCTTTCTTTAAAATGATACGGTATCTCCTTTTTGATACCAATATCATTTCAGAATTGGTATCCAAACTAAATTTTAAATCATTTCAATTACAGTAAAAGTAAAAAGTGATACCCAAAATTGATTTCATTGGAGTTGCTTTTCTAATGTTATTATAGCTTAGTTGTCTAGCATTATTCATAAAATTATTATTTCAAATTAAAATGTAGGAAATATTCATGGCCGGATCAGAAACTACAAGCAGCACGATAGAGTGGGCACTCACAGAGCTTCTGTGCAACTGCAACTGCTTAATGACGGTAAAATCTGAGCTCAACAGAGTGGTTGGAACCGCAAGGGAACTCGAAGAGAGTGACATAGAAAATCTCCCATACCTTCAAGCTGTGGTGAAAGAAACACTTCGCTTGCATCCTCCCATTCCCTTGCTTGTTCCTCGAAGGGCTATTCAAGACACAATGTTCATAGGATACTACATACCAAAAGACACGCAGGTCTTCGTGAATGCGTGGGCCATTGGAAGGGACCCAGATGTGTGGAAAGACCCTTTGACCTTCAAGCCCGAGAGGTTTATTTTTTGTGATGCTGGGTCAAAGGTAGATTATAAAGGTCAACACTATGAGTTCATTCCATTTGGTGCTGGGAGGAGGATGTGCGCGGGGGTTCCACTGGCCCACAAGGTCCTCCATTTGGTGCTGGGGTCACTGCTACATTGCTTTGATTGGGAGCTTGATAGCCATGTCACGCCATCAACCATGGATATGAGGGATAAATTGGGAATTACAATGAGGAAGCTTGAGCCCTTGCTTGCAGTGCCGAAGCTTGTTGCTCCATCGTGAGTCTCAAGGTTAATTCATCAAGACGTCAACTGCATTTCGTATGGGTTAATCTATTATATGTATGTCTTGTCACTTTCTTTGCTGTTGTTTGGTAGCGAAATATTTATGTCATATTCACCCTTTTAATGTATTATGTACGTGGTTTGATATGTTGGTGTCTATGTTAAAAAAGACACGCTATGTGTTCATTATTTCAATTCATGCATGAACACATCAAAATGGAGAATTTGGATGGAATGAAAACTAATTGTATGAATTTTATTGGGATAGAAAGTAACTGTCAATATTCTGTCTAGCTTTCATTTAAACATTGAGAGTTTATGAATTATGATTTATGAGGTATTATGCAAAAGTAGTGAAATATTTATCATCTTCACCCTTTTAATGTATTATATACGTGGTTTGATATGTTGGTATCTATGTTAAAAAAAGCATTGTATGTGTTCATCATTTCAATTCATGCATGAATGATACAGATTTTACAACCACAAACTACTGATAAGTGCTCTAGGTCATATCAAGTAATAGTCAATCGATTAAGTAAACAATAGTTATCAATTATTCTAGTCAGACAGTCAAAATTTAGGGTTTTTAGAAAGATTTGACATTAACAATTGAGGCGGAGTGAAATCGTCGGTTCGGAATTTTCACGAAATAGTCACGTTGCAAGTATAGTTACAAACCAATAGATAACTCACAATCAAAGTTTAATTTGTTTGTCAGTTAAGTCAAACCAATAAAAATACCCAGAGTATTAGATCTTGGGTCGTCTTGACGTTGGAATTTTTGCTAGTAAAGAATTTTATAAGAATAGTCGCGTTTTAGATATAGATTCTAAACCAACAAAAATCCCTTCGTGCAAACGTTTTGGTTGTCACAAGTAACAAATCCCTTTAAAATTGATAACCGAGTATTTAAACCTCGGGTCGTCTTCTCAAGGAACTGCAGGGAAGTATGTTTTTATTATTGGTTATGGAGATTGTAAATTGGGGTTGAGAATGAAGAATTAATATAGCAAATAATTTAAATGGCAATTAAAATAAATAAATACTATAAAGCAAACCCTTTGGCAAGGTACAAGAAATTGGAAGTCCAAACTTAGTTATTCTTATCAATAATAATGAAAGTTGAATCTTAATTCCACTTGGTTAACCTTTGCTAAAGCAAAGGGAAAGTCAAGGGACTAATTAGTTTGACCTTCGAATCCTATTTATTTCCTAAGAAAAGGTTGGGATTATTGAAGTTCAGTTCAATTAGCAAAGATAACAGTTATCAATTATGTGGAGCTAAGATAACTCCTGAGTTACTGATTTCTTAACCAAGACCAAAAGGAAAAGGAATTAAATCTACTAGAATAAAAATGTCTTCAGATTGGGAATAATCAATAACATAAATAAAAGAAAGCAATATTAACTGGAATACCTCAAATAACATTAATTCGAAAGAGTAATATGTAACATAGAAGAATTCATAAACTGATTTGAAAAGCAAGTAATGAAAAAGGAATATTGAACCTGATAAGAAGATGAGATAAATTCCTAATTTCTAAAAATCCTAATCCTAAATCATAAGAGAGAGGAGAGAGTCTCTCTCTCTCAAAACTACATCTAAAACTAAAATGATGAATTATGAGACCATTCTTATGAATGAATGGATTCCCCCACTTTATAGCCTCTAATCTGTGTTTTCTGGGCCGCAAACTGGGTCGAAAACAGCCCAGAAATCGCTGGAGAAGAAATCTGCCACGCTGATTTTTGTAACTGCGATGCATCCGCGCAGATGACGCGTTTGCGTCGCCTAGCGTTAGGGCAACTATGGCATATTATATATCAAATCGAAGCCCTGGACGTTAGCTTTCCAACGCAACTGGAACCGCGTCGTTTGAACCTCTGTAGCTCAAGTTATGACCGTTTTAGTGCTAGAGGGTCAGGCTGACAGCTTTGCAGTTCCTTCAATTTCCTGTATTCCTTCCGCTTTTGCATGCTTCCTTTCCATCCTCCAAGCCATTCCTGCCCTATAATCCCTGAAATCACTGAACACACATATCATGGCATCTAATGGTAATAAGAGAGGATTAATATTAGCAAATATAAAACCAAAGAAACATGTTTCCGATCATAGTACAAATTCCGGAAGGAAAACGTAAAACATGCGATTAGTATGAATAAATGGGTAAAGAGTTGATAAAAACCACTCAATTGAGCACAAGATGAACCATGAAATAGTGGTTTATCACGTCTCTCAAAGGAATTGTAAGGAAGTGTTCATATTATTGGTTATGGGATTTTTTTTCGGAGTTTTGATAACATGAAACAAGAAATGAAAAGTGCAATATTCAATTCATGGCAAACTATATGTGACTAAACCCTAATTTCTTAGACCTTTTTAGTCTCCTCTAACCTTCATCAACCGCCAGTTCTAGTTTATATGCCACAAAAATCCTAATTATCCAAATATAAGAGGATTATATGTCACGTATCCCATTAAGTCAAGATAATTAGAAATTTAGGAGAAATTATTTTCAAGCTGTTGTTCAAGAAAAGAGTTTTTTCAAGTTTTACAAAAACTCAATTAGAACAAGGATCATACTTCCGTTCCACCCAGATTCATAAGATAAAGAACGAAAACAATTCTTGAAATTGAAATCAATACATGAATTAAAATAGAACAGTAATAGTATTAATCCATAGAATAAATAGAGCTACTAACTTTAATAGTGGAGGTTAGTTGCTCATGTTTCAGAGAAAAAACTAGGGTTCTGTAAAATTGTAAAGTGTAGAATGCGGTAAGAGAGAAGAGAGCCAAGCTTGAAGGCCTGATTCTTTTCCCTTTTATATCTAATCCTAATTAATGTAAAATATATTTTCTAAAACTAAATAATATCGTTTCTAATTTATAAAAAAATTAAAAGTTTTAATCAAAATAAATAAAATCTTTGTTGATGCCTTGATTTGGCGTGGGGACCATGCTGTAGTAATGAACTGGTGCCTAACTTGGGAAATTCCAAGTTAGACGCCACCCTTGCACTACCTCCGGGGAGTGCTTCACGTTGAACTAGAGCCTAACTTCACATTCATGGCGCCTAACTTCGCTGGTTTGGCCTTCCTGGCGCCTAACCTCGAAATCATGGCGCCTAACTTGAGAAATTCCAAGTTAGGCGCCACCTTGGCCGAACAAAATGAAGAAAAAAGGTATACTATTATATATCATTGGAAAGCTCTGTAGCTCAAGTGGACCTCTGTAGCTCAAGTTATGTCTGTTGGAGTGCAGGAAGGTTAGAGTTGACAGCATCATTCACTTTCTTCTTTTTTTCTACAGAAACTCCATCAAATCCAACCGAATGCTATCTGAAATAAATAGAATTACACACAACTCAAAGTAGTATGCATAGTGGCTAAAAGATATTTAAATCTTGATTAAACTTAGCAATTTTAATGCAAATTCTCTAGGAAAAGATAGAAAAGATGCTCACGCATCACAACACCAAACATGAATTGTTGCTCGTCCTCAAGCAACCAAAACTAACATAGGCTTAGGATGTGAATTTCCATGAGAAGTGAGTGTTCAATTAAGCTCTTTGGTGCACGAAATTGCAATCACACTTTGCAATCCCGCACAACTAACCAGCAAGTGCACTAGGTCGTCCAAGTAATACCTTACGTGAGTAAGGGTCGATCCCACGGAGATTGTCGGCTTGAAGCAAGCTATGGTTACCTTGTAACTCTTAGTCAGGATATCAAAGATTATCACGATTGATTGTAAAAAGCAAAAGAACATAAAACAGGTACTTGAATTGCAGTGATGAGAATAGGTTGAGGTTTTGGAGATGCTCTGTCTTCTGAACCTCTGCTTTCCTACTGTCTTCTTCTTCAAACACGCAAGGCTCCTTCCATGGCAAGCTGTATGCAAGGGTTTCACCGTTGTCAGTGGCTACCTCCCATCCTCTCAGTGGAAATGTTCAACGCACCGTTCATAGTTGAGAATGATGATGATTGTCATGGATCATCACATTCATCCGATTTAAGAACAAGTAATATCTTAGAATGGAAGCAAGCATGATTGAATGGAAAACAGTAGTAATTGCATTAATCCATCAATACACAGCAGAGCTCCTCACCCCCAACCATGGGGTTTAGAGACTCATGCCGTGGAAAGTACACAAAGAAACGTATAAAGTGTCATGAGGTCCAGATACAATGTCAAAAGATTCTATTAATAGTCAGCTAGTAACCTAGGGTATACAGAAATGAGTAAATGACGTAAAAATCCACTTCTGGGTCCACTTAGTGTGTGCTTGGGCTGAGCAATGAAGCATTTT
>NC_029777.3:50691264-50700472 GCF_000817695.3 Arachis duranensis | reverse complement strand
TTAAACGCTGGAAATTCTGAGGCTGATTTTGCACGCCGGTTTAGGCCATCAAATCTTGGGCAAAGTATCGACTATCATATATTGCTGGAAAGCCCAGGATGTCTACTTTTCAACACCGTTGAGAGCGCGCCAATTGGGTTTTTGTAGCTCCAGAAAATCCACTTCGAGTGCAGGGAGGTCAGAATCCAACAGCATCTGCAGTCCTTTTCAGTCTTTGAATCAGATTTTTGCTCAGGACCCTCAATTTCAGCCAGAAAATACCTGAAATCACAGAAAAACACACAAAATCATAGTATAGTCCAGAAAAGTGAATTTTAGCTAAAAACTAATAAAAATATACTAAAAACTAACTAAATCATACTAAAAACATACTAAAAACAATGCCAAAAAGCGTATAAATTATCCGCTCATCACTCTTGTCCCTTCATAAAGTGGGGTTTATACACTACAATCCAGAATAGTTTTGGCATCTCACTATCGTTTGACTCAGAGGAATGCCACTGTCATTCGGAATTAGAATCCGGATAATATTATGAATTCTATAATCTTTTTACTTCGGATTAATCGTTGAACACAGCAAAATTTCTTTCATTCTCTTTTATTTGGTGCTTTGAAACTTGAGCCTAGCCGTGACTATAAATGCTTTGTCTCAAGCTTTACTTGGCACAAAAACACCACAAGCACTTAACTGGGGAACTCTCTTTAGTTTTGATTTTTCCTTCAGTTGCTCCCAAACAGTGGTGCTCAAAGCCTTTGGCATTCTCTGTTAAATGCACTTGGTCTTGACTCTTAGTGCTCTGTCTCAAGGATTACGTGACACATTTACACCACAAGCATGTGACTAGGGAAACAACTCTTTGAGCTTTTAATCATGTCTGACCTCCCTAGTCATTAATGCTCAGAGCCTTGGACCTTGCTTTTATTTTTCTTTTTGCTGTTTCTTTTTCTTCAAGGATTAAGCTTTTATTTACTTCAGAGAATTCATAATAGTTCTCTAAATTCTTGTTCCTCATACATCAACATCCTTTTATTCAAATTCAAAGATGAACTGTTCATATCATGCATTTAGAATCACAGATAATACCACCACTTTTAAGTAAATAAGACTACTCTTTAACATAAACTAAATTTCTCATGCAATGCATCACTTTTTTTCTTTTCTTTTTAGATTCAAGCTCAGTGAACGGTACATGAGGCATCTCTTCAATTAAAAGATAAACAACTAAAATTTAGAATAACAGAATTAAACTAGAACATAGGACTCAAAGTTACTAAAGATCATGCAGACATTCAAGTAAAATAGCAGAAAACAAGAATATAACAAAATAAGAACGGAAGAAAATATATAATGAAAGAAACTCAACCACCTTAGTTATTCTGGTGGTCATCTCGTTCCTCAGGTTGTCCTCCTCCATGAAGATGATCCACCTCCCTTTGGTGTCACCAATAATAAGGTAAACGTAGAGCGTGCTCTAAAACTTGGTGTGGAATTTATAACCCACAAACTAACCAGCAAGTGCACCAGGTCATACCAAGTAGTACCTCAAGTGAATAAGGGCCGATCCTATGAGGATTGATGGACTAAGCAATAATGATTGAATGATTTACTTAGTTTGACAAACAGAGAATGGTGTTTTGAGAGTTCAAAAGCCTTAATAGTAAATTCAGAATATCAGAAAACAAGTAGTAAATTGGTGTGTATAATATGTAAAGCTCTGGAAGTTAGCTTTCCAATGCCACTAAAATCACGTCAATTGGACCTCTTTAGCTCAAGTTTCTGTTGGAGTGCAGGAAGGTCAGAGTTGACAGCATCATTCACTTTCTTCTCTTTTTCTACAGAAACTCCATCAAATCCGACCGAATGCTATCTTAAATAAACAAAATTACTCACAACTCAAAGTAGCATCCATAGTGGCTTAAAGAAGGGCATGGTAAATTGCAAGAATAAAAAAATCTAGGACTACTAATTGCAAGAAATCCATAACAACAACTAGATCAAACCACAAGAAAACATAAAATATTAAATTGCACTAAAGAAAAGGGAATTCACAATATTGTTCATAAAACTAAAATTGACAAAATAAAGAGATTAACAAGTAAAACTAAGAGAATTAAGACAATAGAGCAAGAAAATATAAAGAGAGTTAAACTAAAACAAGAATTAAAACATAAATCTAAGAAAATTTGACCTAAACTATCCTAAATTTTAGAGAGAAGTTAAAGCTTCTCTCTCTACAAAGCTAACCTAAAACATGGTTAAAACTCAATTATGAATACTTGGTTCATCCTCCCCTCAATTCCTAGTTCAATAGCATTAGAAATAGGTTGGATTGGGCCCAGAATACTCTAGAAATCACTGGCCATGTGCCTTTTAAGTGTGTCACATTTTTGATGTGTCGCTGACGTTAGGATTTTTGCTAGTAAAGAATTTTATAAAAATATTCACATTGTAGATATAGATTCTAAACCAACAGAAATCCATTCGTGCAAACGTTTTGGTTGTCACAAGTAACAAACCCCTAAATAAATTGATAACCGAAATATTTAAACCTCGGGTCGTCTTCTCAAGGAATTGCAGGGAGGTATGTTCTTATTATTGGTTATGAGTTTTGTAAACCGGGGTTTTGAGAATGAGGAGCAGATATGATAAATGACAAGTAAACTAAATAAATGACTGTAAAATGAACTCTTGGCAAGGTATGAGAACTGGAAGTCCTATCCTAGTTATCCTTATCAATTGTGATTAGAATTGGATTTTTCTCCCACTTTGTTAACCTCTAACTATGAAGGTAAGTCAAGTGAATAAATTAATTTGAATCCTCAAGTCCCAGTCTTTCCTTGGGAAAAGTTAGAGTTATTGGATCTCGAATCAATTCATGAAGAATTCCAATTTTCAATCAACAATGAGTTTGATAACTCAAGAGTCACCAATTAAGCAACCAAAGCCAAAAGGTAGAAAAATCTAAATTATTTATATCATAAATAAGGGAAACAAATCATAGATCTGGAAATACCTCAAATAATATTTATTAAGAAAATCATAACATGAATGTCATTAAGCCAAATTGGCAACATATATAATTAAAAATAAGAGAAGTCAAAATAAAGGAATATTAAACCTGGAGCTCAGAAAAATTATAAGTTGAAATAATAATAAATCCTAAATCCTTTAAGAGGAATTCTAATTCTAAATCCTAAGAGAAAGGAGAGAACCTCTCTCTCTAAAAACTACATCTAAACTATGAAAAGTGAATTATGAGAGCCTCTTGAGTCTCTGCAAGTTCCCTGACTTTAATCTGTGTTTCTGGGCCTAAAACTGGGTCAAAATACGGCCTAGAATCTCTGCCAGCGACTTTTGTAATTCTGCAGATCGCGCACATCATGCGATCGCGTCATCCATGCGGACGCGTCATTCGTGTTTTTCCCTGCCACGCGTTCGCATCATCCACGCTTCCGCGTCACTTGTGCTTTTCCAATCTGCGCGGTCGCGTGAGCCATGTGACCGCATCACTGCGAATTCCTTTCTTCCACGCGGTCGCGTCGCTGACGCGTACGCGTCACTTCTCGCTGGTCATCTCCTTAATTTCTTGTGTTTCTTTCATTTTTGCAAGCTTCCTTCCCAATATCTCACTCATTCATGTTTTATAAAGCCTGAAACACTTAACACACAGATCAAGGCATCGAATGGTAATAAGAGAGGAATAAGATTAGCTAAATTAAGACCAAAGAAGCATGTTTTCAATCATGTAATAATTTTAGGAAGAAAATATAAATGCATGCTAATTATATGGTTAAGTGGGTAAAGACCATGATAAAACCACATAATTAAACACATTGTAAACCATAAAATAGTGGTTTATCAACCTCCCCACACTTAAACATTAGCATGTTCTCATGCTAAACTCAAGGAGACCAAATAAATGAGTAGGGAAAAGCAAGACTCATGCAATGCAACCTATGAATGTGAATGCAACTACATGCTAAAATGATTCTACCTACTTGGTGAAAAAGTAAATAAATCTTTCAAGAATAAATATGAACTGGATTTCAATATAAATAACTTGCAAGAAGAAGATAACTCATAAAAGCAGGGAACATAGAATTAAGCACTGAACCCTTACTAGTAGTGTATATCACTCTAATCTCTCAGGTGTATAGGGTCAATTCTCTCAATTCTCTACTAATCTTGCTTTCTATAGCTTGCTCTTCATCTAACAATCAACAAAAATTTAATGCACCAATACACAAATCAAGAGGTCTTTTAAGGGTTGTAATGGGGTTAGGGTCAAGGTAGGATTGGATTTGGCCAAGTGGACTAAAATCTGAATCCTTAATTAACATAAACTTTCCACCTAACATAAAATAATCCATTTAATTAAAATACAAAATCTAACTTCTCATTAACTGTGTTTACTACATATTTATGCATTCCAAGTTTTGAGTACAGCTCATATGCATTGATTTCACTATTTATTTTGGGGCATTTTGTCCCCTTTTATTAATTGCTCTTTTCTTTTTCTTTTTCACTTTTTTTTTTCAATGCATATGATTAAAGTATTGAATGCAATAACATGTGCTCAACCATTATTTTGCACATTTTCACTAAAATACACAACACTCAATTATTCAAACCAAATATTTTCAAACCCAACTTCCCCACACTTAAATCATGAGCACTTTTACTAGTCTAAGCTTACCAAGGATTCAAATTAAGGACATTATTGTTTTTCGCTTAGAGTTAGTAATGAGCTAAAGTAAAGAACAAATGGGTATATTAGGCTCAAATTGGTTTGCAAAGGATAATGAAAGGGTAAGGCCATATGGGTATGTAAGCTCAGCGAAATAAGGGCCTCAATCATATCAGTGCATGCATACATCAAACAATGGAAATATAGAATTAAGAAAGACAAAGATCACAATTTTAGAGAGAAAAACACACACCAAAAATAAAATATTTGTTGATAAAATGCAACCAATCAAATAGGCTCAAAATCTCACTGGTTTTGTGTGTTCGAGCTCTAAACTATATTCCAAAATAATATTTCTTCAAACAAGTTTTTCAAAAAGTTTTATTCAAATTAGTGAAATACTATAAAAATTTCTTGAAAAAGAAAATATTACTTTTACCAAGTGGTAAAATATGCACAAAATCAAATAAATATGCAAATGCAACAACTAGCTACAAAGAAAATTTAAACATTGGTGTTGAGACAAGAAAGTACTAACCCATGGAGATCGGTATCGACCTCCCCACACTTAAAGATTGCACCGTCCTCCGTGCATGCTAAGATGTACAAGTGGATGGGCTACTCCAACTAATGCCTTTCTCCAAAGATTGTGCAGGTGGACTTGTTTGTCTTCCCATTAAGAAGCTTTTCCTCTCCCTTCGTGGTGGCCATCCTGAAAGAAGAGGGAAAAGAAGAAAAGTAACCCAAAAATAAAGATATAAAATAAATAAAATATGGGTGTTAATGCCAGATAATAAGGGTCTCAATTACATGGTAGCTACAACATGCAAGTGAGAAAACAGTAGAAGTACATGGCAAAGCAAGAGTGCAAAAATTTGCAACAATGGGAAAGAGAGTGCAAGATAATATAAATTCATGTCAATGCAAAATTAATACAAATATCATAAAAGATTAGCATTGACTTAAACAATATTACCCAACAGTGTAAAACAAGTCACTGAGTACCAAAATAATACCAGAAAAGATACAACAGTTGAATATGAACAAGTAACACCAATGGAAAAATAATAAATTTAGAAAAGAAAATAAAAAGATGCACAAAATTAAAATGCAATGGAAGAAAGTATGCAAATAAATTAAATAAAATAGAGTGGAGGTGAAAAAGATGAGAAGTCAAAGAAAATAAGAAAGGAAGGAGAAAGAAATAAGAAAAGATAAGAAAAATAAGGATTTGGAGAAGAAAAGATAAGATATTTGGCAAATTAGGATAAGCTGTGCGACGCAGGCGACGCGATTGCGTGGGGCACGCGGTCGAGTGACTTGCACTTATACGGATTGACGCGGTCGCGTCGGTCACGCGGTCGCATGACACAGTTTATGCTACTGGCGCGAGGACAGCCTCGCGCTCGCACAACTCTCTGTTCAAAATTTTTATTTTTGCCAAATCTGGGGTGACGCGATCGCGTGGGTCATGCGATCGCGTGAGTGGCCATCAAAGAGATATCGCGGACGCGTGGGGCACGCGTTCGCGTGGGGCACGCGTTCGCGTGGGAGGACTTGGGCTTCTAGCACGAGTTCGCCCCAACTCCAGCACAACTTTCGGCCATGCACTCTTTTCACGTCGATATTGAGTTCACGCGGCCGCGTGAGTGACGCGGTCGCGTGGGAGGCCAATGTTCCCATGTGACGCGGACGCGTCGGTTGCGTGGTCGCGTGGGTCGATTTGTGCCACTGGCACGCCTCCAGCCACGCTCCAGTGTGACTCTATGTTCGTTTTTATTTGCTCCCCTCTCCTTGCGACGCGGACGCGTCGCTGATTGATGAGCGGATATTTTATACGCTTTTTGGGGGTAATTTCATGTGGATTTTAGTATGTTTTAATTAGTTTTTAGTAGAATATTATTAGTTTTTAGGCAAAAATCATATTTCTGGACTTTACTATGAGTTTGTGTGTTTTTCTGTGATTTCAGGTAATTTCTGGCTGAAATTGAGGGAGCTGAGCAAAAATCTGAGTTAGGCTGAAAAAGGACTGCTGATGTTGTTGGATCCTGACCTCTCTGCACTTGGAATGGATTTTTTGGAGCTACAGGAGTCCAATTGGCGCGCTCTCAATAGCGTTGGAAAGTAGACATCCAGAGCTTTCCAGTAATATATAATAGTCCATACTTTGCATGAAGATAGACGACGTAACTTGGCGTTGAACACCAAGTACATGCTGCTGTTTGGAGTTAAACGCCAGAAAAATGTCATGATCCGGAGTTGAACGCCCAAAACACGTTATAACGTGGAGTTCAACTCCAAGAAAGGCCTCAACTCGTGGATAGCTTTAGTCTCAGCCCCAGCACACACCAAGTGGGCCCTAGAAGTGGATTTCTGCACCAATTCTCTTAGTTTACTCATATTCTGTAAACCTAGGTTACTAGTTTACTATTTAAACAACTTTTAGAGACTTATCTTGTACCTCATGACATTTTCAGATCTGAATTACATACTCTTTGACGGCATGAGTCTCTAAACTCCATTGTTGGGGGTGAGGAGCTCTACAGCATCTCGATGAATTAATGCAATTGTTCCTATTTTACTCAACGTGTGTATGGTCCGATCTAAGATGTTTATTTGTGCTTAATTATGAAGGAGGTGATGATCCGTGACACTCATCACCTCCCTCAACCCATGAACGTGTGCCTGACAAACACCTCCGTTCTACATCAGACTGAATGAACTTCTCTTAGATTCCTTAATCAGAATCTCTGCGGAATAAGCTAGAATTGATGGCAGCCACTCTTGAGGATCCAGAAGGTCTAAACCTTGTCTGTGGTATTCTGAGTAGAATTCAAGGATTGAATGGCTGTGATGTGTTTCAAACTCGCGATTGCTAGGCGTGATGACAAACGCAAAAGGATCAATGGATCCTATTCCAACATGATCGAGAACCAACAGCTGATTAGCCGTGCTGTGACAGAGCACCTGGAACGTTTTCACTGAGAGGATGGGAAGTAGCCACTGACAATGGTGACACCCTACATACAGCTTACCGTAGACGTGCTTTACAAACAATTGAGTTGAATATTACATTGCAGAAATTCAGAGGACAAAGCATCTCCAAAACTCCAACATATTTCCCATTACTGCACAACAAGTAACAATTTTATTCTCTTTTATTTTTCTAATCTAATAATTCCAACTGATAATTTTGATTGATATCCTGGCTAAGAATAATAAAATAAATATAGCTTGCTTCAAACCAACAATCTCTGTGGGATTCGACCCTTACTCACGTAAGGTATTACTTGGACGACCCAGTGTACTTGCTGGTTAGTTGTACGGATTACAAATTCGTGCACCAAGTTTTTGGCGCCGTTGCCGGGGATTGTTCGAGTTTGAACATTGAAGGCATATTTTATTTCTTAGATCAGGAATAATTTATTTTTGTTGTTACAGAGTCATTAAATTTTGATAGGATAGTTTCTTTTCAAAAATTTCTTTTCAAAAAAATTATTTTTATTATTTTTCTTTATTAATTTTTTATTTTCTTTGAGTCTAGTGTCTTGTTATAAGTTTGGTGTCAATTGCATATTTTATATTCTTCTTTAAAATTTTCGTATTAGTGTTCTTTGTTCTTCCTTGATCTTCAAGTTGTTCTTGTTTATTTTTCTTGTTTGATCTTGAGTTTTTCTTGTTTTGTGTCTTTTCTTGTTCTTCTTGTGCTTTTTCAAAACATTAACTTTCAAAAATTATACTTTTATCCATAAATATAATACATTTTTAAAATCAACACTGAAGTTACTGCCCAATTGGCTGGAGCATTAGGAGTTGTTCTTGATAATTGGGTATCTTCTTTGGAATCTTTTTCAAAAAAATAATTTTTCTTTGATTGAATCTTGCTCTTTAAAATCTTTTTCAAAAATAATTTTTCTTGATTGAATCTTGTGCCAAACTCTAAGTTTGATGTTTTCTTGTTAATTTTTCTTTAATTTTTGAAAATTTATCCTGTGTTTCTAAAAATTTTAAGTTTGGTGTTCTTTCTTTTGTTATTGGTGTTCTTGTGAATCTTCAAGGTGTCCTTGAGTTTTTCTTGTGTTTTGATCTTAAAATTTTTAAGTTTGGTGTTCCTTGGTGTTTTCCCTCCAAAATTTTCGAAAATAAGGAGCATTAGATCTAAAAATTTTAAGTCTTGTGTCTTTTGTGTGTTTTTCTCTTTCATCATAAAATTCAAAATTCAAAAATAAATATTTCTTAACTAATTTTAAACTACATTTTTCGAAATTTTTATATAAAAATTCAGATTTGAATTTCAAAATATTTTCAATTTCTTTTGTTTATTTCGTTTTTATTTCATTTTATAAAATAAATTTTTATAAAATAAATAATATCAACATACATATCATCTCTTTTATTCCATCATGGAATTAAGTGGGAATGATCAGTCCAGGAGGACTCTGGGGTCATATGCTAACCCCACTACTGCTTCATATGGGAGTAGTATCTGTATACCCTCCATTGGAGTTAGTAGCTTTGAG
>NC_029777.3:50689364-50691004 GCF_000817695.3 Arachis duranensis | reverse complement strand
CATCTGTACCTAAGCAGTGAATCTTCCATGAAAGAAGAAGCTAAAACAGTAACTGCTGAACTCAGTCCTGTAGATCAGGCTAATAAATTCAATCAGCAATTAGACTTTCTAAATCAGCAGCTAGCCGAATTCAAAGAAATACTATAGGAAACAAGAATGGCTAACAGGAATATGGAAGTACAGTTAAGGAAAATAGAAAAACAACTGTCAAAACAAATAGCAGAAGAATGCCAAGCAGTTCAATTAAGAAGTGGGAAAACATTAAATACCTCACTTCAAAGCAGCAGGAAGCCAAGAAATGAACAGATGGCTACTCAAAATCCCTTTAAGGACAATCAGAGCCCAGAGAGGAATAATGCGGGTGCTGAACGCCCAGACCATGCTCATTCCTGGCGTTCAACGCCAGAGACAAGCATGAATCCGGCGTTGAACGCCCAAAGGGAGCATAGTTCTGGTGTTCAGACGCCAGTAACAAATGAGGAGTTGGCGTTTAACGCTACTCCAGCTTCCACCCCTGGCATTCAAACGCCAGTGGGAAATCAGTCACATACAAGTGCTGATAACAACCCTTCTAAAAAGGCTTCCCGACCCACTTCTGTAGGTAATAAACCTGCAGCAACTAAGGTTGAGGAATATAAAGCCAAGATGCCTTATCCTCAAAGCAATTTGCTCGCTTTGCAGACTATCTCAGAACTCTTGAAATAAAGATTCCGTTTGCAGAAGCACTTGAGCAAATACCTTCCTATGCCAAGTTCATGAAAGAGATCTTAAGTCATAAGAAGGATTGGAGGGAGACTGAAAAAATTTACCTCACTGAAGAATGCAGTGCAGTCATTCTGAAAAGCTTACCTGAGAAGCTTAAAGATCCCGAGAGCTTTATGATACCATGCACATTAGAGGGTACTTGTGCCAAGCAAGCTTTATGTGATCTTTGGGCAAGTATCAACCTAATACCTGCATCTACTATCAGAAAGCTTGGTTTGACTGAAGAAATCAAACCAACCAGGATATGTCTTCAACTTGCTGATGGCTCCATTAAATACCCATCAGGCGTGATTGAAGACATGATTGTCAAGGTTGGGCCATTTGCCTTTCCTACTGACTTTGTGGTGCTGGAAATGGAGGAACACAAGAGTGCAACTCTCATTCTAGGAAGACCTTTCCTAGCAACTGGCCGAACCCTCATTGATGTCCAAAAAGGGGAAGTAACCTTGAGAGTCAATGAGGAGGAGTTTAAGTTGAATGTTTTCAAGGCCATGCAACATCCAGACACCCCAAATGACTCCATGAGTGTTGATATTATTGACTCTCTGGTAAGAGAGGTCAATATGGCTGAGAGTCTCGAATCAGAGCTAGAGGACATCTTTAAAGATGTTCAGCCTGATTTGGAGGAATCAGAGAAAATAATAGAACCTCTGAAAATCCCTCAAGAAGAGGAGAAACCTCCAAAACCCGAACTCAACCCATTACCACCATCCCTGAAATATGCATTCCTGGGAGAAGGTGATACCTTTCCTGTAATTATAAGCTCTACCTTAGAGCCACAGGAAGAGGAAGCACTAATTCAAGTGCTAAGGACACACAAGACAGCTCTTGGGTGGTCCATCAGTGATCTTAAGGGCATTAGCCCAACCAGATGC
>NC_029777.3:50688935-50689244 GCF_000817695.3 Arachis duranensis | reverse complement strand
GAAGGAGGTCACTAAATTACTAGAGGCTGGGATTATTTATCCTATTTCTAACAGCCCCTGGGTAAGCCCTGTCCAAGTCGTCCCTAAGAAGGGACGCATGACAGTGGTTCACAATGAAAAAAATGAACTGGTCCCTACAAGAACAGTTACAGGGTGGCGTATGTGTATTGATTATAGAAGGCTCAATACAGCCACCAGAAAGGATCATTTTCCTTTACCATTCATAGACCAGATGCTAGAAAGACTAGCAGGTCATGAATACTACTGCTTCCTGGATGGATATTCAGGTTATAATCAAATTGCAGTAGA
>NC_029777.3:50688036-50688494 GCF_000817695.3 Arachis duranensis | reverse complement strand
AATTGAAAAATTACCACCACCTGCCAATGTTAAGGCAATCAGAAGCTTTCTAGGGCATGCAGGATTCTATAGGAGGTTTATAAAGGATTTTTCAAAAATCGCCAAACCTCTGAGCAACCTGCTAGCTGCTGACACGCCATTTATATTTGATAAAGAGTGTCTGCAGGCATTCGAGGCTCTGAAAGCTAAGTTGGTCACAACACCAATCTTCTCTGCACCAGACTGGACATTACCATTTGAATTAATGTGTGATGCCAGTGACCATGCCATTGGTGCAGTGTTGGGACAGAAGCATGACAAGCTTCTGCACGTCATTTACTATGCCAGCCGTGTTCTAAATGACGCACAGAAGAACTACACAACCACAGAAATGGAGTTACTTGCAGTGGTTTATGCCATTGACAAATTCAGATCCTATTTAGTAGGATCAAAAGTGATTGTGTACACTGATCATGCTG
>NC_029777.3:50680887-50687867 GCF_000817695.3 Arachis duranensis | reverse complement strand
ACCATGGATCACAGTATGGAGGACATTTTGGAAGTGAGCGAACAGCCACAAGAGTCTTCCAATGTGGCTTCTACTGGCCTACTCTCTATAAAGATTCCCGAGCATTTGTATTTAATTGTGACAGTTGCCAAAGATCTGGCAATCTGCCTCACAGTTATGCCATGCCTCAACAAGGAATCTTGGAGATTGAGTTGTTTGATGTACGGGGTATTGACTTCATGGGACCTTTTCCACCATCATACTCAAACACTTATATTCTGGTGGCAGTGGATTATGTATCCAAATGGGTGGAGGCTATTGCAACACCCACTAATGACACTAAAACAGTGTTAAAATTCCTCTAGAAAAACATCTTCAGCAGATTTGGTACCCCTAGAGTATTAATCAGTGATGGGGGCAGTCATTTCTGCAATAAACAGCTTTACTCTGCTTTGGTTCGTTATGGAGTTAGCCACAGGGTAGCCACTCCATACCATCCACAGACTAATGGGCAAGCTGAAGTCTCAAACAGAGAACTCAAAAGAATCCTGGAACAGACTGTAATTAACCGTAGAAGGGATTGGGCAAGGAGCTTGGATGATGCTCTCTGGGCATAAAAAACAGCATTCAAGACCTCTATAGGAACTTCTCCATACCAGCTTGTGTATGGGAAGGCCTGTCACCTGCCCGTGGAACTAGAGCATAAAGCCTACTGGGCAACCAGATTCCTAAACCTTGATGCCAAGTTATTGCTATTTAATTCTAGGCTCAAATTATTCCCTGGGAAATTAAAATCCCGGTGGAGAGGTCCGTATGTGATTACAAGTGTATCACCATATGGATACGTAGAGCTTCAGGATAATAACTCTAACAAAAAGTTCATTGTTAATGGATAGAGAGTTAAACATTATCTTGAAGGCAATTTTAAGCAAGAATGCTCAAAACTGAGACTTGATTAAAAGCTCAGTAACAGTCCAGCTAATGACATTAAAGAAGCGCTTGCTGGGAGGCAACCCAGTCATTCACAAAATTTAATTTTATTTGTCTTTTTTTGATTAAGTTTTACAGGTAGATGCCAGAGTATCTTCAAAAGGTGAAATAGCAATTGATTGAAGTCACAGAGTTACAGGGAAATTTGGAAAGCTTACTGGCATCAAAAAGTCAGTAAGAAACATTTTGGGCGTTGAACGCCCAAAAGAAGCACCCACTGTGCGTTCAACGCCAGTAAGGGTAGTCATCTGGGCGTTAAACGCCAGAAAGAAGCACCTTCTGGGCGTTTAACGCCAGATTGATAGCATCCTGGGCGTTCAGAAAAACGCCCAGTGACAAAGGACTTCCTGGCGTTCAACGCCAGAAAGAAGCAGCAGCTGGACGTTGAACGCCCAGGAGAAGCAACATTTGGGCGTTAAACGCCCAAAACATGCAGCGTTTGGGCGTTTAACGCCAGGATGGTGGGGAGGAGGTAAAATTCGTTTTTTTTTTTCAAAAATTTTCTAATTTTTATGTTTTAATTCATGGTTTCATGCATAAACATGTTTCCAAATATCATCTTTCAATTTCAAAAATTTTAATCCTAATTTCTAAAATCCCTAATTTCTGAAATCCCTATTCCAAAGATTTTACATGCATCTTAACCCATAAAAACAAATGATTTTCAATCCAATCCAACTCTTTTTCTAAATCTCTTTTCAAACTTAATTATCTTTTAAAAATCTTTTTCAAATTATAAATTTCAAAATTATTTTTAAATATCATTCATATCTTTTGAATTATATCCTTTTCTTGTCATATTTATCTTTTATAAATCATATCTTTTATCTTATATCTCTTTTTTATTTTCGAAAACCCACCCCCTCCCTTTATAACCCCTTTCGGCGCCCCTCTCCTCATCCATCATTCCACACTTGCTCTCCTCCTATTCCTCTTCTCTCTTTTCTTTTGCTTGAGGACAAGCAAACCTCTAAGTTTGGTGTGCTTATCCGTGATCACAAAAACATTCTCACTTTGATCATGGCCCCTAAAGGAAAACAACCCAACCCAAGAGGCAAGAAAGAGAATATTCCAAAGCCACTTTGGAATCAAGGGAAGTTCTTAACTAAAGAACATTCAGACCACTACTACAAAATAATGAGTCACAGATCAGTGATCCCGGAAGTTAAATTTGACCTGAAGGAGGATGAATATCCGGAGATCCAAGAGCAAATTCGAAACAGGAACTGGGAAATCCTAGCCAATCCTGAAACGAAAGTGGGAAGAAACATGGTTCAGGAGTTCTATGCTAATCTATGGCAGGCAGACAGGCAAAGAATAATTGGAGCTGCTCTCTATGACCATCGGACCTTAGTCAGAGGAAAGATTGGTCATATCCATCCTGACAAAATCAGGGAGATCTTTAAGCTCCCTCAACTGAAAGATGACCCAGACTCCTTTAATAGGAGAATGATGAGGGTAAATAAAGGTCTGGACAAGATTCTAGAGGATATATGCATCCCCGAAGCCAGGTGGACCACCAGCACGACTGGCATCCCAAATCAACTCAAAAAAGAAGATCTCAAACCAGTAGCCAGAGGCTGGCTGGATTTCATTGGGCGTTCTATATTGCCCACCAGTAACCGTTCTGAAGTTACTGTTAAAAGAGCAGTGATGATTCACTGCATCATGTTGGGAAAAGAAGTAGAGGTTCATCAACTGATCTCGTGTGAACTATACAAAATAGCAAACAAGAATTCCAAGGACGCCAGATTGGCCTATTCAAGCTTAATTTCTATGCTCTGCAGAGATGCTGGAGTGAAGATGGGAATAACAGAGTATATCTCAGTTGAAAGGCGAATCACCAGAATATCAATGGACAGACAACAACTGCAGGATGATCCAATCAAGAGGAGAGCACAGGAAGTCCTCCCAGAACTTCCTCAATTCGAATATTGGGAACATATTGAAGCATCTATTTCCAAATTGCAAGAAGCTATGAACCAAATAAAGGAAGAACAGAACAATCAAAGCAGCATGCTTTGCAAACTGCTTAAGGAACAGGAAGAGCAAGGGCGTGATCTAAGGGAGCTGAAGCGCCAGAAATTAATCCTTGAAAAGCACCCCACAGATTAGAGGAACATCTACTTCTCGAAACACAGGTTGTTGAGTTCTAATTTTAGCTTTAAACTCTGTGATAGTGTTATTATAGAAAGTTACCTTAGAAGATATATAGTAGTAGTAGTAGTAATTAGCATATCTATTCTGGTTTTATTTCCAATTAAGTTATAATTTATTTTTCTCATCATCATCAGACATGAATAAAGTAGTAGATTTTTTAGAATAAAGAAGTAATTTATATTTTTCGAGTTCTTAATAATAAAAATTATAATTAATTACATGTGGTTGCAATACTTTTTGTTTTCTGAATGAATGCTTGAACAGTGCATAATTTTTATCTTGAATTTTATGAATATTTGCTCCTGAAAGAATAAGGAACACGAAAAATATTATTGATGATCTAAAAAATCATGAAATTGATTCTTGAAGCAAGAAAAAGCAGTGAAAAAAAAATTTACAAGAAATCATTGGATCAAGAAAAGGAATAAGAGCCAACAGCCCTTAAAACCAAAAGGCAAGGGTAAAAAGGATTTCCACCACATGAATTTTTTGGAGCTACAGAAGTTCAATTGGCGCGCTCTTAACGGCGTTGGAAAGTAGACATCCAGGGATTTCCAGCAATATATAATAGTCCATACTTTGCGCGAAGATAGACGACGTAACTTGGCATTGAATGCCAAGTACATGCTGCTGTCTGGAGTTAAACGCCAGAAAAACGTCATGATCCGGAGTTGAACGCCCAAAACACGTTATAACGTGGAGTTCAACTCCAAGAAAGGCCTCAACTCGTGGATAGCTTTAGTCTCAGCCCCAGCACACACTAAGTGGGACCCAGAAGTAGATTTCTGCACCAATTCTCTTAGTTTACTCATATTCTGTAAACCTAGGTTACTAGTTTACTATTTAAACAACTTTTAGAGACTTATCTTGTACCTCATGACATTTTTAGATCTGAATTACATACTCTTTGACGGCATGAGTCTCTAAACTCCATTGTTGGGGGTGAGGAGCTCTGCAGTGTCTCGATGAATTAATGCAATTGTTCCTATTTTACTCAACGTGTGTATGGTCTGATCTAAGATGTTTATTCGTGCTTAATTATGAAGGAGGTGATGATCCGTGACACTCATCACCTTCCTCAACCCATGAACGTGTGCCTGACAAACACCTCCGTTCTACATCAGACTGAATGAACTTCTCTTAGATTCCTTAATCAGAATCTATGCGGAATAAGCTAGAATTGATGGCGGCCACTCTTGAGGATCCGGAAGGTCTAAACCTTGTCTGTGGTATTCTGAGTAGGATTCAAGGATTGAATGGCTGTGACGTGCTTCAAACTCGCGATTGCTGGGCGTGATGACAAACGCAAAAGGATCAATGGATCCTATTCCAACATAATCGAGAACCAACAGCTGATTAGCCGTGTTGTGACAGAGCACCTGGAACGTTTTCACTGAGAGGATGGGAAGTAGCCACTGACAATGGTGACACCCTACATACAGCTTGCCATAGACGTGCTTTACAAACAATTGAGTTGAATATTACATTGTAGAAATTCAGAGGACAAAGCATCTCCAAAACTCCAACATATTTCCCATTACTGCACAACAAGTAACGATTTTATTCTCTTTTATTTTTCTAATCTAATAATTCCAACTGATAATTTTGATTGACATCCTGGCTAAGAATAATAAAATAAATATAGCTTGCTTCAAACCAACAATCTCCGTGGGATTCGACCCTTACTCACGTAAGGTATTACTTGGACGACCCAGTGCACTTGCTGGTTAGTTGTACGGATTACAAATTCGTGCACCACTGATGCGGTCGCATCGCGTGGCATTTTTTTTATTATGATTATGCAGTATGCAGAGTGCAACGCTTAATATGAATGCTATGCATGATTCCAGGTTCAATAAAAATTCAAAAACAAACAAAACATACTAGAATTAAAACTGAAAAGGGACGATCATACCATGGTGGGTTGTCTCCCACCTAGCACTTTTAGTTAAAGTTCTTAAGTTGGACATTTGGCGAGCTCCTTGTCATGGTGGCTTATGCTTGTACTGATCCAGGAATCTCCACCAATGTTTGCAAATCCAATATCCTCCGGGATCCCAAATCTTGTTTCTATACCCGTCTTCAAGTTGATTATCATGATTCCATCCGGGTGGTTCAGCTTTATAATTCTCACTAAAGCGTCCAAATAACCTCCTAGACCCATTCAATTGAGCTCTATACCAACCTTTGCGTTTAAATTTTGAGCTTCCAACCATAATGAACCTTGCAGGACATATCTTACCACTGACCATCTTTTTCTTACTCTTAATGCCACAAAGAGCTCTAAGTTGACCATCCGTCTCCAGTAGCCTGTATTCAAGTGGAATTTGAAAGTTAAGGGATATGAATTTTACCCACTTGAATGTTGTGAAGGATGATGGCAACTTAGGGGGAGGTGTTTTTAATGAACGTGCAAGCTCCACTCCCTTGTGCTCTTCTTTGACATCTTCCACCTCTTTGCAAGCTTCTTCAATTTCAACCTCTTCTTCTTGGTAGCTTTCTTCCAATTTAATTTCTTCTTTATTGCGCACCAAGGGCATGGGAGGTTGTGCTTCTTCTTCTTGAATCTCCATCTCTTGATCAACCTCTTCCAGGTCTTCAACTGTGATATGCCTTGGAGGTTGTACACCCTCCTCAGCATCAATTTCAAATGCCTTGGAAGGAAGCTCTATGTCTTGACATTCCCATGGAGGTTCAGCATCTCCTAAGTCTTCAACCATTTCTTCTTCTTCAATAATTCCGGCTTCCTCCACTTGTTCCAGTACAAATTCATGCTCCTTACTGTCCACCGGAGTTTCTAATGTTTCCTTCATGCTACGTTTCTCATTAGATTGTCCACATGAAGCCATGGGGGTTCCTTGAGTGTCTGAACGTTGCGAAGCTAATTGATTTATCACTTGCTCTAGTTGATGAAGGGTTGCATGAAATTGATCTATTAATTCCTTGAGGTGAGCCTGTGATTCTTGTTCTGCTTGGGTATCATAAGTAGGACCATAAGGCTCTTGGATTGATGGATATGGAGATAGCAAATATTAAGGTAGTGGTTCTTGAGAGTAATTGGGTTGGAATCGGGGTGGTTCTATATATGGTTCATATGGCTCATAAGGTGGTTGGTATGGTGGTTGAGGGTTAGGGTCATATGGAAGTGAATGGTGAAAAGGGACTTGTGAGTATGGTAGTCCAAAGCTATGTTGATGAGGGGGTTCATAGGCGTATGGTGGTGGTTGTTGATAGTCAAAAGAGTGCTCACCATAGCCATTGCCTTGATATGCATCACAAAATGGTTGTTGATAGTCCATTGGAGGTGGTTGTTGCCATGAGGGTTGATCAAATCCTTGTGGTTCCTCCCATCTTTGATTGTTCCAACCTTGATGCCTGTTCTCATTGTAATATCCTCTACCTGCAACATAATTGTAACCAGACTCATAGCCAAAGGGGTGAGAGTTCATAGTAGTGAGAGAAAATAAAAACAAAAACTAACAAAAAGAAAATATTTTGAAAAAGATATAATTTTTGAAAAAAAAAATCGTATTTTGAAAAAGATATGATTTTTTTTTAAAAAAAAAGATAAGATAAGATAAAAATTTTTAAAATCTGAATTTTTTTTAAAATATTTACAATAACCAATAATAAGGCACACGTTTGCAATTCTCCGGCAACAGCGCCATTTTGATGATAGAATTTTTGCTAGTAAAGAATTTTATAAAAATATTCGCGTAGTAGATATAGATTCTAAACCGACAGAAAACCCTTCGTGCAAACGATTTGGTTGTCACAAGTAACAAACCCCTAAATAAATTGATAACCGAAGTATTTAAACCTCGGGTCGTCTTCTCAAGGAATTGCAGGGA
>NC_029777.3:50680129-50680743 GCF_000817695.3 Arachis duranensis | reverse complement strand
CTCTTGGCAAGGTATAAGAACTGGAAGTCCTATCCTGGTTATCCTTATCAATTGTGATAAGAATTGGATTTTTCTCCCAATTTGTTAACCTCTAACTATGAAGGTAAGTCAAGTGAATGAATTAATTCGAATCCTCAAGTCCCAGTCTTTCCTTGGGAAAAGTTAGAGTTATTGGATCTCGAATCAATTCTTGAAGAATTCTAATTTTCAATCAACAATGAGTTTGATAACTCAAGAGTCACCAATTAATCAACCAAAGCCAAGAATGTAGAAAGCTTCACCAATTAAGCAACCAAAGCCAAAAGGTAGAAAAATCTAAATTATTTATATCATAAATAAGGGAAATAAATCATAGATATGGAAATACCTCAAATAATATTTATTAAGAAAATCATAACATGAATGTCATTAAGCCAAATTGGCAACATATATAATTAAAAATAAGAGAAGTCAAAATAAAGGAATATTAAACCTGGAGCTCAGAAAAATTATAAGTTGAAATAATAATAAATCATAAATCCTTTAAGAGGAATTTGGTGCACGAAATTGCAATCACACTTTTGCAACTCCGCACAACTAACCAGCAAGTGCATTGGGTCGTCCAAGTAATACCT
>NC_029777.3:50677601-50678651 GCF_000817695.3 Arachis duranensis | reverse complement strand
ACAAGTTCAAAAGACATATGCACTGTTCAAGCATTCATTCGAAAAACAAAAAGCATTGTCACCACATCAAACTAATTCAACTAGTTTCAAGGATAAATTCGAAACCCTGTACTTCTTGTTCTTTTGTGATTAAAGCATTTTTCATTTAAGAGAGGTGATGGATTCATAGGACATTCATAGCTTTAAGACATGAATTTTAAATTTTATTAATTAAGAACAAGACTCAAAGATAGATATAAGATGAGACTAAAAAAATAAAAATAGAAAACAAAACAAAAGAACAAAAACGCAAAAAAAAAAAATATGCTCCTAATGATAGAGGTTTTCACAGAGTTAGGACTCAACAACCTTGATTTTGAGAAGTGGATGCTCCCTCAGCTTGAGAGGAGAATTTTTGGCGTTTCAGTTCTTGAAGTTCACGCCCCTGCTTCTCTTGTTCCTTCAGCAATTTGCAGAGCATGCAGTTCTGATTCTGTTGTTCTTCCTTAAGTTGCTTCATAGTTTCTTGCAACTTGGTGATAGATGCTTCTAGGCTGGCCCAGTAACCAATTTCAGGAAATTCAGGGAGGAACTCCTGCGCCCTCCTTTTGATAGAGTTGTCTTGCACTTGTCCTTCCATTGACTTCTTGGTGATTGAGTGTTCAATGGGTATGAACTTACTTCTTGGTGATTGGGTGTTCAATGGGTATGAACTCATCTACTCCCATCTTCACCCCAGCCTCTTTACAGAGCAAGGAGATCAAGCTTGGGTAAGCCAATTTGGCTTCAGTGGAATTCTTATTTGCAATTGTGTAGATCTCATAAGCAATCACATGATGAACCTCCACTTCTTTTCCAAGCATAATGCAATGAATCATCACTGCTCTCTTGATGGTGACCTCAGAACGGTTGCCAGTGGGCAATATGGAACGCCCAATAAAGTCTAGCCAACCTCTTGCAATTGGTTTGAGGTCTCCCCTCTTGAGTTGGTTTGGGACACCCTTTGAATTGGTTATCCACTTAGTTCCAGGGAGGCATATGTCCTCTAGAACTTGATCCAACCCTTTATCT
>NC_029777.3:50673949-50674609 GCF_000817695.3 Arachis duranensis | reverse complement strand
TTACGCACAAACTCTCGGGCATCTTTATAGAGAGTAGGCCAGTAGAAGCCACATTGGAGGACTTTAGTGGCTGTTCGCTCACTTCTAAAATGTCCTCCATACTGTGATCCATGGCAATGCCATAGGATCCTTTGTGCTTCTTCTCTGGGTACACATCTGCGGATCATTCCCTCAGCACATCTCTTAAAGAGATATGGTTCGTCCCAAAGGTAGTACTTGGCATCTGAAATTAATTTCTTTCTTTGCACGTTGTTGTACTCCTTTGGTATGAACCTCACAGCTTTATAATTTGCAATATCTGCAAACCATGGAGCTTCTTGAATGGCAAAGAGTTGCTCATCTGGGAAAGTCTCGGAGATCTCAGTAGAAGGGAGGGACGCCCCAGCTACTGGTTCTATTCGGGACAGATGATCAGCTACTTGGTCATCTGTCCCTTTTCTGTCTCTTATTTCTATATCAAACTCTTGCAGAAGCAACACCCATCTTATAAGCCTGGGTTTTGAATCCTGCTTTGTGAGTAAGTATTTAAGAGCAGCATGGTCAGTGTACACAACCACTTTGGATCCCACTAGATAGGATCTAAACTTGTCAATGGCATAGACCACTGCAAGTAACTCTTTTTCTGTGGTTGTGTAATTCTTCTGTGCATCATTTAGAACA
>NC_029777.3:50672353-50672598 GCF_000817695.3 Arachis duranensis | reverse complement strand
AAAGGTCTTCCTAGAATGAGAGTTGCACTCTTGTGCTCCTCCATTTCCAGCACCACAAAGTCAGTTGGAAAGGCGAATGGCGCAACCTTGACAATCATATCCTCTATTATGCCTGATGGATATTTAATGGAGCCATCAGCAAGTTGGAGGCATATCTGGGTTGGTTTGACTTCTCCAGTCAACCCAAGCTTTCCGATAGTGGATGCAGGTATTAGATTGATGCTTGCTCCAAGATCACATAGGGT
>NC_029777.3:50671736-50672087 GCF_000817695.3 Arachis duranensis | reverse complement strand
ATAGTCTGCAAAGCGGGCAAATTGCTTATCCTGCTCCGCTTGGCGGAGTTTCTGAGGATAAGGCATCTTGGCTTTATATTCAACAACCTTAGATGCTGCAGGTTTATTCCTTACAGAAGTGGTTGAAGAAGCCTTGTGAGAGGGATTACTGTCAGCACTTTCAGGTGTCTGATCATCCCTGGGCGTATGAACGCCAGGATTGGGTGGAAAATGGGCGTTTAACGCCAACTTTTCCCCCTTTTTTGGCGTTTGAACACCAGGAGTATTCCTCTCTGGGCTCTTACTGTCCTCAGAGGGATTTTGGGCAGTGGTTTGGTTATCCTCTGTCAATTGTTCCTTTCTTGGCTTTTT
>NC_029777.3:50671378-50671595 GCF_000817695.3 Arachis duranensis | reverse complement strand
CACTCCTCAGTTGAACTGCTTGACATTCCTCTGTTATCTGTTTGGATATTTGCTGTTTTGCTTGCTTCAACTGCAGTTCTAAGCTCTTGTTAGCAACTTTAGTTTCATGGAGCATTTCTTTAAAGTCTGCTAACTATTCTGTCATCAGGAGCAATTGTTGATTAAGCTCAATTATCTGTTCTTGAGGATTAGGGTCAGTGACTACTGCCATGACTTC
>NC_029777.3:50603418-50671278 GCF_000817695.3 Arachis duranensis | reverse complement strand
GTGGTATTCTGAGTAGGATTCAATGATTGAATGACTGTGACGTGCTTCAAACTCCTAGCAGGCGGGGCATTAGTGACAGACGTAAAAGAATCGATGGATTCTATTCCGGCCTGACCGAGAATCGACAGATGATTACCCATGCTGTGACAGAGCATAGGCAACGTTTTCACTGAGAGGATGGGAGGTAGCCATTGACAACGGTGAAACCCTACATAAGCTTGCCATGGAAAGGAGTAAGAAGGATTGGATGAAGACAGTAGGAAAGCAGAGAGACGGAAGGGAAGGCATCTTCATGCGCTTATCTGAAGTTCCTACCAATGAATTACATAAGTATCTCTATCTTTATCTTATTGTTTATTTTCGTTCATCATCATATCCATTTGAGTTTGCCTGACTAAGATTTACAAGATGACCATAGCTTGCTTCATACTAACAATCTCCGTGGGATCGACCCTTACTCGCGTAAGGTTTATTACTTGGACGACCCAGTGCACTTGCTGGTTAGTTGTGCGAATTTGTGTAATGCCAAGGTACTGAGCTACCAAGTTTTTGGGGTTCATGACCGGGGATTATGAGAGTTGTGAAAAGTATTGTTCACAATTTCGCGCACCAATCATAACACTAAACTTAATACTTTGCTTGTCCTAAAGTGAAAAAAAAGAGAAAAAAATGCATTATATAAAGTGGGATTAAATCCTTCCTGAAGTTCATGCCTTTCTATGAAGTGGGGTTTAGCAACCCAAATGATCATCCTGAATTCTCTCTATCCTTAATGAATCTTGCATTCCTAGGAATGGAGGATCCTGAGAGTTAAGGCTTGGATAATATTATGAGACCCTACTTTTAAGTTTTTTGTTGATCGTTGAATCCTTATTTTGTACCAGAGAGATTTTCGGGTTGACAACTCTGAATGCTTCATTTTCAAGGCAACTCTTAATTATGGGTGTTCGATCGGTATTCCCGGGCCGGTTGACTCAAGTTACCGGGTGATAAGGCACCTCTTAGATCTAATTACCCAAGCCACTCCTTGATATCTTGCACCACAAGCATATAGTTAAAGATTTTCAACTCCCAGCCATCGATGTCCATAGACTCTTTGATGATGAGTTTTCAATCGGTAATCCCAGACTAGTTGGTCTATGTTACCGGCTGATGAAGCACCCATTAGATCTAACTGCCCGAGCCTTGTCCTTGGACAATCACACCACAGACACATAACTAGTCTCTTTAACAGTTGATGCTCAGAGTTTTGCAACCTTTGATCTTTATCTTGATTTGGTTTCTTTGTTCTGTTTCTTTACTATTTCTTTTCTCTCTTTCTTTTTCTTTTTCTTTTTCACTTCAAGTTTAAGGAAGCTCTATGTCTTGACATTCCCATGGAGGTTCAGCATCTCCTAAGTCTTCAACCGTTTCTTCTTCTTCAATAATTCCGGCTTCCTCCACTTGTTCCAGTACAAATTCATGCTCCTTACTGTCCACCGGAGTTTCTAATGTTTCCTTCATGCTACGTTTCTCATTAGATTGTCCACATGAAGCCATGGGGGTTCCTTGAGTGTCTGAACGTTGCGAAGCTAATTGATTTATCACTTGCTCTAGTTGATGAAGGGTTGCATGAAATTGATCTATTAATTCCTTGAGGTGAGCCTGTGATTCTTGTTCTGCTTGGGTATCATAAGTAGGACCATAAGGCTCTTGGATTGATGGATATGGAGATGGCAAATATTAAGGTAGTGGTTCTTGAGAGTAATTGGGTTGGAATCGAGGTGGTTCTATATATGGTTTATATGGCTCATAAGGTGGTTGGTATGGTGGTTGAGGGTTAGGGTCATATGGAAGTGAATGGTGAAAAGGGACTTGTGAGTATGGTAGTCCAAAGCTATGTTGATGAGGGGGTTCATAGGCATATGGTGGTGGTTGTTGATAGTCAAAAGAGTGCTCACCATAGCCATTGCCTTGATATGCATCACAAAATGGTTGTTGATAGCCCATTGGAGGTGGTTGTTGCCATGAGGGTTGATCAAATCCTTGTGGCTCCTCCCATCTTTGATTGTTCCAACCTTGATGCCTGTTCTCATTGTAATATCCTCTACCTGCAACATAATTGTAACCAGACTCATAGCCAAAGGGGTGAGAGTTCATAGTAGTGAGAGAAAATAAAAACAAAAACTAACAAAAAGAAAATATTTTGAAAAAGATATAATTTTTGAAAAAAAAAAGATCGAATTTTGAAAAAGATATGATTTTTTTTAAAAAAAAAGAGAAAGATAAGATAAAAATTTTTAAAATCTGAATTTTTTTAAAATATTTACAATAACCAATAATAAGGCACACGTTTGCAATTCTCCGGCAACGGCGCCATTTTGATGATAGAATTTTTGCTAGTAAAGAATTTTATAAAAAATATTCGCATTGTAGATATAGATTCTAAACTGACAGAAATCCCTTCGTGCAAATGATTTGGTTGTCACAAGTAACAAACCCCTAAATAAATTGATAACCGAAGTATATCAATTCTTGAAGAATTCTAATTTTCAATCAACAATGAGTTTGATAACTCAAGAGTCACCAATTATTTAACCAAGGCCAAAAGGGAGAAAAATATCTAAATTAAATTGAAAGCAATCTTAAACAGAGCAAAGCAATCTTAAATCTGAAATACCTCAAATAATATTAATTAAGAAAATCATAACATGAATGTCATTAAGCCAAATTGGCAACATATATAATTAAAAATAAGAGAAGTCAAAATAAAGGAATATTAAACCTGGAGCTCAGAAAAATTATAAGTTGAAATAATAATAAATCATAAATCCTTTAAGAGGAATTCTAATCCTAAATGCTAAGAGAGAGGAGAGAACCTCTCTCTCTAAAAACTACATCTAAACTATGAAAAGTGAATTATGAGAGCCTCCTGAGTCTCTGCAAGTTCCTTGACTTTAATATGTGTTTCTGGGCTGAAAACTAGGTCGAAATGCGGCCCAGAATCTCAGCTAGCGACTTTTGTAATTCTGCAGATCGCGCACGTCATGCGATCGGGTCATCCATGCGGACGCGTCATTCGTGTTTTTCCATTCCACACGTTCACGTCGTCCATGCTTCCGCGTCACTTGTGCTTTTCCAATCCGCGTGGTCGCATGAGCCATGCGACCGCGTCACTACGAATTCCTTTCTTCTGCGCGGTCGCGTCGTTGACGCGTATGCGTCACTTATCGCTGGTCATCTCCTCAATTTCTTGTGTTCCTTCCATTTTTGCAAGCTTCCTTCCCAATCTCTTACTCATTCATGCCCTATAAAGTCTGAAACACTTACACACAGATCAAGGCATTGAATAGTAATAAGAGAGGATTAAGATTAGCTAAATTAAGACCAAAGAAGCATGTTTTCAATCATGTAATAATTCTAGGAAGGAAATATAAATGCATGCTAATTATATGAATAAGTGGGTAAAGACCATGATAAAACTACACAATTAAACACACTGCAAACCATAAAATAGTGATTTATCAATCGCATATGTGGGATTTGGACATGTACGCGGGCCGCTTAACACAACGTCCACTATAGATAATTGTATATAATTTTGAAGCCCCGGATGTTAGCTTTCTAATGCCACTAGAAGCGCCTCATTCGGAACTTTGAAGCTCAAGTTTTGATCACTTTAGTACAAAGAAGTCAAGGCTGACAACTCTACACATCCTTTATTTCTTCGTGAATTCTCCACTTTTGCATGCTTTTTCCTTATTTTTTCAATCTACACTTGCCTTGTAAAGCTGAAATCACTTCAACAAACACATCAAGGAATCGAATGGGATTAAAGTGAATCAAATATAGCAATTTAAAGGCCTAAAAAGCATGTTTTTACTCTTAAGAATAATTTAGGAAAAATTCACAAAACTATGCTATTTTAATAAATAAATGTAGAAAAAGTTGATAAAATCCACTCAATTTAACACAAGATAAGCCATAAAATTGTGGCTTATCAACCTCCCCACACTTAAACATAGCATGTCCTCATGCTAAACCAAGAAAGATATAAGAAAGGGGATATCAACATTTATTCAATGTTAACTATCTATATGCACTCTATCTATATGCATGCAACTATTCTGCCTAATATCTAACTATCTATATGTATTTACTTAGTCAAAATAAACCAATTTCCAAGAATACATATATAACCAACCAAGTGCTAAAACAATCATAACCAAATCCAATCCACAATTGAATTGAGTCATAGATAAGAATTTACAACTTGCAAGATGAGAAATGATCATAGGTCGGAAGCATGGAATTAACCAATCGAACCCCTCACTGGATGTGTATACGCTCTAGTCGGTCATGTGTTTAGGGTCGATCCACTCAATTCTCCTCAAATCTTGCTTTTCAAGATTTGTTTTTCATCTAACAATCAATAATTATTCAATTCATAGATACAATTATCATGAGGACTTTCCATAAGGTTGTAATGGGGATAGGGTCAAGGTAAGGATATATATGGCTAAGTGAGCTAGAATTTGAACCTTTGATCAACTTAAGCTTTCACCAAACACATATACAACCTATACAACTCTAGATGCAAACCTAACTACCCCATAATCTCACTTTTTCACACACTCATGTATTCTTTTCAAGTTACATCCATATACATTGATATTATTACTCTATTTTTGGGCAATTTGTCTCCTTTTTATTCTTTTTCTTTTCTCTTTTTTTTTTCTTTTACGTCTTGTTTTTTTTGTTTTTTTGTATATATTTTTGCAACAATAACATAATACGTATAAAAGGTGAATTCATATGGCTTATATAATTAATACTTGAGTATGTACTCAAATTTCCAAGATTCTTTCAATAAAAATACAACATACACTTTTATCCACCAATGTTTCTAACTTTTCCACACTTGAATGACACACAAACTCACTATCGTAAGATAATCAAAGATTCAAATTATGGATATTTATTATTTTTCGCTTAAGGTTAGTGATGTGCTAACATAAAGAATAGTTTCTAGTATGTGTAGAGCACATAGTTAAACAATTAACGGTCAACGTGTTATTAAGGCATAAACATAACCTAGTAATTAAAATAAAAATCAATATGGATGCATATGATCAATCAAAATAATGCATTAAGATAAATTCACATCATCGACCATCAAGAAATTGCCTAGTCATGGTTAAAGGATTTAAATCACATGATGGCAAAAACATGTAATTCAAAAGATTTATAATGCTTTAAAGGCAATTTACATGCACTTGGTACTCACAAATGATAAACATAAAAAGTTTAATACCAAGCAACAAATTATAACCTTAATTTCAATCCAACAGTGAGTATTAACAATCTCAGTAGCAATATCTCAGCAGAATCAACAAATCAAATTAATAATCCAACACTTTTCACCTACTCTAGCCTATACTAACAACCTAATCTACTATAATAGAATTAAACAAATTAACCAACTAACTAGATAACTAAAGTAGCTAACGGTGAATGGTGAATGGTGGTTGAAGGAGGGAAAGGAGAGGAGAGAAAAGCGAAGAAGAAAAAAAGTGAAGAGAAGAGAAGAAAAGAGAAATATGTGAAACAGGGGAGTTATGCATACGCGGAATTATGTATGCATACGCATGACACAAATATTTTTTTTACTCACGTACGTGGACACTAGCGACGCGGAGGGTAGCCTCTGTCCGTTGAGGTCGCGTACACAGATGGTGAGTGCGTGTGCGGGATGGTCTCAAAAAGCATAGATGACGTGTACGCGAGACCATCAATCTCCAAAATTTTTTAACAGTTCAAAAATTTCACCACACACAAGCTACAACTAATCTGTAGTCTCTAAGAGCTAAAACAAAGAAATCTTCATTTCTCAAAGCAAGCATTCAACATAAAAAAATAAGGAAAATTAGAAGATCTTACCATGGTGGGGTGTCTCCCACCGAGAACTTTTAGTTATAGTCTTTAAGTAGGACATTTTGGAGAGCTCTTATGAAGGTAGCTTGTATTTGAATTTATCCTTGAACTTTCACTAATGCTTGGTCTTCAAGTAATTGTAAGAATTTTCAACCAATTTCACTAAAATCTGATGAAGTTCTTCACAAGCTCGAAGCTCCCAAAATTAATCCTCATCACATATGTTGGGATCCCAAACTTTGTTCTTAAACCCATCTTCAAGTTGGTTCTTGTGATTCCATCTGGGTGATAAGTACATAGAATTTTCATTCAAATACCTGAACATCCTTCAAAATCTACTCAATTGAGAATTCCACCAATCATGAAACTTAGACCTTGAAGGTGTGACCCTAATGAACCTAGATTTATAATGCCAACTACTATACAACTCTCCCTTACTCTTCAATCCACAAAAAGTCCTAAGTTGACCATCCATTTCAAGCAAACCATATTCAAGTGGGACAATAAAGCTTAAGGATATGAGTTTTACCCACTTAAATGATGTGATGGATGGTGGTGACTTAGGAAGGGAGATATTTAATGGCTTTGGCTATGTAAGCTTCACTCCCTTTGACTCTTCTTTGATTACCTCCACCTCTTGACAAGCCTTCTCAATTTCAATTCCTTGTTCTCCAACTTCTTCTATACATTCCTAATTGCTCATGTTATGTGTCGGAGGTTGTGCACGGTCCTCCTTATTATCAATTTCACAACACAATGAGGAAGGTTCAACAATCTCAAATACTACATTGGTTGGTGCGGAATTATCTTCAATGATGGGGCTTGCTTCTTGCTCAACTTCCCCTAAATCCAACCCCTTTTTTTATCTTTAAGGATCTCCACTTCCTCCACTTGTTGTAATATATATGTCCACTCCCTGTTTTCCAAGTGAGACTCTAACATCTCTTTCATACTACACTCTTCAGTTGAAACTAAGTCTTCACATCCGCTAACGGGAGTGCTTTGATTGTCGCAAGAGCGCGGTGAGGTTAAACTAGCTAAAGTTTTTGCTAAGGAAGCCATGATAGTGTCATGCCTCTCTTGGGATTCTTGGAGAAAACTTATTGAAGATTGGAGAGTTTCTTCCATGGAAGGTTATGGTGGAAAGAAGGATTCATGATGTGGTTAAAAGTTCTAATACATAGGAGGTGGTCTATGTTGATAAGGGTATTGGTGTTGAGGTGGTGTATATGGAGTTGGTGGTTCTTGAGAGTATTGGTGTTGGTATGGTGGTGGTTCTAAGTGTGGTATGTATGCTCATATGGTTGTTGGTATAGTGGATATGGGTTAGGATTATATGGAGGTATTTGGTGGTATGGGACTTGTGAGTATGGTGGTTAAGGGTTATGTTAAGGAGAGAGCTCATACGCATATGGTGGTTGTGGTTGATAACCACAAGGAGGTCCATCATATCCATTAGATTGGTATGCACGATGGGTTGAATTATGCTCGTAGTATGCCAAAGGAGGTTGTTGCCATAAAGATTGTTTATATGCTTGAGGTTTCTCTCACCTTTGATTTCTCCATCCTTGATGCTATCCTAATTGAAATTCCCATTCTCTACAACATAGTTAGAACCAAACTCATAGCCAAAGGGTGAGAATTCATAGTAACAAGAGAAAATCAAAATAAAATCTAATAACAAACAAAGAAAACAAACTCCTAAAACTAGAAAAAACTAGCAACAAAAAAAATCTAGCTATTCACAATATCAATAAATTAACAATAACTTGATGAAGAGGGAAATCGTCGGTTCGGAATTTTCACGAAATAATCACGTTGCAAGTATAGTTCCAAACCATCAGATAACTCTCAATCAAAGTTTAATTTGTTTGTCACTTAAGTCAAACCAATAAAAATACCAAAAGTATTAGATTTCGAGTCATCTCTCAAAAGAATTACAAGAAAGTGTACATATTATTGGTTATGGGATACTTTTGGGGTTTTGATAAGATGTAACAAGAAATAAAAAGTTCAAGAAAGTAAAGATCAAACAAAGAAATCAAATAATAAATTACACTTTTGGCAACGGTTAAGAGTGAAGGTTTTTTATCTAGATCATTGACCTCAACATGGCAATTACAAAGAGTTAATTCCACTTAGCTTTCCTCTAACATCGAAGAGAGAAATCAAATGGACATCAATGACATCAAGGCACCTAAGTCCTCAATACCAAACCAAGAGTTCTACAAATCTACCATAAAACTAAGAGAGAGATTTCATCAAACACTTGATGTGCATAAAAATAAGAGTATGGTAAAATGCAAGAATAATAGAATCTAAGACTATCAATTGCAATAAATCAATAACAATAACTAGGTTAAACCACAAGAAAACATAAAACATTAAATTGCATTAAAGAAATGGGAATTAACAATATTGTTCATAAAACTAAAACTGACAAAATAAAGAGATTAACAAGTAAAACTAAAAGAATTAAGACAATAGAGTAAGGAAATATAAAGAGAGTTGAACTAAAACAAGAATTAAAACTTATATTTAAGAAAATTTGACGTAAACTATCCTGAATTCTAGAGAGAAGTTAGAGCTTCTCTCTCTAGAAAACTAACCTAAAACATGGCTAAAACTCAATTATGACTACTTGGTTCACTTTCCCCTCAATTCTTGGTTCAATAGCATCAGAAATGGGTTGGATTAGGCCTAAAATGCTCCAGAAATCACTGGCCTCGTGCTCGTTAAGTGAGTCACGTTTTTCTAATGCCACTGGATCCGCCTCATTCGGAGCTCTATAGCTCAAGTTATGATCACTTTAATACGAAGAGGTTAGGGCTGATAGCTCTACACATCCTTCATTTTTCATGAATTCTCCACTTTTGCATGTTTTTTTCCTTACTTCTTCAATCCATACTTGCCTTGTAAACCTGAAATCACTTCAACAAACACATCAAGACATCGAATCGGATTAAAGTAAATTAAATCTATCAATTTAAAAGCCTAAAATCCATGTTTTTACTCTGAAGCACAATTTAGGAAGAATTCACAAAATCATGCTATTTTAATGACTAAATGAAGGAAAAGTTGATAAAATGCACTCAATTTAACACAAGATAAACCATAAAATTGTGGTTTATCAACAATGAAGTAAACAAAGGCAAATAGTAAATGTTGAAAGATAACATGATTAAAAGAGTTAAGATTTAGAGACGTTGAATCTTCCGAATCAATACTTTTCACTTTTCACCTTGATTATGCAAAGATGCATCCACGGTAAATCATTAATAATCAAACTACATTCCCTTGGTAATTCAATTTCTCTGTAACCTAATTAATAGCTAATTCCTTAGTCAATTATTTAAGAAAAGAGTTGAAGAACGTTCTCTGATTTATATGCCACACAATTCATAAAAATCTCCCCTAGTTGATTCGATGTCACTTATCAAGTATAGTTTCAAAACTTAAGAGCTATGAGAATAAGTTTTCAAGGTTGATTCAATTAATTAACTTTTCAAAGAAGTTAAAAGAATTCAAGTCAGAAGAGAATTGTTTCCCAATACATTCAAATCCTTTGGATGAAGAACAAAAAAACTTTTTCTTAAGATATTAATGCATTAATCGAAGGTAGAAAAGCCAGAATATTAGTCCATAGGAATCAACCGAGCTTCTAACCTTAACTAAAGAGATTAGTTGCACATGTCTTCAGAAAAAAACCTTAAAATTTATGAAAATTAAAATATACCTAAGAAGAAGAGAACGTGGTGACTTTTCTCCTTAAATACTAACCCTAAACAACTTTCATATTCAAACTCAAAATAGAATCAAAATTAAAGCAAAATCAAATCCTCTTCATAAATATTTTTCTCCAGTAAATCTCTCCCCCTTTTCTTTTTGCCAATCCTCAATTAATGATGTGATCAGTAGGCCTAAGTTGAACCTTTAATTAACCACACAAGTGATGAAAAATTGAATATTTAGTAGCTTAGTTTGAGGCCCCTGGAAAGTGTACCATAATCCCACGTCACACATGAAGGATCTACGTACAACGTGAAGCCCATTCTCTTAATTTTCTCTCTGTCTCACCAACATTGTACGTGGAGAGTCCCACATTGAACATGGCCTTGATCTCCTTGAATTTTGGCCTTTGTTTGCTCCCAGGCATTGCACATAAAAAATCCCACATACCACTATGTGCTGTGCATACGCATGCCAGATGCGTATGTATGACACATTTTTGAACCTCTTGTTGTGCATACGCAAGCATCATACATATGCATGATAGCCCACATACCACGTGAAGGTCTTCACGTCCCACGTTGGCCTTGGACTACCAAATTTTTTCTCTTTGTTTGGTTTAGGTATGGCACGTCTGCAATCCTATGTCCCACGTGAAAGTGTAGTCATGCGTACGCATGATAAGCCAATTGTACATTTTTTTGCATACGCATACTGGATGCGTACGCATGGATCCTTTTTGTCACGTGGTACGCCTTGTTTTCCATATTGCATGGCCATTGTCTTGCATTTCCAGAGAATGTTTTGTTTAGTATAGAAAGCTTTCTATATGCTCCATTTTCATATGCTTCTTGGGTTTGATGTCTCCTAGCCTCTGTTTCCTCTTTGTTCCTTGAAAATTTCCTTCTAAATTCTCCTGTAATCAATGAATTCAAGTAACTTAAAGTAATGCTCATTTAATCATGAAATCATTTCTTATCCAATAGGAATTCTTAGCTAATTAAGTACATCATGAAAAAAAAATACTAAAGATGCGGATGTATCATAACACTAAACTTAATACTTTGCTTGTCCTAAAGTGAAAAAAAAAAAGAGAAAAAAATGCATTATATAAAGTGGGATTAAATCCTTCCTGAAGTTCATGCCTTTCTATGAAGTGGGGTTTAGCAACCCAAATGATCATCCTGAATTCTCTCTATCCTTAATGAATCTTGCATTCCTAGGAATGGAGGATCCTGAGAGTTAAGGCTTGGATAATATTATGAGACCCTACTTTTAAGTTTTTTGTTGATCGTTGAATCCTTATTTTGTACCAGAGAGATTTTCGGGTTGACAACTCTGAATGCTTCATTTTCAAGGCAACTCTTAATTATGGGTGTTCGATCGGTATTCCCGGGCCGGTTGACTCAAGTTACCGGGTGATAAGGCACCTCTTAGATCTAATTACCCAAGCCACTCCTTGATATGTTGCACCACAAGCATATAGTTAAAGATTTTCAACTCCCAGCCATCGATGTCCATAGACTCTTTGATGATGAGTTTTCAATCGGTAATCCCAGACTAGTTGGTCTATGTTACCGGCTGATGAAGCACCCATTAGATCTAACTGCCCGAGCCTTGTCCTTGGACAATCACACCACAGACACATAACTAGGCTCTTTAACAGTTGATGCTCAGAGTTTTGCAACCTTTGATCTTTATCTTGATTTTGTTTCTTTGTTCTGTTTCTTTACTATTTCTTTTCTCTCTTTCTTTTTCTTTTTCTTTTTCACTTCAAGTTTAAGGAAGCTCTATGTCTTGACATTCCCATGGAGGTTCAGCATCTCCTAAGTCTTCAACCATTTCTTCTTCTTCAATAATTCTGGCTTCCTCCACTTGTTCCAGTACAAATTCATGCTCCTTACTGTCCACCGGAGTTTCTAATGTTTCCTTCATGCTACGTTTTTCATTAGATTGTCCACATGAAGCCATGGGGGTTCCTTGAGTGTCTGAACGTTGCGAAGCTAATTGATTTATCACTTGCTCTAGTTGATGAAGGGTTGCATGAAATTGATCTATTAATTCCTTGAGGTGAGCCTGTGATTCTTGTTCTGCTTGGGTATTATAAGTAGGACCATAAGGCTCTTGGATTGATGGATATGGAGATGGCAAATATTAAGGTAGTGGTTCTTGAGAGTAATTGGGTTGGAATTGGGGTGGTTCTATATATGGTTCATATGGCTCATAAGGTGGTTGGTATGGTGGTTGAGGGTTAGGGTCATATGGAAGTGAATGGTGAAAAGGGACTTGTGAGTATGGTAGTCCAAAGCTATGTTGATGAGGGGGTTCATAGGCATATGGTGGTGGTTGTTGATAGTCAAAAGAGTGCTCACCATAGCCATTGCCTTGATATGCATCACAAAATGGTTGTTGATAGTCCATTGGAGGTGGTTGTTGCCATGAGGGTTGATCAAATCCTTGTGGCTCCTCCCATCTTTGATTGTTCCAACCTTGATGCCTGTTCTCATTGTAATATCCTCTACCTGCAACATAATTGTAACCAGACTCATAGCCAAAGGGGTGAGAGTTCAAAGTAGTGAGAGAAAATAAAAACAAAAACTAACAAAAAGAAAATATTTTGAAAAAGATATAATTTTTGAAAAAAAAAAGATCGAATTTTGAAAAAGATATGATTTTTTTTAAAAAAAAAGAGAAAGATAAGATAAAAATTTTTAAAATCTGAATTTTTTTAAAATATTTACAATAACCAATAATAAGGCACACGTTTGCAATTCTCCGGCAACGGCGCCATTTTGATGATAGAATTTTTGCTAGTAAAGAATTTTATAAAAAATATTCGCATTGTAGATATAGATTCTAAACTGACAGAAATCCCTTCGTGCAAATGATTTGGTTGTCACAAGTAACAAACCCCTAAATAAATTGATAACCGAAGTATTTAAACCTCGGGTCGTCTTCTCAAGGAAATTCAGGGAAATTTAAATGGAAATTAAAATAAACAAATACTGTAAAGCAAACCCTTTGGCAAGGTATAAGAACTGGAAGTCCTATCCTAGTTATCCTTATCAATTGTGATTAGAATTGGATTTTTCTCCCAATTTGTTAACCTCTAACTATGAAGGTAAGTCAAGTGAATGAATTAATTCGAATCCTCAAGTCCCAGTCTTTCCTTGGGAAAAGTTAGAGTTATTGGATCTCGAATCAATTCTTGAAGAATTCTAATTTTCAATCAACAATGAGTTTGATAACTCAAGAGTCACCAGTTAATCAACCAAAGCCAAAAGGTAGAAAAATATAAATTATTTATATCATAAATAAGAGAAACAAATCATAGATCTGGAAATACCTCAAATAATATTTATTAAGAAAATCATAACATGAATGTCATTAAGCCAAATTGGCAACATATATAATTAAAAATAAGAGAAGTCAAAATAAAGGAATATTAAACCTGGAGCTCAGAAAAATTATAAGTTGAAATAATAATAAATCATAAATTCTTTAAGAGGAATTCTAATCCTAAATGCTAAGAGAGAGGAGAGAACCTCTCTCTCTAAAAACTACATCTAAATTATGAAAAGTGAATTATTTGAGCCTCCTGAGTCTCTGCAAGTTCCTTGACTTTAATCTGTGTTTCTGTGCTGAAAACTGGGTCGAAATGCGGCCCAGAATCTCAGCTAGCGACTTTTGTAATTCTGCAGATCGCGCACGTCATGCGATCGCGTCATCCATGTGGACGCGTCATTCGTGTTTTTCCATTCCACGCGTTCACGTCGTCCATGCTTCCGCGTCACTTGTGCTTTTCCAATCCGCGTGGTCGCATGAGCCATGCGACCGCGTCACTACGAATTCCTTTCTTCTGCGCGGTCGCGTCGTTGACGCGTATGCGTCACTTCTCGCTGGTCATCTCCTCAATTTCTTGTGTTCCTTCCATTTTTGCAAGCTTCCTTCCCAATCTCTCACTCATTCATGCCCTATAAAGTCTGAAACACTTAACACACAGATCAAGGCATTGAATAGTAATAAGAGAGGATTAAGATTAGCTAAATTAAGACCAAAGAAGCATGTTCTCAATCATGTAATAATTTTAGGAAGGAAATATAAATGCATGCTAATTATATGAATAAGTGGGTAAAGACCATGATAAAACTACACAATTAAACACACTGCAAACCATAAAATAGTGATTTATCAATCGCATATGTGGGATTTGGACATGTACGCGGGCCGCTTAACACAACGTCCACTATAGATAATTGTATATAATTTTGAAGCCCCAGATGTTAGCTTTCTAATGCCACTAGAAGCGCCTCATTCGGAACTTTGAAGCTCAAGTTTTGATCACTTTAGTACAAAGAAGTCAAGGCTGACAACTCTACACATCCTTTATTTCTTCGTGAATTCTCCACTTTTGCATGCTTTTTCCTTATTTTTTCAATCTACACTTGCCTTGTAAAGCTGAAATCACTTCAACAAACACATCAAGGAATCGAATGGGATTAAAGTGAATCAAATCTAGCAATTTAAAGGCCTAAAAAGCATGTTTTTACTCTTAAGAATAATTTAGGAAAAATTCACAAAACTATGCTATTTTAATAAATAAATGTAGAAAAAGTTGATAAAATCCACTCAATTTAACACAAGATAAACCATAAAATTGTGGCTTATCAACCTTCCCACACTTAAACATAGCATGTCCTCATGCTAAACCAAGAAAGATATAAGAAAGGGGATATCAACATTTATTCAATGTTAACTATCTATATGCACTCTATCTATATGCATGCAACTATTCTGCCTAATACCATCTAACTATCTATATTTATTTTAAAGCCCTGGATGTTAGCTTTCTAATGCCACTAGAAGCGCCTCATTCGGAACTTTGAAGCTCAAGTTTTGATCACTTTAGTACAAAGAAGTCAAGGCTGACAACTCTACACATCCTTTATTTCTTCGTGAATTCTCCACTTTTGCATGCTTTTTCCTTATTTTTTCAATCTACACTTGCCTTGTAAAGCTGAAATCACTTCAATAAACACATCAAGGAATCGAATGGGATTAAAGTGAATCAAATCTAGCAATTTAAAGGCCTAAAAAGCATGTTTTTACTCTTAAGAATAATTTAGGAAAAATTCACAAAACTATGCTATTTTAATAAATAAATGTAGAAAAAGTTGATAAAATCCACTCAATTTAACACAAGATAAGCCATAAAATTGTGGCTTATCAACCTCCCCACACTTAAACATAGCATGTCCTCATGCTAAACCAAGAAAGATATAAGAAAGGGGATATCAACATTTATTCAATGTTAACTATCTATATGCACTCTATCTATATGCATGCAACTATTCTGCCTAATATCTAACTATCTATATGTATTTACTTAGTCAAAATAAACCAATTTCCAAGAATACATATATAACCAACCAAGTGCTAAAACAATCATAACCAAATCCAATCCACAATTGAATTGAGTCATAGATAAGAATTTACAACTTGCAAGATGAGAAATGATCATAGGTCGGAAGCATGGAATTAACCAATCGAACCCCTCACTGGATGTGTATACGCTCTAGTCGGTCATGTGTTTAGGGTCGATCCACTCAATTCTCCTCAAATCTTGCTTTTCAAGATTTGTTTTTCATCTAACAATCAATAATTATTCAATTCATAGATACAATTATCATGAGGACTTTCCATAAGGTTGTAATGGGGATAGGGTCAAGGTAAGGATATATATGGCTAAGTGAGCTAGAATTTGAACCTTTGATCAACTTAAGCTTTCACCAAACACATATACAACCTATACAACTCTAGATGCAAACCTAACTACCCCATAATCTCACTTTTTCACACACTCATGTATTCTTTTCAAGTTACATCCATATACATTGATATTATTACTCTATTTTTGGGCAATTTGTCTCCTTTTTATTCTTTTTCTTTTCTCTTTTTTTTTTCTTTTACGTCTTGTTTTTTTTGTTTTTTTGTATATATTTTTGCAACAATAACATAATACGTATAAAAGGTGAATTCATATGGCTTATATAATTAATACTTGAGTATGTACTCAAATTTCCAAGATTCTTTCAATAAAAATACAACATACACTTTTATCCACCAATGTTTCTAACTTTTTCACACTTGAATGACACACAAACTCACTATCGTAAGATAATCAAAGATTCAAATTATGGATATTTATTATTTTTCGCTTAAGGTTAGTGATGTGCTAACATAAAGAATAGTTTCTAGTATGTGTAGAGCACATAGTTAAACAATTAACGGTCAACGTGTTATTAAGGCATAAACATAACCTAGTAATTAAAATAAAAATCAATATGGATGCATATGATCAATCAAAATAATGCATTAAGATAAATTCACATCATCGACCATCAAGAAATTGCCTAGTCATGGTTAAAGGATTTAAATCACATGATGGCAAAAACATGTAATTCAAAAGATTTATAATGCTTTAAAGGCAATTTATATGCACTTGGTACTCACAAATGATAAACATAAAAAGTTTAATACCAAGCAACAAATTATAACCTTAATTTCAATCCAACAGTGAGTATTAACAATCTCAGTAGCAATATCTCAGCAGAATCAACAAATCAAATTAATAATCCAACACTTTTCACCTACTCTAGCCTATACTAACAACCTAATCTACTATAATAGAATTAAACAAATTAACCAACTAACTAGATAACTAAAGTAGCTAACGGTGAATGGTGAATGGTGGTTGAAGGAGGGAAAGGAGAGGAGAGAAAAGAGAAGAAGAAAAAAGTGAAGAGAAGAGAAGAAAAGAGAAATATGTGAAACAGAGGAGTTATGCATACGCGGAATTATGTATGCGTATGCATGACACAAATATTTTTTTTACTCACGTACGTGGACACTAGCGACGCGGAGGGTAGCCTCTGTCCGTTGAGGTCGCGTACACAGATGGTGAGTGCGTGTGCGGGATGGTCTCAAAAAGCATAGATGCCGTGTACGCGAGACCATCAATCTCCAAAATTTTTTAACAGTTCAAAAATTTCACCACACACAAGCTACAACTAATCTCTAGTCTCTAAGAGCTAAAACAAAGAAATCTTCATTTCTCAAAGCAAGCATTCAACATAAAAAAATAAGGAAAATTAGAAGATCTTACCATGGTGGGGTGTCTCCCACCGAGCACTTTTAGTTATAGTCTTTAAGTAGGACATTTTGGAGAGCTCTTATGAAGGTAGCTTGTATTTGAATTCATCCTTGAACTTTCACCAATGCTTGGTCTTCAAGTAATTGTAAGAATTTTCAACCAATTTCACTAAAATCTGATGAAGTTCTTCACAAGCTCGAAGCTCCCAAAATTAATCCTCATCACATATGTTGGGATCCCAAACTTTGTTCTTAAACCCATCTTCAAGTTGGTTCTTGTGATTCCATCTGGGTGATAAGTACATAGAATTTTCATTCAAATACCTGAACATCCTTCAAAATCTACTCAATTGAGAATTCCACCAATCATGAAACTTAGACCTTGAAGGTGTGACCCTAATGAACCTAGATTTATAATGCCAACTACTATACAACTCTCCCTTACTCTTCAATCCACAAAAAGTCCTAAGTTGACCATCCATTTCAAGCAAACCATATTCAAGTGGGACAATAAAGCTTAAGGATATGAGTTTTACCCACTTAAATGATGTGATGGATGGTGGTGACTTAGGAAGGGAGATATTTAATGGCTTTGGCTATGTAAGCTTCACTCCCTTTGACTCTTCTTTGATTACCTCCACCTCTTGACAAGCCTTCTCAATTTCAATTCCTTGTTCTCCAACTTCTTCTATACATTCCTAATTGCTCATGTTATGTGTCGGAGGTTGTGCACGGTCCTCCTTATTATCAATTTCACAACACAATGAGGAAGGTTCAACAATCTCAAATACTACATTGGTTGGTGCGGAATTATCTTCAATGATGGGGCTTGCTTCTTGCTCAACTTCCCCTAAATCCAACCCCTTTTTTTATCTTTAAGGATCTCCACTTCCTCCACTTGTTGTAATATATATGTCCACTCCCTGTTTTCCAAGTGAGACTCTAACATCTCTTTCATACTACACTCTTCAGTTGAAACTAAGTCTTCACATCCGCTAACGGGAGTGCTTTGATTGTCGCAAGAGCGCGGTGAGGTTAAACTAGCTAAAGTTTTTGCTAAGGAAGCCATGATAGTGTCATGCCTCTCTTGGGATTCTTGGAGAAAACTTATTGAAGATTGGAGAGTTTCTTCCATGGAAGGTTATGGTGGAAAGAAGGATTCATGATGTGGTTAAAAGTTCTCATACATAGGAGGTGGTCTATGTTGATAAGGGTATTGGTGTTGAGGTGGTGTATATGGAGTTGGTGGTTCTTGAGAGTATTGGTGTTGGTATGGTGGTGGTTCTAAGTGTGGTATGTATGCTCATATGGTTGTTGGTATAGTGGATATGGGTTAGGATTATATGGAGGTATTTGGTGGTATGGGACTTGTGAGTATGGTGGTTAAGGGTTATGTTAAGGAGAGAGCTCATACGCATATGGTGGTTGTGGTTGATAACCACAAGGAGGTCCATCATATCCATTAGATTGGTATGCACGATGGGTTGAATTATGCTCGTAGTATGCCAAAGGAGGTTGTTGCCATAAAGATTGTTTATATGCTTGAGGTTTCTCTCACCTTTGATTTCTCCATCCTTGATGCTATCCTAATTGAAATTCCCATTCTCTACAACATAGTTAGAACCAAACTCATAGCCAAAAGGGTGAGAATTCATAGTAACAAGAGAAAATCAAAATAAAATCTAATAACAAACAAAGAAAACAAACTCCTAAAACTAGAAAAAACTAGCAACAAAAAAAATCTAGCTATTCACAATATCAATAAATTAACAATAACTTGATGAAGAGGGAAATCGTCGGTTCGGAATTTTCACGAAATAATCACGTTGCAAGTATAGTTCCAAACCATCAGATAACTCTCAATCAAAGTTTAATTTGTTTGTCACTTAAGTCAAACCAATAAAAATACCAAAAGTATTAGATTTCGAGTCATCTCTCAAAAGAATTACAAGAAAGTGTACATATTATTGGTTATGGGATACTTTTGGGGTTTTGATAAGATGTAACAAGAAATAAAAAGTTCAAGAAAGTAAAGATCAAACAAAGAAATCAAATAATAAATTACACTTTTGGCAACGGTTAAGAGTGAAGGTTTTTTATCTAGATCATTGACCTCAACATGGCAATTACAAAGAGTTAATTCCACTTAGCTTTCCTCTAACATCGAAGAGAGAAATCAAATGGACATCAATGACATCAAGGCACCTAAGTCCTCAATACCAAACCAAGAGTTCTACAAATCTACCATAAAACTAAGAGAGAGATTTCATCAAACACTTGATGTGCATAAAAATAAGAGTATGGTAAAATGCAAGAATAATAGAATCTAAGACTATCAATTGCAATAAATCAATAACAATAACTAGGTTAAACCACAAGAAAACATAAAACATTAAATTGCATTAAAGAAATGGGAATTAACAATATTGTTCATAAAACTAAAACTGACAAAATAAAGAGATTAACAAGTAAAACTAAAAGAATTAAGACAATAGAGTAAGGAAATATAAAGAGAGTTGAACTAAAACAAGAATTAAAACTTATATTTAAGAAAATTTGACGTAAACTATCCTGAATTCTAGAGAGAAGTTAGAGCTTCTCTCTCTAGAAAACTAACCTAAAACATGGCTAAAACTCAATTATGACTACTTGGTTCACTTTCCCCTCAATTCTTGGTTCAATAGCATCAAAAATGGGTTGGATTAGGCGTAAAATGCTCCAAAAATCACTGGCCCCGTGCTCGTTAAGTGAGTCATGTTTTTCTAATGCCACTGGATCCGCCTCATTCGGAGCTCTATAGCTCAAGTTATGATCACTTTAATACGAAGAGGTTAGGGCTGATAGCTCTACACATCCTTCATTTTTCATGAATTCTCCACTTTTGCATGTTTTTTTCCTTACTTCTTCAATCCATACTTGCCTTGTAAACCTGAAATCACTTCAACAAACACATCAAGACATCGAATCGGATTAAAGTAAATTAAATCTATCAATTTAAAAGCCTAAAATCCATGTTTTTACTCTGAAGCACAATTTAGGAAGAATTCACAAAATCATGCTATTTTAATGACTAAATGAAGGAAAAGTTGATAAAATGCACTCAATTTAACACAAGATAAACCATAAAATTGTGGTTTATCAACAATGAAGTAAACAAAGGCAAATAGTAAATGTTGAAAGATAACATGATTAAAAGAGTTAAGATTTAGAGACGTTGAATCTTCCGAATCAATACTTTTCACTTTTCACCTTGATTATGCAAAGATGCATCCACGGTAAATCATTAATAATCAAACTACATTCCCTTGGTAATTCAATTTCTCTGTAACCTAATTAATAGCTAATTCCTTAGTCAATTATTTAAGAAAAGAGTTGAAGAACGTTCTCTGATTTATATGCCACATAATTCATAAAAATCTCCCCTAGTTGATTCGATGTCACTTATCAAGTATAGTTTCAAAACTTAAGAGCTATGAGAATAAGTTTCAAGGTTGATTCAATTAATTAACTTTTCAAAGAAGTTAAAAGAATTCAAGTCAGAAGAGAATTGTTTCCCAATACATTCAAATCCTTTGGTTGAAGAACAAAAAAACTTTTTCTTAAGATATTAATGCATTAATCGAAGGTAGAAAAGCCAGAATATTAGTCCATAGGAATCAACCGAGCTTCTAACCTTAACTAAAGAGATTAGTTGCACATGTCTTCAGAAAAAAAACCTTAAAATTTATGAAAATTAAAATATACCTAAGAAGAAGAGAACGTGGTGACTTTTCTCCTTAAATACTAACCCTAAACAACTTTCATATTCAAACTCAAAATAGAATCAAAATTAAAGCAAAATCAAATCCTCTTCATAAATATTTTTCTCCAGTAAATCTCTCCCCCTTTTCTTTTTGCCAATCCTAAATTAATGATGTGATCAGTAGGCCTAAGTTGAACCTTTAATTAACCACACAAGTGATGAAAAATTGAATATTTAGTAGCTTAGTTTGAGGCCCCTGGAAAGTGTACCATAATCCCACGTCACACATGAAGGATCTACGTACAACGTGAAGCTCATTCTCTTAATTTTCTCTCTGTCTCACCAACATTGTACGTGGAGAGTCCCACATTAAACATGGCCTTGATCTCCTTGAATTTTGGCCTTTGTTTGCTCCCAGGCATTGCACATAAAAAATTCCACATACCACTATGTGCTGTGCATACGCATGCCAGATGCGTATGTATGACACATTTTTGAACCTCTTGTTGTGCATACGCAAGCATCATACATATGCATGATAGCCCACATACCACGTGAAGGTCTTCACGTCCCACGTTGGCCATGGACTACCAAATTTTTTCTCTTTGTTTGGTTTAGGTATGGCACGTCTGCAATCCTATGTCCCACGTGAAAGTGTAGTCATGCGTACGCATGATAAGCCAATTGTACATTTTTGTGCATACGCATACTAGATGCGTACGCATGGATCCTTTTTGTCACGTGGTACGCCTTGTTTTCCATATTGCATGGCCATTGTCTTGCATTTCCAGAGAACGTTTTGTTTAGTATAGAAAGCTTTCTATATGCTCCATTTTCATATGCTTCTTGGGTTTGATGTCTCCTAGCCTATGTTTCCTCTTTGTTCCTTGAAAATTTCCTTCTAAATTCTCCTGTAATCAATGAATTCAAGTAACTTAAAGTAATGCTCATTTAATCATGAAATCATTTCTTATCCAACAGGAATTCTTAGCTAATTAAGTACATCATGAAAAAAAATACTAAAGATGCGGATGTATCATAACACTAAACTTAATACTTTGCTTGTCCTAAAGCGAAAAAAAAAGAGAAAAAATGCATTATATAAAGTGGGATTAAATCCTTCCTGAAGTTCATGCCTTTCTATGAAGTGGGGTTTAGCAACCCAAATGATCATCCTGAATTCTCTCTATCCTTAATGAATCTTGCATTCCTAGGAATGGAGGATCCTGAGAGTTAAGGCTTGGATAATATTATGAGACCCTACTTTTAAGTTTTTTGTTGATCGTTGAATCCTTATTTTGTACCAGAGAGATTTTCGGGTTGACAACTCTGAATGCTTCATTTTCAAGGCAACTCTTAATTATGGGTGTTCGATCGGTATTCCCGGGCCGGTTGACTCAAGTTACCGAGTGATAAGGCACCTCTTAGATCTAATTACCCAAGCCACTCCTTGATATGTTGCACCACAAGCATATAGTTAAAGATTTTCAACTCCCAGCCATCGATGTCCATAGACTCTTTGATGATGAGTTTTCAATCGGTAATCCCAGACTAGTTGGTCTATGTTACCGGCTGATGAAGCACCCATTAGATCTAACTGCCCGAGCCTTGTCCTTGGACAATCACACCACAGACACATAACTAGGCTCTTTAACAGTTGATGCTCAGAGTTTTGCAACCTTTGATCTTTATCTTGATTTTGTTTCTTTGTTCTGTTTCTTTACTATTTCTTTTCTCTCTTTCTTTTTCTTTTTCTTTTTCACTTCAAGTTTAAGGATCTTTTCTTTTGGTCAGAAGTCTCATAATACTTTTCTACGCCTCATGCTCATAAGAAATTATCGTTCCTTTTCATACAATATCATCATCTTTGGCTCAGTCCATAACAATCACAAGTGTATGCCACCACTTTTCATGAAAGGACTTTATTTATAAGGTTTAACATTTCTCCATCAAAACAACTCTTTTCATGTAAGTAGAGTGTTTAGGAGGACATTATAAGTAGTAAGTAAGTGAATAAAGCAGAAGATGAGAAAACACAAAAAGAAAAAAAGTGCCAAAACACAGGCCAAGCAAATAGATTAAGAAAAAAATAGTAAAAAGGATGGAAGGTAAAAAGTAATAAGGTACTTGACAACCTCATTCATTTTTATTGCCTCCATCATCACCTTCCTTATAATCATCATTCTCTTGTGCTTCCCTTGGTTTCCAAATTCCTAGTATAGAGTGCTCAGCTTCGTCTTTTAGGTTCCAAAGGCCATAGACACATAGCTCTCTGTCCCACCAAGTGATGCATGGAGGTGGGGTTTTACACGAAGCTTTAAAGAGAAAGGGATCAAATTTTCTAAGAATGGTGGTGTTGGATGAATAGAAGCCTAGGAAAATATGAACCAATTGATGCGCGTGCATCATTGCCTACTTTTAGTAGTCCTTTCAGTAGATTTCTGTTTAGTTTTCATACAAATATTGCCAATATATGAGTAATAGCATGAAAAATCTCTGCATGAAACAAAATCTCAAGCATAGGTGAATTTTAGCTAATATACAGGGTAAATATGATAAAATAGATCACACTAAGTGAAGTTTTGATTTTGAGTATTATTAGCACACTTAGTATATAAAGATCATCTTGTATGTTACCTTGATGCACTTTGTTCGTTTGATTTTAGGCCAAAAGAAGCAGAGAAGAGCCACGTTAGTGGCTACATTAGTGCTACTAACGTGGGCACTAACGTTAGTGGGAATGTTAATGGCATCAACTTTGAAGAAGGAGCAGCGTTAGTGGCAAAAGTGAGTGCCAATAACGCTAACGAAGGGCAAGAAGACCCACGTTAGCTTCCACGTTAACTACATTAACGTGGTAGTTAACGTGGAAGGAAAGGGAGATGCCAACGTTAGTGGAAAAGGTGATCTCCACTAACGTTTGCGAAGCAAAAAGGACCCACGTTAACGGCCACGTTAACTACATTCACGTGGTAGTTAACGTGGGCAAAAGTCTCACCTGCCAGCCTGACCATGCCTTCTTCAAACAAAATTAACTTGAGCCACAAAACTCCAAATGAGATTATTCCAAAAGCATTGGAAAGTAGGTTTCCAGAGCTTTCCAAGCATATATGGCATTACATAATGGACACTAAATTTGAGGGAGAAAACTTTCCCCGAAAGAGCAAAAATGAACATAGTATCAACCTGTAGTAAGGCCAGCTGACCTCTTCACCTTCCAAGAAGTGTAACTAGAGCTGTAGAGCTTCAAATGATGTGCTTCTAAAAGCGTTGGAAAGTAGACATCTAGGGCTTTCCAACAATATATAATAGTATGGGGTGGACATTAAGTTTGAGCTCCAAAACCTGAAAATATTAAACCCCTGATCGCTAGCATTATTGTGACTCACGTTTTCCAGTAACGCTAGCGATTATGCCAGCGACCTTCTCCACTTCAAAGGAGCATAACTTGAGTTACTGAGATCCAATTGAGGTGATTCTAGTTGTGTTAGAAAGCTGACATTTAGAGCTTTCCAAAGATATATAATAATCTATGGTGGGCATGAAATTAGAGCACAAACAAGAGGCATCTTTTAAGCCCCAAAAACACCAATTGGTAACAAGTGCAATGTTAGCCACAATAACTTTGGCACTAACGCCACACATGTAGCGTTAGTGTGGCTAACGGCAGAATTAACGCTAAGCACTTGGACCTCAACTTGATTCACTTCTCTCTCAAGTCCACTTCAAAGCTCAAGCAAGCAAGCCCACAATTGTCAACCAATCAAGGCCACAAGAAGCATCTAGTATAGGAATTTTCATTTAATTGTAATTTACTTTTAATTTCATTTTTTGTAAATTAGGAGAGCCTATATAAAGGCCTTAGTCTTTACATTCAAGATCATACTGGAACGGAGAATTAAAGGAAGGGGGAGAGAGTGAAGACCAATTCGAACTTCTGTGAATTGGCACACTCCAAGGGGAGTGGGTCTTCAGACCCCTCCCCTCCACCACTCTTCTTCCTTTTCTCTTCTTTTCTTCCTTAGGAGTAGTTTTGTTTTAGTTGTAATTTTCATATATGAACTTTGAATTTCATTTTCAGTTTTAATCTTCATCTTTACTTTTCTGCACTTTCTTTCTTTTCTATTTTGGGTAGAGCAATGATCAACTAACTCTTTTCATTGGGTTAGAGAGCTCTATTGTGATTTAATGGATCAATTATAGTTTTTATTCTTCTTCTTCTTCTTTCTTTTCTCTTTATTTTACTAGAGAGATTTCGATCTTCATCCAATTGGGTAATTGTCTCGGAAGAGAAATTGCTCATACTTGGGTTTCCTCTGAACCTTGGAAGAGGAATAAGGAAATCATGCTAGAAATACTCTCTCACATTGGATTAGGTTGGGGGTTGGATGGATATTGTGACATTTAATCCTAACAATACTTTGATCTATGAATGTGTGTGGTATAATCAGTGACCAAACTTCATCTCTTCCCATGAGCAATTAAATCAAGGAATTGGGAAATTGTTCAAGGTTAGAGAGATTGGATTGCCAAGGAATTGGGATCCAATCACTTAAGATTGCCAAGGAGATCAATAAATGCATTGATTGAGGAAGAGATGAGAATGAACTTGATCCGGAGGATTGCAATATCTCTTGATCCCAATGTTCATTTTATTTTTAGTTCTTACATTTACTTTTCTTGCCATTTTACTTTTCTGCACTTTATTGCTTCCGTTACTTTTATGCCATTTACATTTCCTTGTTCCTTATCACTTCAATATGATTCATCTAACTAGGATAATCAATTAACCATTGATTGCTTAATCTGTTAATCTCTGTGGGATTCGACCTCACTCTTTTGTGAGTTATTACTTGACGACAATTCAGTATACTTGCCGAAGGGAGATTTGTTGAGAGACAAATTCCCATGCATAACCAATGCATGTAGAGTTGAGCAAACCAAGATGAGTGTATGCAAGTCCTTGTCTGGAAGTAGAGAGGCATGTATGACTTTAATGAAAAAGTGACTTGTAGGTTGAGACCTCTAGGAATCAAGCAAGAAAAATAAAAGCTAATGCATGTGCCTTGTTTAGAAGATTAGTGATAGATAGCTTGCAGAGATTCAGATTCCCTGGGCAGTTACAAACAACTACCTACAAAATTCAAATGATAATTCAAAGTGGGAAAGTAAAATTTGAAAATAAGGTACATAAATTCATACATGCAATGAAACAAAAAGAAGCACTAGTCATGACATAGGGGTTGCATGCATTCTCATATAAGAGCCACCACACTAAACTTAGGTTTGAGTGTAAATGCAAAGTGAAAATTTTGTTGATGGCTAAAAAGGGTGAAAAATTTTATGTCCCAGGGGAGCCATAATGTGCGACGTGGAACGCCTTCCTTCCCATGTTGCACATAGTAGTAATGAGTGCTCCCTAGGAGGGAATTTGGGGTTTGGCATGATACGCTAACAATTTCACATAAGACGTGAAGCTCAAACCATGCGTACGCATGGGTGATGCATACACATGTTTTCCTATGGTGCTAGAATTGTGCGTACGTATGACCAATGTGTATGCATAAATTCCTGACTGCTGTTGTCATGTGTATGTGCAATGCATGCGTACGCATAACCTCCTTTAGCTGTTGGACGCGGTTTCCCTCACATTGCACGTAGGGAATAAATCACCCCTAAAAGTGGGAAATTCAATCACGTTTGACGTGGCTGGTACATGTACCACGCAGGGCCTTGACAGAGGCCATTTGTGTCCAAATTGAATGTCCTATGGGACGTGAACTAAGGATGTGCAACATGGAATGAAGCAACACACCAAACTTGCCCTTGATCATGTATCAAAATTGATGATTTTTGCCATTAACTCATATCAATATTAATGCATGTTATAGAAGAAGATAGAAATTAAAAATTAGGAAAATGAAAACACAAAATCAAAGGATACTAAGCATTTGGTTGCCTCCCAACAAACGGTTTTTTAACGTTACTAGCTTGACGGTTCACCCCTCTAGGTGAGGAGTTGTATAGTCCTTTGGCGATCAATCTCGCCTCTAAGATAGTGCTTGAGCCGCTGATCATTGATAGTGAATGTCCTTTTTGAATTGCCTTCAATAATCTCCACATGACCATATAAAGAGAGTTGATAGTGAAGGGACCTGACCACCTGGACTTTTTCTTCCATGGAAAGAGTTTCAAACTTAAATTGTAGAGAAGTACTAATTGTCCAGGCTCAAAAATTCTTGAGGCTATCCTTCTATCATGCCACATTTTGGTTTTCTCCTGATAGAATCTTGAATTCTCAAAGGCCTCCATCCGAAACTCATCAAGTTCATTGAGTTGGAGAAGCCATTTTTCCCCAACTGCCTTTGCATAAAAGTTACGAAACTTTATCACCCAAAAGCTCTGTGCTCTAGCTCTGCTGGCAGGTGACAAGTCTTTATGTAGACCAATTGGTAAGGCAACATTCTGATCGGGGTCTTAAAGACTGTGTAGTTAGCCCAGAGAGCATCATCAATCTTCTTAGCCCAATAATTCCTTGAGGCTCCCATATTCTTCTCAAGAATTCTTTTGAGTTCTCTATTAGAGAGATTCACTTGGTTGCTTGTTTGAAGATGATAAGGGGTGGCCACTTTATGCTTATCACCATATCTCAGGAGAAGTGCATTTAACTGTTTATTGCAAAAGTGGTTGCCGCCATCACTAATCAAGGTTCAAAGAACACCAAAGCTACTGAAGATGTACTTCTTGAGGAAACTGATCACCATTTTAGCATCATTGGGGGTCAATGGTATGGCCTCTACCCACTTGGATACATAGTCAACAGCCTCCAAGTTGTAATTAATAGAGTAGAAAGAAGGAAATGGTCCCATGAAATCTATGCCCCAAACATCAAACAATTCTACCTCCAAAATTGGGTTTAGAGGCAATTCATTATTTTTATAGAAGCTCCCAGCTCTCTGACAGGATTTATAATGTTTCGCAAATTCTCTTGCATCCTTGAAGAGTGTTCGCTAGTAAAATCCACATTGAAGGACCTTTGTTGTTGTCCTTTCTCCATCAAAGTACCCACCACATTCGGAACCATGACAAAGCTAGAGAATATGTGGAGTATTATCCTTTGAAATACACCTCTGGATTATGCCATCTGAGCATCTCTTGAACAAATACGGATCATCCCAAAGGAAGTATGATGAGCAGATAATTTATACATTTTTTGGCAATACTTTTAGGTAGTTTTTAGTAGGATCTAGTTACTTTTAGGGATGTTTTCATTGGTTTTTATGCTAAATTCACATTTTTGGACTTTACTATCAGTTTGTGTGTTTTTCTGTAATTTCAGGTATTTTCTGGCTGAAATTGAGGGACCTGAGCAAAACTCTGATAGAAGGCTGACAAAGGACTGCTGATGCTGTTGGATTCTGACCTCCCTGCACTCAAATTGGATTTTCTGGAGCTACAGAACTTCAAATGGCGTGCTCTCAACAGCATTGGAAAGTAGACATCCAGAGCTTTCCAGCATTATATAATAGTTCATACTTTATTCGTGATTAGATGATGTAAACTGGCGCTCAATGCCGGTTCCATGCTGCATTCTGGAGTTAAACGCCAGAAACACATCACAAACCAGAGTTGAATGCCAAAAACACGTTACAACTTGGCGTTCAACTCCAAAAGAAGCCTCTGCACGTGTAAAGCTCAAGCTTAGCCTAAGCACACACCAAGTGGGCCCCGAAAGTGGATTTCTACATCAATTACTTACTTCTGTAAATCCTAGTAGCTAGTCTAGTATAAATAGGACATTTTATTATTATATTAGACATCTTTAACCATTCGGTCTTTTGACCACACATCTTTGGTCTCAGTTTTATTCTATTATTCATCTTAGGAGTCTATTGATCATGTTTATGGGGGCTGGCCATTCGGCCATGCTTGGACCACTATCACTTATGTATTTTCAATGGTGGAGTTTCTACACACCATAGATTAAGGGTGTGGAGCTCTGCTGTACCTCAAGTTTTAATGCAATTACTACTATTTTCTATTCAATTCAGTTTATTCCTGTTCTAAGATATTCGTTGCACTTCACCATGACGAATGTGATGATCCGTGACACTCATCATCATTCTCACCTATGAACGCATGACTGACAACCACCCCCGTTCTACTTTAGACCGAGCGCATATCTCTTGGATTCCTTAATCAGAGTCTTCGTGGTATAAGCTAGAATTGATGGCGGCATTCATGAGAATCTGGAAAGTCTAAACCTTGTATGTGGTATTCCGAGTAGGATTCAGGGATTGAATGACTATGACGAGCTTCAAACCCGCGATTGTTGGGCATGATGACAAACACAAAAGAATCAATGGATTCTATTCCGACATGATCGAGAACCGACAGATGATTAGCCATGCCGTGACAGAGCATTTGGACCTTTTTCACTGAGAGGATAGAATGTAGCCATTGACAACGGTGATGCCCTACATACAGCTTTCCATGGAAAGGAGTAAGAAGGATTGGATGAAGGCAGTAGGAAAGCAGAGATTCAAAAAGGAGCACAGCATCTTCATACGCCTATCTGAAATTCCCACCAATGATTTACATAAGTATTTCTATCTTTATTTTCTGTTTATTTATTACTATTATTCGAAAACTCCATAACCAATTATTATCCGCCTAACTGAGATTTATAAGATGACCATAGCTTGCTTCATACTAACAATCTCCGTGCATGGGATCGTCCCTTACTCACGTAAGGTTTTACTTGGACGATCCAGTGCACTTGCTGGTTAGTTGTGTGAAGTTGTGAAGTTATGTTTGGACCATGGTATTATGCACCAAGTTTTTGGCACCATTATCAGGGAGAGAACGAACATGAATGCCATTATCAGAAATCACAATTTTGCCTACCAAAGTACCATGCATCATGATGTAGCTTTTTGATTTGTTGCCTAGTAAATTCCTTTGGTATTATCCTTCTAGCATTCTATTTAGTCATATCAGCAAACCATGGTGTTTTGTGAATCATAAAAAGTTGCTCATCAGGAAACTCTTCATGGAGGGAAAGTGGAGGGTCTTGAGCTTTTACAGGTTCAATCCTAGAAAAATGGTCTGTTACTTGATTCTCAAAATCCTTCCAATCCCTGGTTTCAATGTCAAACTCTTGTAGGAGGAGCACCCACTTAATCAATCTTGGTTTAGAATTTTAGTCAAAAGGTACTTAAGAGTAGAGTGATCAGTGTAGACAATAACCTTTGAACCAACTAAAAAGGATCTAAATTTATCAAATGCAAAAATAACACCTAGCAACTCCTTCTCTATGGTGTTATAATTCCTTTGAGCATTATTGAGTACCCTTCTTGCATAGTATATGACATGCAAAAGTTTATCTTGCTTCTACCCAAAACAGCTCCAATTGCAACATCACTTGCTTCACATATTAATTCAAATGGTGATGTCCAATTACGAGGAGCAATATTGGGTGCAGAGAGAAGCTTGGCATTTAGAGTTTCAAAGGCATGCAAGCATTCATCATCAAAGTGAAAAGGTGCAGCAGCAACCAAAAGATTGCTTAATGGCTTTGCTATTTTGAAAAAATCTTTAATGAATCTTCTGTAGAAGCCTACATGGCACAAGAAACTCCTTATCCGTTTTGCATTCACAACGGGTGGTAATTTCTTAATTATCTCCACTTTGGCATTCTCAACTTCTATGCCCTTGCTTGAGATGCGGTGCCCAAGAACTATACCTTCAGTTACCATGAAATAGCATTTTTTCCAATTTAAATCAAGGTTAGTTTCTTGGCACCTACTCAAAATCAAGTCTAGATGTTGCAAGCATGCCTTAAATGAGTCACCAAACACAGAGAAGTGGTGCACAGAATTGTGATTTACACGTTTCACAACTTCGGTGCCACTAACCAGCAAGTGCACTGGGTCGTCCAAGTAATACCTTATGTGAGTAAGGGTCAATCCCACGGAGATTGTCAGCTTGAAGCAAGCTATGGTTATCTTGTAACTCTTAGTCAAGATATCAATAATAACTCTTAGTTTTATTTGTAAGAAGTAAAAGAACATGAAGTAAATAGTACTTGTTATGCAGTAATGGAGAACAGGTTGAGGTTTCGGAGATGCTCTACCCTCTGAGTTTTTGCTTTCCTACTGCCTTCTTCTTCAAACACACCTGGCTTCATCTATGGCAAGCTTTATGTTGGTGGATCACTGTTGACAATTGCTACCATTCGACCTCTCAGTGAAAACATGTCCGCTATGGTTTCCCGCATGGCTAATCATCTGTCAGCGTCAAACTCGTGAATTAGGGGCCCAAGAGATACACACTCAAGCTGTTGCAGGTAGAACGGAAGTGGTTGTCAGGCACGCGTTCATAAGTTGAGAATGGTGATGAGTGTCATGGATCATCACATTCATCACATTGAAGTACGAGTGAATATCTTAGAATAGAAGCAAGCGCAATTGAATAGAAAACAGTTGTAATTGCATTAATTCATCGAGACACAGCAGAGCTCCTCACCCCCAACCATGGGGTTTAGATACTCATGCCGTCAAAGGAATAATAAGGAATGTAAAAATGTCATGAGGTACAAAATAGATTTCTAAAAGTAGTTTTTATACTAAACTAGTAACCTAGGTTTACAGAGAATGAGTAACTAGATGCAGAGAGTGCAGAAATCCCCTTCCGGGGCCCACTTGGTGAGCGTTTGGGCTGAGCTTCCTAGCTTTCACGTGCACGTGCCATTTCTGGAGTTAAACGCCAGCTTGGATGCCAGATTGGGTGTTTAACTCCAGCTTTAGTGCCAGTTCTGGCTTTTTACGCCAGAAAAAGGGTCTCTCGTGGACGTTTAAACGCCATTTTGGCCCATCAAATCTCGGGCAAAGTATGGACTATCATATATTTATGGAAAGCCCAAGATGTCTACTTTCTAACACAATTGAGAGCGCGCCAATTGGGCTTCTGTAGCTCTAGAAAATCTACTTCGAGTGCAGGAGGGTCAGAATCCAACAGCATCTGCAGTCCTTTCTCAGCGTCTGAATCAGATTTTTGCTCAGGTCCCTCAATTTCAAAATCACAGAAAAACACACAAACTCAAAGTAAAGTCAAAAAATATGAATTTTGCATAAAAAATAATAAAAATAGATTAAAACGTAACTAAAACCTACTAAAAACTATGTAAAAACAATGCCAAAAAGTGTATAAATTATCCGTTGATCACAACACCAAACTTAAATTGTTGCTTGTCCCCAAGCAACTGAAAACAAATCAGGATAAAAAGAAGAGAATATATAATAAATCTCAAAATATCAATGAAGCTTAGTTCTAATTAGATGAGTGGGGCTAGTAGCTTTTTGCTTCTGAACAGTTTTGGCATCTCACTTTATCCTTTGAAGTTCAGAATGATTGGCATCCATAGGAACTCAGAATTGAGATAGTGTTATTGATTCTCCTAGTTTAGTATGTTGATTCTTGAACACAGCTACTTTATGAGTGTTGGTCGTGACCCTAAGCATTTTGTTTTCTAGTGTTACCACCAGATAAATAAATGCCACAGACACATAACTGGTGAACCTTTTTAGATTGTGACTCAGCTTTGCTAGAGTCCCCAGTTAGAGGTGTCTAGAGTTCTTAAGCACACTTTTTTTGCTTTGGATCAGAACTTTAACTACTCAGTCACAAGCTTTTCACTTGGACCTTCATGACACAAGAACATAGTTAGGGACAACTTGATTTAGCCGCTTAGGCCAGAATTTTATTCCTTTGGGCCCTCCTATCCACTAGTGCTCAAAGCCTTGGATCCTTTTTGCCCTTGCCTTTTAGTTTAAAGGGTTACTGGCTTTTTCTTCTTGCTTTTTTTTCTTTTATTTTTTGCCATTTTTTTCTCTTTTTTTCCACAAGCTTTTGCTTTTTCACTGCTTTTTCTTGCTTCAAGAATCAATTTTATGATTTTTCAAATTATCAATAACATTTCTCTTTTTCATTATTCTTTCAAGAGCCAACAATTTTAACATTCATAAACTTCACTATAAAAAATATGCATTGTTCAAGCATTCATTCAGAAAACAAAAAGTATTGCCACCACCTCAAAATAATCAAACTAATTTCAAGATAGAATTTGAACTTCATGTACTTCTTGTTATTTTGCAATTAGAAACATTTTTTATTTAAGAAAGGTGAGGGATTCATGGAATCATTCATAGCTTCAAGGCATAGACACTAGACACTAATGATCATGTAATAAAGACACAAACATAGACAAAATATCAAGCATAAGAAACCAAAAAAGAGAAAAATGAGAACAAGGAAATTAAAGAACGGGTCCACCTTAGTGATGGCAGCTAGTTCTTCCTCTTGAAGATCCTATGGAGTGCTTGAGCTCTTCAATGTTTCTTCCTTGCCTTTGTTGCTCCTTCCTCATGTCCCTTTGGTCCTCTCTAATTTCATGGAGGATAATGCAGTGCTCTTGGTGCTCCATCCTTAGATGCTCCATGTTGGAACTCAAATCTCTTAAAGAGGTGTTGAGTCACTCCCAATAGTTGTGTGGAGAAAAATGCATCCCTTGAGGCATCTCAGGGATTTCATGATGAGGGACTTCCTCATGCTCTTCTTGAGGTCCATGAGTGGGCTCACTTGTTTGCTCCATCCTCCTTTTAGTGATGGGCTCTTGAGATGAATCTCTCTATCTCCCATGACTAAGAGGTGGAAGCCATTGCCTTCCCTTTCCTCTTTCTAGAGGTTTCTCTGGCCTTTGGTGCCATTAATGGTTATGGAAAAACAAAAAGCAATGCTTTTTCCACACCAAACTTAAAAAGTTTGCTCGTCCTCGAGCAAAAGAAGAAAGAAAGAAGGAGAAGAAGAAGAAATAGAGGAGATGGAGGTGTGTGGGAATTCGGCCAAGGGCGTTAAGTGTTGGAGATGTGTGAAATGGGAGGTGGTAGGAGGGTTATTTATAGGGTAAGGGAGAGAGGGTAATCGTGTAGAGAATGGGTGGGTTTTGGAGGGAAATGGTTTGAATATGAATGGTGAGGTAGGTGGGTGTTGAGGATCCTGTGGGGTCCACAGATCCTGAGGTGTCAAGGAATTCTCATCCCTGCACCTTCCTGGCGTTTGAACGCCCATTGTGTGCCAAATCTGGCGTTAAACGCCAGTTCTGCTACCTATTCTGGCGTTAAACACCAGGCTGGTGCCCCTTTTCGGTGTTTAATGCCAGCCAGACACCAGACAGCCCTTTTTGGTGTTAAACGCCACTCTGGCTGCCAATTCTGGCATTTAACACCCAGAATGCTGCCAGACTGGTCATTAAATGCCCATTCTGTTATCCTTACTGAACGCTAGTAAGCCTGTCCTCCAGGGTGTGTTGTTTTTGATTCCGCTTTAATTCTGCAGCTGTTTTTATGACTCCACATGATCATCAACCTAAGGAAAACATAAAATAACAATGGAAAATGAAATGAAAAAGTAATTAACATAGATAAATAAGATTGGGTTTCCTCCCAATAAGTGCTTCTTTACTGTAACAACTTAACATTACTGAGCTTAATAGTTTGCAATGTCTTCAAACCATGGAGCTTCCTGAATGGCAAACAATTGCTCATTCGGAAAGGTTTCAGAGATCTCAGTAGGAGGGAGGGATGCTCTTGCTACTGGTTCTATCCGGGACTGGTGATCAGCTACTTAGTTCTCTATCCCTTTTCTGACTCTTATTTCTATATCAAACTCTTGCAGAAACAACACCCATCTTATGAGTCTGGATTTTGAATCCTGCTTTGTGAGGAGATATTTTATAGCAGCATGGTCAGTGTACACAATCACTTTTGATCCTACTAAATAGGATATGAACTTGTCAATGGCAAAAACCACTGCAAGCAACTCCTTTTCTGTGGTTGTGTAATTCTTCTGTGCGTCATTTAAAACACGGTTAGCATAATAAATGACATGCAGGAGCTTGTCATGCCTCTGTCCTAATACTGCACCAATGGCATGGTCACTGGCATCACACATTAGTTCGAATGGTAATGTCCGGTCTGGTGTAGAAATAACTGGTGCTGTGACCAGCTTAGCTTTCAGAGTCTCAAAAGCCTGCAAACACTCTGTGTCAAAGACAAATGGTGTGTCAGCGGCTAGCAGATTGCTCAAAGGTTTTGCAATTTTCGAAAAATCTTTTATAAACCTCCTATAGAATCTTGCATGTCCCAGAAAGCTTCTGATTGCCTTAACATTGGCAGGTGGTGGTAATTTTTCAATTACCTTTACCTTAACTTGATCCGCTATATTTCCTTGTTCAAACTTTTATTCCCAAGGACAATTCCTTCAGTCACCATAAAGTGACATTTTTTCCAATTTAAAACCAGGTTAGTCTCTTGGCACCTTTTCAGAATAAGTGCTAGATGGTAAAGACAGGAGCTGAATGAGTCTCCAAATACTGAAAAGTCATCCATGAAGACTTTCAGAAATTTCTCTACCATATCAGAGAAGATCGATAGCATGCATCTCTGAAAGGTTGCAGGTGCATTGCACAGTCCAAATGGCCTCCTTCTATAGGCGAATACTCCAGATGGACATGTGAATGTTATTTTCTCTTTGTCCTGGGGATCTGCTGCAATTTGGTTATAACCTGAATAGCCATCTAAAAAGCAGTAGTAATCATGACTTACTAGTCTCTCTAGTATCTGGTCTATGAATGGTAAAGGAAAATGATCCTTTTTGGTAGCTGTATTGAGCCTTCTGTAGTCAATACACATACGCCACCCTGTAACTATTCTTGTAGGAACCAGTTTATTCTTTTCAGTATGAACCACTGTCATGCCTCCCTTCTTGGGGACAACTTGGACAGGGCTTACCCAGGGGCTATCAGAAATAGGATAGATAATCACAGCCTCTAGTAATTTAGTGACCTCTTTCTGCACCACCTCCTTCATGGCCGGATTCAGCCGCTTCTGTGGTTGAACCACTGGATTAGCATCATCCTCCAATAGGATCTTGTGCATGCATCTGGCTGGGCTAATGCCCTTAAGATCACTTATGGACCACCCAAGAGCTGTCTTGTGTGTCCTTAGCACCTGAATTAGTGCTTTCTCTTCATGTGGCTCTAAAGCAGAGCTTATGATCACGGGAAAAGTGTCATCCTCTCCTAGAAATAAATATTTTAGGGATGGTGGTAGTGGGTTGAGCTCGGGTTTAGGAGGATTCTCCTCTTCCTGAGGAGTTTTCAAAGGCTATTTTATTTTCTCTGGTTCCTCTAGATCAGGCAGCACATCTTTAAAAATGTTCTCTAGCTCTGATTCGAGACTCTCAGTCATATTGACATCTTCCACCAGAGAGTCAATAATATTAACGCTCAAGAAGTTGTTTGGGGTGTCTAGATGCTGCATAGCTTTGACAACATTCAACTTAAACTCATCCTCATTGGCGTTTGAACGCTAGGATTGGGGGCTGGATGGGCGTTTAACGCCAATTTTCCACCCTTTTCTGGCATTTGGACGCCAGAATTGGGCATCCATTGGGCGTTTAACGCAAATTTTGCACCCTTTTCTGGCGTTTGAACGCCAGAATCATTCCTCTCTGGGCTCTTACAGTCCTCAGAGGGATTTTGGGCAGTGGCTTGGTCATCCTCTGTCACTTGTCCCTTTCTTGGCTTCCTGCTGCTTTGAGTTAAGGTATTCAATGTCTTTCCACTCCTCAAATGAGCAGCTTGACACTCTTCTGTTATTTGTTTAGATAATTGCTATTTTGTCTAATCCAATTGTGCTTCCATATCCTTGTTAGCATTTGAGTGTCTTGTAGTATCTCTTTGAATTCTGCTAACTGTTTTGTTAGAAGGAGTATTTGCTGGTTGAGTTCAGCAACCTATTCTGGAGGATTAAGTTTAGTGGATACTACTTTAGCTTCTTCTTTCATGGAGAATTCACTATTTTAATACAGATGCTGATTTCAAGAAATTGTATCAATAAGCTCTTGAGCCTCTTCAATTGTTTTTCTCATGTGTATAGATCCACCAGCTGAGTGGTCTAGAAATATCTGAATTTTTTCTATAAGCCCATAGTTGAATATGTCTAATTGCACCCATTCTGAGAACATTTTAGATGGGCATTTCCTTAGCATTTCTCTGTACCTCTCCCAGGTGTCATAAAGAGATTCACTATCCTCTTGTTTAAAGCATTGGATGTCCAGCCTTAGCTGTGTCATTATTTTTAGAGGAAAATATTGATTCAGGAATTTGTCTGATAACTGTTTCCATGTTCTTATGCTGGCCTTGGATTGGTTGTTTAACCATCTCTTAGCTTGGTCTTTTACAGTAAATGGAAACAGTAAAAATCTGTAGACATCCTGATCCACTTCCTTATCACGTATTGTGTCAGCAATTTGTAAGAACTGTGCCAGAAACTTAGTAGGTTCTTCCTGTGGAAGACTGAAATACTGGCAATTTTGCTGTACCATGATAATGAGCTGAGGATTTAGCTCAAAATTACTGGCTCTGATGGAGGGTATATAGATACTACTTCCATATGAAGCAGTAATAGGGTTAGCATATGACCCCAGAGTCCTTCTGGACTGTTCATTTCCACTTAGGTCCATGATGGAGAAAGGGAGATGATGTGAATTGCGAATAAATAATTTTTTTTTGAAAACCGAAATTAAAAGAAATAAAATAAAATAAAATAAATGAAAAATTGAATATAAGTTTCGAAAATTAAAAAGGGAAAAAAAGGAAATAAAAGAAATTAGAAAACTAAACTAATTAATTAATTAAAAAGATTTGAAAAATTTTGGATATGATTTTCGAAAAATGAAGAGCGAGAAGGTGGTTAGGAAGTTTTGAAAAAGATATGTCTTAAAATTAAAGATACTTGTAAGAAAATAAATAAAAGAAAAGATTTGAAAAAGATATGATTTTAAAATTTGAGATTAGAAAAGATAAGATAAGATTTTGAAAAAGATATGATTTTTTTGAAAAGGATTTGAATTTTGAAATTTAAAACTAAGATAAGAAAAAATAAAAATTTTAAAATAAAAATCTGAATTTTTTTTTAAAGGAAAATTCGAAAATTCAATTAAAATAAAGAGAAAAGATATTTTTGAATTTAATGAGGAAAGAGAAAAATAATAAAATGACACCAAACTTAGAATTTTTAGATCAAAACAAAGAAATCAAACAAGAAAACTTTGAATGTCAACATGAACACCAAGAATACTTTGAAGATCAAAATGAACACCAAGAATAATTTTTGAAAATCTTTAGGAAAATAAAAATACAAAGGACACCAAACTTAAAAATTTTTATACTTTGGACTAATAATTAAAAAATGCACAAGAAAAATAAGGAAAGACACAAAACAAGAAAAACTAAAGATCAAACAAGGAAAATAAACAAGAACAACTTGAAGATCAAGAAAGAACAAAATATATATATTTTCGAAAATTTTTTAAGAAAAATTAAAACATGCAATTGACACAAGACTCAAACAAGAAACAAAAATTTTTTTTTTTTGAAAAGAAAATAAAGGACTCAAAGTTAGTGACTCTAAACCAAAAAGATAAATTCTTACTAATCTAAGCAACAAGATGAACCGTCAGTTGTCCAAACTCGAACAATCCCCGCCAACGGCGCCAAAAACTTGGTGCACGGAATTGTGATTTGCACGTTTCACAACTCCGGTGCCACTAACCAGCAAGTGCACTGGGTCGTCCAAGTAATACCTTACATGGGTAAGGGTCGATCCCACAGAGATTGGCGGCTTGAAGCAAGCTATGGTTATCTTGTAACTCTTAGTCAGGATATCAATAATAACTCTTAGTTTTATTTGTAAAAAGTAAAAGAACATGAAGTAAATAGTACTTGTTATGCAGTAATGGAGAACAGGTTGAGGTTTCAGAGATGCTCTACCCTCTGAGTTTCTGCTTTCTACTACCTTCTTCTTCAAACATGCCTGGCTCCTTCTATGGCAAACTTTATGTTGGTGGATCACCGTTGACAATGGCTACCATCCGTCCTCTCAGTGAAAACATGTCCGCTACGGTTTCCCGCATGGCTAATCATCTATCGGTTCTCACTTGTGTTGGAATAAGATCCATTGATCTTTTTGCACACTGTCACTACACCCAACAGTCGCAAGTTTAATGAATTGATTCTAGCCTATACCAGAAAGGTTCTAATCTAACGGAATTGAATGCTTTGTTGTTAGGAGAGACAGTCAAACTCATGAATCAGGGGCCCAAGAGATACACACTTAAGCTGTTGCAGGTAGAACGGAAGTGGTTGTCAGGAACGCGTTCATAAGTTGAGAATAGTGATGAGTGTCACGGATCATCATATTCATCACATTTAAGTACGAGTGAATATCTTAGAACAGAAGCAAGAGCGATTGAATAGAAAACAGTAGTAATTACATTAATTCATCGAGACACAGCAGAGCTCCTCACCCCCAACCATGGGGTTTAGAGACTCATGCCGTCAAAGGTACAATAAGGAATGTAAAAATGTCATGAGGTACAAAATAGATCTCTAAAAGTAGTTTTTATACTAAACTAGTAACCTAGGTTTACAGAGAATGAGTAACTAGATGCAGAGAGTGCAGAAATCACCTTCCGGGGCCCACTTGGTGAGTGTTTGGGCTGAGCTTCCTAGCTTTCACATGCACGTGCCGTTTCTAGAGTTAAACGCCAGTTTGGATGCTAGTTTGGGCGTTTAACTCCAGCTTTAGTGCCAGTTCTGGCATTTTAGGCTAGAAAAGGGTCTCTGATGGACGTTTAAACACCATTTTGGCCCATCAAATCTTAGGCAAAGTATAAACTGTCATATATTGCTGGAAAGCCCAAGATGTCTACTTTCCAACGCAATTGAGGGTACAGGAGGTCAGAATCCAATAGTATCTGCAGTCCTTTCTCAGCCTCTGAATCAGATTTTTGCTCAGGTCCCTCAATTTCAGCCAGAAAATACCTGAAATCACAGAAAAACACGCAAACTCATAGTAAAGTCAAAAAATGTGAATTTTTCATAAAAAGTAATAAAAATATATTAAAAAGTAACTAAAACCTACTAAAAACTATGTAAAAAAAATGCCAAAAAGCGTATAAATTATCCGCTCATCAAGAAGGCATCCATAAAATCTTAATAAATTTTTCAATCATATCAGAAAAGATGGAAAGCATGCACCTTTGGAAAGTGGCAAGGCATACGGTGGTAAGCAAAGATTCAAAATGGGCATGTGAACACCGTCTTCTCTTGATCATGAGGGTGCACACCAATCTGGTTGTAGATGAAATATCCATCCAAGAAACAATAAAAAGCATGACCGGCCAACTTCTCAAGTATTTGATCTATAAAGGGTAAAGGGAAGTGATTCTTCCTTGTGGCCATATTGAGCCTCCTATAGTCAATACACATTATCCAACCGATTATGGTTCTTGCAGGAATGAGCTCATTCTTATCACTGGTCATCACTGTAACACCCCCTTTTTGGGAACGACGTCTACCAGACTCACTCAAGCGCTATCAGAGATTGGGTAAATAATTCTGGCTTCCCAGAGCTTCATAACTTCCTTCTAAATCTCTTCCTTCATGATAGGATTAAGCCTCTATTGTGCTTACACCACTGGTTTAGCATCTTCCTCAAGCAAAATTTTTTGCATACACATTGCAGGACTTATCCCCTTAAGATTACCAATGGTTCATCCAAGGGCTGTTTTGTGTTCCGTTAATACCTTGATTAATGCCTTTTCATCACAAGTGTCCAAGGAGGAATTGATTATCACTAGATATGTATCTATCTCTCCAAGAAAAGCATATTTTAGAGAAGGAGGCATGGGCTTTAATTCAAGCTTTGGTGGCCTTTCTTCCTTTTAAGGAATGTATGATGCTTCCTTGGGTGGTGGACATTCTTCAATTTCACCCACTTCAACTTCAACAGAGGACTCAAGTGAATCATTAAAGGATCAATTAATGCCTCTTGCACCAAAGGATCAATTATGTCAATTTTCATGCAATCCACATAGTCATTAGGATGTTGTAGGGCTTTGAATATATTGAGTACAATTTGTTCATTATTGGCCCTCAATGTTAATTCACCTTTTAGAACATCAATCAAGGACCTCCCAGTAGCGAGGAAAGACATCTTTAAGATAATAGAGGCATTTACATCCTCCTCCATATCCAATATAACAAAATTCGTAGGGAAAATGAAGGTTGATGAATCCATATTTGATGATGATTTTTTTGTTATAATTGAATGGATTTCATCACGTAAACCTGCACTTATTCCCTTGAATAGCATGCTTTTGAACTTTCCTCCCAAATTGTACTTGATATTGAAAACATGCTCTTTTATGCTTAATTTGATCTATTTTTTATTCCATTTGCCTTCCATTGGATGCCTTGATGTTGTTTGTGAGTGAATTCAGGTTTATAAGGTAAGAATGGGTTGGAGAAAATGGAAGAAGAGCTTGCAAAATGGAGGAAGCATGAAGAATCAAAGGAGAAGAGTTCAGAGACGTGTGCGTGTGCACAGCCTTCTGTACGCCCACAAAGGAGCCCAAGCAGAGCGCGTGGATTAGTTCGGGCTCGTCGCGTGTCCCGCCTAGCATCGCCTAGTGTGTGTGCGCACAGCCTCTTGTACGTACGAACAGGAGGGAATTTTTGCAACGTGTGCGGACGCACACGCCTGTGCGTCCACACAGGTGTCTGCGCACGACCTCATTAAAAAAGCACGTGCCTCGCGATTTGAGGGCTTTGGGGGCTCATTTTTGAAGTCTTGGAGATCATATTGGAGGGGAAATGAAGGAAATAACATAGCATGGCATTAGTATAGTTTTAGGAGTAGAATAGAAGGTTTTTAGTTTAGTTTTCTCTAAGTTTTCTCATCTTCTCCATTAGGGTTTTATTAGGGTTTTATATTCCAAGTGCCATTTCCATTTTTGATCATTGGATTTTGATAATCTCATTGTAAGTATTCTCTTGTTATTACTCTTTTTGGTTATATTATCATTACTCTTTCTTCTCATTCAAGATATAGTCAAATTTTGTTTCTCTTTTGCAATTCCACTTTTTTGTTGATGAGTTTGATGTTTGATGTTCATTTCATGATTTCTTATGTTATTCTTGTTAATTGAGATCAATTGTTGCTTTTAATTCCAAGTCTTTTCTTATTTTTCACATGTTTAAGCTTTTTGCCCACCAAGTGTTTGACAAAATGTCAAACATGGTTTTAGGCTAAATTTTTGCCTCTTGGCTTGGGTAAAGTGAGCAATTGGTTCCTAGAGTTGGAATGTCCAACATTTAGTGTCATTTCTTGGGTTGTTAATTGTTCATGTTCCCACTAACACTAATTTGTTGCTAAGGCAATTAGCAAGCAATTTAGAATTTGTGGGTTAAGAACACTTATGCTCATTTAAGTTACCTCTGATGTAAAGGTTGATCAAGTGAGACTAATCCAACACAATTGTCATAGTTGTGGTTCTAACAAGGAAAGGATCCTTAGCTCACTCCAAGCCAAAACCTCTTTTTAAGTTTTTAACCTTTCATACATTGCCATGTTAATTTCTTTTATACTTTACTTGTTCATATTACATAGTCGGTTCTTTAATTTCTTCATTAGTTCAATCATTATAATTTGCATGTTCTTTTATTGCTTTATATGTTTATTTCTTCGTTGAAAACCCCTTGATTGCTACAACCAGAATTTGCACACTCATTGCCTCTTTAGTGCTTCCTCGGGAGACGACCCGGGACTTCAAACTCCTGGTTATTTTGTTTTGATTGTGACTACCCTTTTAAACTAAATTTGATTGTGAGAGTTCATCGTTAGTTTGGACTATTCTACTAACAAAGTGATTCTTATTTTGATTAATTTTAAACCGACGACACTTCTCTCGCACATCAAATTTTTGGCGCCGTTGCCGGGGAAGTTTACTTTAAGTGCAATGAGTGCCATGATTTTCGTTGTGTGAATATGTGAATAGTGTATATACTTAATTTTTGGTTTGCTACTTGGCATTAATTATAGATACTATTTTTCCTCTTTATTTAGTCTAGGTAGTTATAGATCGCTAAATTAGTTCTTGTTTACTTGCTTATTTTTCTTCTTTGTTCTGTTTTGCCTTTCATAATTGCATGCTTTTATTGCCTCCTCAGTTGAATGACACCGTCGGTTCCAGACCGGAGCTTGGCCACTTTTGACTTAGAAATCAAAAGAACTTTAACTCGTATAAGGCAAGCTCGGCGCCGGTTAGCTTTTGTGCATAGTAAATCGGGTGCCCTTGAGGATCACTCCCATTCACTATCACCAACCATCCGTGACTCTCATTCTCTGATCAACGAGAAGACTCTATATTCATTTGTGGGGAGTACTGAATTATCTTTGAGTAACTCAGGTGACACTGTCATGGCGGACTCTCCGCAAAGGATTACTTTGAAAGAATCTGGAGCCCCCGATCTTGACTCGCAACCGCTTCAAATTCTGTATCTGGCCTTGGACCCGAATTTTGAGCTTAAGTCCGGCACGATCAATTTGCTCCCTAAGTAAAATGGATTACCTGGGGAAGATCCTCTGAAGCACTTTAAGGATTTCCAACTTGTATGTGCAACTACAAGGAGACATGGAGCGGATGAAAATATGGTGTTGGTCTTTGCTTTCCCTTTCTCTTTGGAGGGAAAAATAAAGAAGTGGTTTTATACTCAGTCGGGTGAAGTTAGATCTAATTGAAACTTGTTGCGAAAATAATTTTTGGACAAGTTTTACCCTCATCAGAAAACAGACAAGTTGCGAAGACAGATCTCTTACATTGTACAAAAGGATGGGGAGACTTTGTATGAGTATTGGGAAAGATTTAAGAAGTTGCTACAAGCTTGTCCTCACCACCGGATAGATGAGTTGGTTCTGGTCAGTTATTTTTGTCAAGGAATGCACCACGAAGATAAGCTTCTCTTGGATGCCGCGAGTGGAGGATCATTGAACAAAAACAAGACCGCAGTAGAAGCATGGGAAGTTATATCGGACTTAGCAGATTCAACTCAACACTTAAAGGCTAGAAGTCCAACACCAAAAGTAGTGAGTGAAGTTTCTCCCTTTGGAGACGCAATATTGACAAAGACCCTTGGTGAGATGATAATTTTGTTGAGGCAAATCACTCAAGGGCAACAAATCCCTCAAGCTTTGACAAATGCTCCACCCCAACCTCCTAGGGTCAAAGGACCACCAAGGATATGTGGTGTTTGTGCTTGTACCACTCATTACACCGATGAGTGCCCTCAAATCCAAGAGGATGATGGTGTTTTTGCGGAAAAATGAATTTCCAAACACATAGATCTAACCGGCAAGTATACCGAGTCGCATCAAGTAGTAATAACTCACTTAGAGTGAGGTCGATCCCACAGGGATTGATGGATCAAGCAACTTTATTGGGTGATTAGTTTAGTCAAGCTAACATGGAGGGAATTGTGTGAAATGTAGCCGACAGAAAGTAAATTTACAGAAATCTTAAAGATGCAGAAAGTAAAGTTGCAAGTAACTTAAATAACAAGAAAGTAAAATAGCTGAAACTTAAATTGTAAGAAAAGTAAATTGCATCAAATGTAAAGGGGGCTAGGGTGCTGGAAATTAAAGAGAGCAGTAAAGCAAAGCGTAGAACAATTGCAGGGATATTAAATTGCTTAAAAGTAAATTGGAAGCAATAGGAACAGAAAGGTAAAAATGCAGATGTAAACAGCAAGGCAAAATTTCTTGAAGAAGCAACACAGAATGTAACTCAGCTCGATTGTGAAATTTAAAGAAACAAGATCTCAGGGAATCAATGAGACTAGAAAACAAGTCTAGATCTCAATTCCTTCCTTTATCAAAGTAGAAAGCAGATTGAAGAAGAAAGAAAGATGAAAGCAGTAAGAGAGTTTTGATTCAAATCCTTAATTTCTTGAAATATGCAGAAGAACAAGGCAGAGATGTTATAGATGAAGAATGAAAACAGAATTCCTTTCAATCTCAATCCAAAACTCAAATAGAAAGGAAAATTAAAAGAGAGAGCTCTCTACTACTACTCCTTATGCTCCCTAGTGGAGCTAGCCTTCTCTCCCTAATGAGATGGAATTGATGCCTTTATATAGGCTTTACAAAGTGAAAATAAAAATGAAATTAAAACAAATTACAATTAAAATGAAAATCTTAATCTAATTGATCCATGTGCCTTTGAGTGATGATATGGGCTTTACTTGCTTTGGATTTGAGGAGAAATGGGTTTGGTTGGCCTTGATTCAATTTGGAGAGGAATTGAATTTAAATGAAATTTTGGCTAAATTTTGCCCCATGAGTGTTTGCTCCCAGGAAGCTGCTCTGCTCTTGTGGAGAGCAGAGCAGTGAGGCTTTGTATGGGGATCCAATTTTCATGCCAAGGCTTAGAGAGGCACCAGGGGATTGCCCTTCCTTTGTGGAGAGTGGGGTAGTGGTGTCTTGTGTGCGCCTTGCCTCTGCCCGTACTGTGATGCGCTTGTGTGTGCCAAGGAGTAGCGCCTAAGCCTTTACTTCCTTAGAGGTCTTGTGTTCAAACCTTGGAGGTTGCATTCTTGCCCAATTTCCTTGCATTTTCTTTGGGAGAGAGCACGACACTGCTCTCCAAGGTAGCGTTTGTTTTGAGGTACTGAGACAGAGACTGAGAGACTGAGACTCAGTATCGTGTTTGTTAGTTTAGATACTGGTACTAAAATTTCTGTCTCTGTCTCTAAAATTTCAGTATTTCAGTACTTCCAAAAAGTAGGGACACAGAGGACTGAAATTTTTAGAGATGGAGACTGAAACTTTAATTACATTTTATACCTAAAATACTTTCATTTCAATTAATTAATTCCAATTTTATCCTTTGTGCAAATTAAATTAGAGTTTCATTCTTGTTTCAATTCCTGTCTCCCATTTTACACCAAACAGAATACTGAGATTTATTTCAATCCCTGTCTCTTAGTCTCTGTCTTTCAATATCAGTCTTTCCGTCTCTGTCTCTCCACCAAACACTACCCAAGAGAACACTCTGCTCTCCTTGAGAGCAGACTTCCTTGGTTTCCTTGTGTCTCCCTCTTCGAGCCTTGGTGGAAGCACTTTGGTTTATTTTTGCTTATTTTTGGCCCTTAAAGATTCCTTTCACTCATGCCTTAATTCTACGCCAAATATGGATTGCTATATATCGTTGGAAAGCTCTAAATGTCAGCTTTCCAACGCAACTAGAAGCACATCAATTTGACGTCTGTAGCTCAACTTATACCCCTTTGAAGTAGGCATGATCATGCTGTGAGCGCCCAGATTTTAACTTAGCGAAAATTTGCTTCCAACCTCACTTTGTTTCATCACGATATTGCCCTGCCCTTGGCAAGAGCAGGGCAATGTGCGTGCTGGTTGCTTCTTTCTTTGATTTGGTCATGGGCCATGCTTTTAAAAGCGTGGCCTAAGGCTCCAAAGTGTGCTCCAACTTCAAAGTGTGCCCCAAAGCTCTTTTTTCTCCTTTTTAGCTTATTTTGTGCTTCTTTGCTTCTTTTTCTTCTTATTTCCTACAACATTTATAAATTTAAAAGATCAAGGAAATATTCTAATTAAGCACAAAAGAATGCAATATTTAAGCACTAATCATCAATTTCTTGTATGAAAAAACATTGAAAAATAGGTATATGATGACTTGTCATCACAACACCAAACTTAAACCTTGCTTGTCCCTAAGCAAGAAAAGAATCATGCAATAAAGATTGACAATCCAAGGTAAGAAGAATAGCAACTCAATGTTCATGGTTAGCTAGTTTTCTAAGCATGCTACAATCACAAAAGAAATGTAAATGATTGATGCTTCTATCTAGCTCATTTTATGAAATACTTCTCTTATATTTCTTCCTTGAAACAAGCTTTTGTTTTTCTTATTAGCTTCTCCTTTTGGGTGCTTTGCCCCATGAGTTGATAACAAAGCTACGACTTATAAATGCTTTGTTTTCAAGTATTACCACTTGATACATAAGCACCACAAGCATTTATTTAGAGGACTTCATTAAGCTCATTTGTTTCTTTTCTTAACTCTCTAATCATTGATGCTCAGAGCCTTGAGCTTTGAGGGAGTGCTTTTGCACTTGAACCTAGCCTTGACTTCTAAGTGTTTTATTTTCAAGCATTTGGCTTGATACATAAACACCACAAGTACTTAGCAAATAAATTGCCATTGGTACTCAGAGCCTTCAGCTTTCTCATTCTTTCCCTTTTCGTTTTCTTGCCCTTTTTTGCATTTACTTCTTTTTTCAAGGTTTTCATGATTTTAAAAGATTTCACAAAATGTCCTAGATAAAAACTTCAATTAAATAAAATCTAATGCAATTGAGCAACAATCAAACATACTAGCTTTCCAATACTTGTATGCACATGCTAAATTCTTCTTTAATGCCTTGTTTGTTTATGATCATGATACTTTACTGCTTTTGAATTCACAGAATTCAAGTTGGTAGTTATAATGCTACAGCAACATATTACAAATCAGGATTCAAGCTATTCTTTATTCATACACACATGTAAACAAAAAAGATGAAGACAATCATGCAATTTAAGTGCTCGAAACAAATGAGAAGAAAAGGAACTCTACAACCTTGTAGTTCATCATTAGAACAATGGCTATGGGGCTAAGATGAATCATGAATGTCTTACACAATGAAATGTTAGTAGCACATGTGTTTTAAGCAAGCAAAATGAAAGATAACAATCAAGGCACCAGAGACAAGGACATTTTGATTGCAAACATAAGAAGGTGAGCACAATACATTGCATAAAAGATAAGTGGCACACCAAATTTAGTGTGACACTTTCACTTGAAATTAATGCAAGTATTTAGGAACCAAATTTTGTTGCATAGCAACACCAAACTTAGAATGCAATCCTATGTCCATTTTATTTGAAATAAGACTAAATGAAATTGTTGTATGTTAAATATAATCACCAAGCCAAGAATCTTGTCATGAATAAAGCTCTTTTGGTGATGTATTAACAAACATAGTTAACAAAAGAAAGCATTAAAAACAAGTAATAAAACAAAAAGGAAACTGAAATGTTAAACCAAAAGAGAAAAAATAAAATTGCAGAGGAATTATGATTATGCAAACAAGTAGTGTTGCTTGAATAAATTGCATAGAAAATAAGTGGCACACCAAACTTAGAATCTTAGTGTGACACTTTCATGTAAAATTGATGCAATCATTCAAATGGATTGAAAACAAATTGTTGCAGGACAACACCAAACTTAGAATGTAACCATATGCCACTTTATTGAATTTAAACAAAGCAAAGAGAAGAAATGTACCTACTGTCTACCTGTTCTTCACTTTCTTCCTCTTCTTCCAATTTGTTAAGAGGAATGACTTCAAGGAAGGAGAAGTTTCAACTATTGTCCCCTGTCTTGGTCTCCTTTCAGCAAGCTTTCTTTTGAAATTGGCTTGATTGAGCTTGCTTGCTTGATCAGGGAGAGGATTGTTTGCAGTTGACCTTTTCTTGAATGTTGTCCTTGATATCTTGGTTACAATCCTCTTCTTGGTGCTTTTGTCAATTGCCTTCACTTCTTTGGATTCAAGACTTGGTTGCTGTGTGATTATTGGAGTTTTGTATTCATCTAGAGCCTTTTGAATTGGTGGTTCCATGAGCTTTTCCTCTATGTACTTCTCTGCTTCACTTGAGTTTGGAATTCTTTGGTTGTCTTTCTCACTTTCTTGCTCTTCCACTTCCTCCCTTGCACTCAACATTTGACTTAATAGCTTTTTCATTGAGGAGGTTTGTTGATCTTCCCAACATTTCTTCATCTCCTCTTCATATTTTTCGATCAGTGTTGAGCATCTTTGGTCCAGGGGAGTTTGAGGAGGTTGTGAGTGTTCAGGTTCTCTTGTCATCTCAAGTGCAGTTTTAGGTTCAAATGTTTCCACCACCTCTTCCTTCTTTGCAATTTCACTTGATACAGTGGCCCCTTCATCTTGCTCTTCCACTTTCTCCTTCACATCCATCAATTGGTCTTCATTTTTCTTGCTTAGTAGTTCTAAGCGTTTCTCTGTGTTCTCCATTGCTCATCTGTCTCTTGAAAAAGGATTTCTCATTCTCTCCAGGATTGTTGTTATTCCTCTATAATTCTGTTGAACATGGACTCAAGCTCTGAGAATCTTTGCCTCGTGGAAGTTTGTGTTGAGACATATTTAGGTGATGAAGAATTGTCAAATGTAGAAATAGAAGGTGAGGTTGGGCAATTTTTTATGAGTGAATTGAAGATTTGCTCTAGTGATGATGGCTCTTGATAGGTGAAGTATGAACTGTTGAATGCTGCTTGGTTTTGATCCTCCCACCCACAATTTGTTTGATTATTGAATTCATCACAGTGTTGATTATTTTGTGGCAGAGAGGAACAATCTTCCGAGTATGCTCTGGCAGCACAATCAAGTGATAATGTTCTTAAATAATTAGAATGTGAATCATTGCATTTCCCTTCCCAGCCATCATTTGTGTATGTGCCATCACAGTACAAGTCACTTTGCGGCTCTGGGAAATGTTTCATTTCACTTGATTATTCATACTCCTTTAATTCTTGGTGATACTCCCAATCACCATTAGAATAATGACTTGAATCATTTTGTGGTGGTTAGAAATATCCCATATGACTATCTTGTTCATCTTGTGGCTTTGAAGTGCATCTCCATGGATTGGAGTGCTTAGAATCTGTAAATTCTTGGTGATATTCCCAACCACCATTAGAGATTTGTGATGGTGAGTGATATCCCAGAAAATTTGTTTGATCGCAAGATGAGTTTAACTTCATTTGAATTTTGTAAAACACAACACCAATGAAAATTGAAATTACTCATATCAGAAATGAGTTTTGCTTAGTGAGGCAAAAACACAAACACCTTGGTTTCAACTTAGAACAGAGAACAAAAATAAAAAAATGCTTGATATAGACTTCTCACCAACTTAATCATTGTTGATCTAATCAATCCCCGGCAACGGCGGCAAAAATTTAATGGTGTTTTTGCGAAAAAATGAATTTCCAAACACATAGATCTAACTGGCAAGTATACCGGGTCGCATCAAGTAGTAATAACTCACTTAGAGTGAGGTCGATCCTACAGGGATTGATGGATCAAGCAACTTTAGTGGGTGATTAGTTTAGTCAAGCTAACATGGAGGGAATTGTGTGAAATGTAGCCGACAGAAAGTAAATTTCCAGAAATCATAAAGATGCAGAAAGTAAAGTTGCAAGTAACTTAAATAACAAGAAAGTAAAATAGCTGAAACTTAAATTGCAAGAAAAGTAAATTGCATCAAATGTAAAGGGGGCTAGGGTGTTGGAAATTAAAGAGAGTAGTAAAGCAAAGCGTAGAACAATTGCAGGGAGATTAAATTGCTTAAAAGTAAATTGGAAGCAATAGGAACAGAAAGGTAAAAATGCAGATGAAATAAAAGCAACAGATGTAAACAACAAGGCAAAATTTCTTGAAGAAGCAACACAGAATATAACTCAGCTCGATTGTGAAATTTAAAGAGACAAGATCTCAGGGAATCAATGAGACTAGAAAATAAGTCTAGATCTCAATTCCTTCCATGATCAAAGTAGAAAGCAAAGTGAAGAAGAAAGAAAGATGAAAGCAGTAAGAGAGTTTTGATTCAAATCCTTAATTTCTTGAATTATGCAGAAGAACAAAGCAGAGATGTTGCAGATGGAGAATGAAAACTGAATTCCTTTCAATCTCAATCCAAAATTCAAACATAAAGGAAAATTAAAAGAGAGAGCTCTCTACTACTACTACTATTCCTTTATATAGGCTTTACAAAGTGAAAATAAAAATGAAATTAAAACAAATTACAATTAAAATGAAAATCCTAATCTAATTGATCCATGTGCCTTTGAGTGATGATGTGGGCTTTGCTTGCTTTGGATTTGAGGAGAAATGGGCTTGGTTGGCCTTGATTCAATTTGGAGAGGAATTGAATTTAAATGGAATTTTGGTTGAATTTTGGCCCATGAGTGTTTGCTCCCAGGAGGCTGCTCTGCTCTTGTGGAGAGTAGAGCAGTGAGGCTTTGTATGGGGATCCAATTTGAGTGCCAAGGCTTGGAGAGGCACCAGGGGATTGCCCTGCCCTTGTGGAGAGCGGGGCAGTGGTGTCTTGTGCACGCCTTGCCTCTTCCCGTGCTGTGATGCGCTTGTGTGCGCAAAGGAGTAGCGCCTAAGCCTTTACTTCCTTGGAGGTCTTGTGTTCGAACCTTGGAGGTTGCATTATTGCCCAATTTTTCTTGCATTTTCTTTGGGAAAGAGCACGACATTGCTCTCCAAGAGAGCACTCTGCTCTCCTTGAGAGCAGACTTCCTTGGTTTCCTTGTGTCTCCCTATTCGAGCCTTGGTGGAAGCACTTTGGTTTATTTTCGCTTATTTTTTGCCCTTAAAGATTCCTTTCACTCATGCCTCAATTCTATGCCAAATATGAATTGCTATATATTGTTGGAAAGCTCTAAATGTCAGCTTTCCAACGCAACTGAAAGCACATCAATTGGACGTCTGTAGCTTAAGCTATACCCCCTTTGAAGTAGGCATGGTCATGCTGTGAGCGCCCAGATTTTAACTTAGCGAAAATTTGCTTCCAACCTCACTTTGTTTCATCACGATATTGCCCTGCCCTTGGCAAGAGCAGGGCAATGTGCGTGCTGGTTGCTTCCTTCTTTGATTTGGTCATGAGCCACGCTTTTAAAAGCGTGGCCTAAGGCTCCAAAGCGTGCCCCAACTTTAAAGTGTGCCTTAAAGCTCTTTTTCTCCTTTTTAGCTTATTTTGTGCTTCTTTGCTTCTTTTTCTTCTTATTTCCTACAAGATTTATAAATTTAAAAGATCAAGGAAATATTCTAATTAAGCACAAAAGAATGCAATATTTAAGCACTAATCATCAATTTCTTGTATGAAAAAACATTGAAAAATAGGTATATGATGACTTGTCATCAGAGGACACTACATTGGCGGTTGCTAACCCCAACCCACAAAGAACCAATTACAACCAAGGACCCTACCCACATGGAGGTAATCAAAACCAAGGGTAGAGAGATAACTCAAACCAAAGGTGGAATCAAGCTCCCCAAGCTCAACCCAACCAAAATGCACAAGTCTACTATCATCAACACCCACAAGGGCAACCACAATACCAACAACCATACCAACAACCCCCACAATCTCCATCTTAAGTAAAGTACCAACATCCAAATAGTAGACCCAATCCTTCTCAAGTTAACCAAGCCCTTCCCTCTAATCAATCCCACATGAATGACACAATCCATACCTTCATGCAAGAACAAAGTGAGTTCCATAAGAAACAAGATGCATATATGGCTACAATAGCTGAAGCCCTTACTCGCCTAACTCTCCCTCCTCAAACTACACAAAGCACCCAAGAAGCTTCAACCTCAAGTAGTTTGCCCGCCCAACCTCAACCCAATCCTAAAGGAAGCATAAATGCCATCACTCTTAGGAGTGGTACTAAATTGAATAGGAATGTGGCTATTCCCGCAAGGTTGAGTGAGGAGACAAACAATGAGGAGGTAGAAGATGAAGAGGAGGTAATGGGGAGTAAGGATGGAATTGTTGACAAAAGTGAGTGATGAGCGGATATTTTATATGCTTTTTGGGGGTAATTTCATGTAGTTTTTAGTATGTTTTAGTTAGTTTTTAGTATATTTCTATTCGTTTTTAGGCAAAATTCATATTTCTGGACTTTACTATGAGTTTGTGTGTTTTTCTGTGATTTCAGGTATTTTTTAGCTAAAATTGAAGGATCTGAGTAAAAATCTAATTCAGGCTGAAAAAGGATTGCTGATGATGTTGGATTCTGACCTCCCTGCACACGAAATGGATTTTCTAGAGCTACAAAAGTCCAATTCGAGCGCTCTTAATTGCGTTGAAAAGTAGACATCCAGGGCTTTCCAGAAACATATAATAATCCATACTTTGCTCAAAGATAGATGAAGTAAACTGGTGTTCAAGGCCAGTTCTATGTCTCATTCTGGCGTAAAATGCCAGAAACACGTTAGAGTTGGAGTAAAATGCCAGAAACAGGTTACAACCTGGCTTTTAACTCCAGAAATAGCCTAGGCACGTGGAAAGCTCAAGTCTCAGCCCCAGCACACACCAAGTGGGCCCCGGAAGTGAATTTCTGCACTATCTATCTTAGTTTACTCATTTTCTGTAAACCTAGGTTACTAGTTTAGTATTTAAACAACTTTTAGAGATTTATTCTGTACCTCATAACATTTTAGATCTGAACTTTGTATTTCTGACGGCATGAGTCTCTAAACCCCATTGTTGGGGGTAAGGAGCTCTGCTGTGTCTCGATGAATTAATGCAATTACTTCTGTTTTCCATTCAAACACGCTTGTTTCTATCTAAGATATTTATTCGTACTTAACCGTGATGAATGTGATGATCCGTGACACTTATCACCATTCTCAACCTATGAACACATGCCTGACAACCACTTCGGTTCTACATTAGATTGAATAAGTATCTCTTGTGTTCCTGGCTCACAAGTCTGATTGCCTCTCTTGACAATAGAGCATTCAGATCCATGAGACTAGAGTCTTCGTGGTATAAGCTAGAATCCATGGGCAGCATCCTTGAGATCCGAAAAGTCTAAACCTTGTCTATGGTATTTCGAGTAGGATCCGGGAAGGAATGACTGTGACGAGCTTCAAACTTATAAATGTTGGGCGTGTGACAGACGCAAAAGGATCGATGGATCCTATTCCAACATGAGTGAGAACCGACAAATGATTAGTCGTGCGGTGACAGCGCACCTGGACCATTTTCACTGAGAGAATGGATGGTAGCCATTGACAACGGTGACCCACCAAACATACAGCTTGCCATGGGAGGGAACTTGCGTGTGTGAAGACAAAGACAGGAAGAAAGCAGAGATTCAGAAGACAAAGCATCTCCAAAACTCCAACATATTCTCCATTACTACATAACAAGTATTTATTTCATGCTCTTTTGTTCATTTGCAAGTCAACTGATAATTATAATTGATATCCTGACTAAGAGTTACAAGATAACCATAACTTGTTTCAAGCCAACAATCTCCGTGGGATCGACCCTTACTCACGTAAGGTATTATTTGGACGACCCAGTGCACTTGCAGGTTAGTTGTGCGAAGTTGTGAAGAATTGTGATTTCCAGTAGGACTCTGGGGTCATATGCCAACCCCACCATTGCTTCATATGGGGGTAGTATCTGTATACCCCCCATTAAAGCTAGTAACTTTGAGCTAAACCCTCAGCTCATTATCATGGTGTAGCAAAATTGTCAGTATTCTGGTCTTCCACAGGAAGAACTTACTGAGTTTCTGGCACAATTCTTACAAATTACTGACACAATATGTGATAAGGAGGTAGATCAGAATGTCTACAGATTATTACTGTTTCTATTTGCTGTAAAAGATAAAGCTAAGAGGTGGTTAAATAACCAACCCACAACAAGCATAAAGACATAGAAACAGCTGTCAGAAAAATTTCTGAATCAATATTTCCCTCCAATACGGATGACACAGCTAAGGCTGGACATCCAAGGCTTTAAACAAGGAGATAATGAATCTCTTTATGATGCCTGGGAGAGATACAGAGAGATGCTAAGGAAATGCCCCTCTGAAATGTTTTCAGAGTGGGTGGAGTTAGACATCTTCTACTATGGGCTTATAGAAAAGGCTCAAATATCTCTAGACTACTCAGCTGGTGGATCTATACACATGAGAAAGACAATTGAAGAGGCTCAAGAGCTCATTGATACAGTTGCCAAAAATCAGCATTTGTACTTAAGAAGTGAGTCTTCCATGAAAGAAGAGGCTAAAACAGTAACTGTTGAACTTAGTCCTGCAAAAAAAGTCACTGAATTCAATCAGCAATTAGATTTTCTAACAAACCAGCTAGCCGAATTCAAGGAGATACTACAAGACACGAGAATTGCTAATATGAATATTGAAGTACAGTTAAAGCAAATAAAACAGCAGTTATCAAAACAAATAACAGAATAGTGCCAAGCAGTTCAATTAAGAAGTGGGAAAACATTAAATACCTCACTTCAAAGCAGCAGGAAGCCAAGAAATGAACAAATTGCTACCCAAAATCCCTCTGAGGACAATAAGAGCCCAGAGAGGAATAGTTCTGGCATTCAAACGCCAGAAAAGGGTGAAAAGCTGGCATTAAACGCCCAACCCATGCTCAGTTCTGGCGTTCAAACGCCAAAAATAGGCAAGGAATTGGCATTAAACGCCCAATGGAAGCTCAGTTTTGGCGTTCAAACGCCAAAAACAGGTAAGGAGTTGGCGTCCAATGCCAATCCAGCTTCCAACCCTAGCATTCAAACGCCAGTGAGGGATCAAACACATACAAGTGATGATAGCAACCCCTCTAAAAAGGCTTCTCCAACCACCTTTGTAGGAAATAAACCTGTAGTAACTAAGGTTGAGGAATACAAAGCCAAAATGCCTTATCCCCAGAAACTCCGCCAAGCAGAACAGGATAAGCAATTTGCCCGCTTTGCAGACTATCTCAGGACTCTTGAAATAAAGATTCCATTTGTAGTGGCACTTGAGCAAATACCCTCTTATGCTAAGTTCATGAAAGAGATCTTAAGTCATAAGAAGGATTGGAGAGAAACTGAAAAAGTTTACCACACTGAAGAATACAGTGCAGTCATTCTGAAAAGCTTACCAGAGAAGCTTAAAGATCCTGGAAGCTTTATGATACCATGCACATTAGAGGGCACTTGTACCAAGACAGCTCTATGTGATCTTGGGAAAAGTATCAACCTAGTACCTGCATCCACTATCAGAAAGCTTGGCTTGGCAGAAGAAGTCAAACCAACCAGGATCTGTCTTCAACTTGCTGATGGCTCCATTAAATACCCATCAGGCATGGTTGAGGATGTTATTGTCACAGTTGGGCCATTTGCATTCCCCACTGATTTTGTAGTGCTGGAGATGGAGGAGCACAAGAGTGCAACTCTCATCCTAGGAAGACCTTTCCTAGCAAGTGGACGAACCCTCATTGATGTCGAAAAAGGGGAAGTGACCCTGAGAGTCAATGAGGATGAGTTCAGGATGAACGCTGTTAAAGCAATGAAGCATCCAGACATATCAAATGACTGTATAAGCGTTGATGTTATTGACTCCCTAGTAGAGGAGATCAATATAGATGAGAGTCTCGAGTCAGAGTTAGAGAATATCTTTAAAGATGTTCAGCTTGATCTGGAGGAATCAGAGAGAATAATAGAACCTCTGAAAACCCCTCAGGAAGAGGAGAAACCTCCTAAACCCGAGCTCAAACTATTGCCACCATCCCTGAAATATGCATTTCTGGGAGAAGGTGACACTTTTCCTATAATCATAAGCTCTGCCTTAGAGCCACAGGAAGAGGAAGCACTAATTCAAGTGCTAAGGACACACAAGACAGCTCTTGGGTGGTCCATCAGTGATCTTAAGGGCATTAGCTCAGCCAGATGCATGCACAAGATCCTATTGGAGGATGATGCTAAGCCAGTGGTTTAACCACAAAGGCGGGTGAATCTAGCTATAAAGGAGGTGGTGCAGAAGGAGGTCACTAAATTACTAGAGGCTGGGATTATTTATCCTATTTCTAATAGCCCCTGGGTGAGCCCTGTCCAAGTTGTCCCCAAGAAGGGAGGCATGACAGTGATTCATAATGAAAAGAATAAACTAGTTCCTACAAGAACAGTTACAGGGTGGCACATGTGTATTGACTACAGAAGACTCAATACAGCCACCAGAAAGGATCATTTTCCTTTACCATTCATAGACCAGATGCTAGAAAGACTAGCAGGTCATAATTACTACTGCTTTCTGGATGGCTATTCAGGTTATAACTAGATTGCAGTAGATCCCCAAGATCAAGAGAAAACAGCATTCACATGTCCATCTGGAGTGTTTGCTTACAGAAGGATGCCATTTGGTCTATGTAATGCACCTGCAACCTTTCAGAGGTGCATGCTCTCTATTTTCTTTGATATGGTGGAAAAGTTTCTGGAAGTCTTCATGGACGACTTCTCAGTATTTGGAGACTCATTCAGCTTCTGTCTTGACCGTCTAGCACTTCTTCTAAAAAGGTGCCAAGAGACTAACCTCGTTTTAAACTGGGAAAAATGTCACTTTATGGTGACTGAAGGAATCATCCTTGGGCACAAAATTTTGAACAAAGAAATAGAGGTGGATCAAGCTAAGGTGGATGTAATTGAAAAATTACCACCACCTACCAATGTTAAAGCAATCAGAAGCTTTCTGGGGCATGCAGGATTCTATAGGAGGTTTATAAAAGATTTTTCAAAAATTGCAAAACCTCTGAGTAATCTGCTAGTTGCTAACACGCCATTTATCTTTGATAAGGAGTGTCTGCAGGTGTTTGAGACTCTGAAAGCTAAGCTGGTCACAGCACCAGTCATCTCTGCACCAGACTGGACATTACCATTTGAACTAATGTATGATGCCAGTGACCATGCCATTGGTGCAGTGTTGGGACAAAGGCATGACAAGCTTCTGCACATCATTTATTATGCCAGTCGTGTTTTAAATGACGCACAGAAGAACTACATGACCACAGAAAAAGAGTTACTTGCAGTGGTTTACACCATTGACAAGTTCAGATCTTATTTAGAAGGATCAAAAGTGACTGTGTACATTGACCATGCTGCTCTTAAATATATACTCACAAAGCAGAATTCAAAACCCAGACTCATAAGATGGGTGTTGCTTTTGCAAGAGTTTGATATAGAAATAATAGACAAAAAAGGGACAGAGAACTAAGTAGCAGATCACCTGTCCCGAATAGAACCAGTAGAAGAGGCATCCATCCCTCTTATTGAGATTTCTGAAACCTTTCCGGATGAGCAACTCTTTGCCATCTAGGAAGTACCATGGTTTGCTGACATTGCAAACTACAAGGATGTGAAATTCATACCCAAAGAGTATAGTAGGCAGCAATCAAAGAAATTGATCTCGGATGCAAAGTACTATCTGTGGGATGAACCATATCTCTTCAAGAGATGTGCAGACGGAATAATCCGTAGATGTGTGCCTAAAGAAGAAGCGCAGAAGATCCTCTGTCATTGCTATGGATCACAGTATGGAGGACATTTTAGAAGTAAGCGAACAGCCACAAGAGTCCTCCAATGTGGCTTCTACTGGCCTACTCTCTATAAAGACTCCCGAGAGTTTGTACGTAATTGTGACAGTTGCCAAAGATCTAGCAATTTGCCTCACAGTTATGCCATGCCTCAAACAAGGGATCTTGGAGATTGAGTTATTTGATGTATGGGGTATTGACTTCATGGGGCCTTTCCCACCGTCATACTCAAACACTTATATTCTGGTGGCAGTGGATTATGTATCCAAATGGGTGGAGGCTATTGCAACACCCACTAATGATACTAAGACAGTGCTGAAATTCCTCCAAAAATATATCTTTAGCAGATTTGGTGTCCCTAGACTACTAATCAGTGATGGGGGCACTCATTTCTGCAATAAACAGCTTACTCTGCTATGGTTCGATATGGAGTTAGTGGTGCATGAAATTGTGATCTCTAACAATGGTGCTCAACTTGGTATGCGCGTTTATAATCTCAACACTTTCTTCACAACCTCACATCACTAACCAGCAAGTGCACTGGGTCATCCAAGTAATAAACTTTACGTGAGTAAAGGTCGATCCTACGGAGACTGTTGGTATGGAGCAAGCTATGGTCACCTTGTAAATCTCAGTCAGGCTGATTCAAATGGTTATAATAGTTTTCGAATATAAAGATAAATAAAGCATGAAATAAAGATAAAGATACTTATGTAATTCATTGGTGGGAATTTCAGATAAGCGTATGAATGTGCTGTATGGCTCTTTGAACTTCTGCTTTTCGGTTGTCTCCATCCAATCGTGCATTTCCTTTCCATGGCAAGCTGTATGTTGGGGGATCACCGTTGTCAATGGCTACCGTTCGTCCTTTCAGTGAAAATGGTCCAGGTGCTCTGTCACAGCACGGCTAATCATCTGTCGGTTCTCGATCATGCTGGAATATGATCCATTGATCCTTTTGCGTCTGTCACTACACCCAACACTGGCGAGTTTGAAGCTCGTCACAGTCATTCAATTCCTAAATCCTACTCGGAATATCACATACAAGGTTTAGACTTTCAGAATTCTCAAGAATGCTGCCAATAGATTCTAGCTTATACCACGAAGATTCTGGTTAAGGAACCCAAGAGATACTCATTCTAGCTTATTTGCTTGTAGAATGGATGTGGTTGTCAGGCACGCATTCATAGGTGAGAATGATGATGAGCGTCACATAATCATCACATTCATTAGAATACATAAGAACAATAGTAGTACTTTGCATTAATTCTCGAGGTACAGCAGAGCTCCACACCTTAATCTATGGTGTGTAAAAACTCCACCATTGAAAATACATAAGAACAAGGTCCAGGTATGGCCGAGAGGCCTGCCACCAATGTCTAAGATCGCATAAACTGATCAAAGATATGGTCAAAGACGTCTAATACAATAGTAAAAAGTTCTATTTATACTAAACCAGCTACTAGGGTTTACAGAAATAAGTCTAAGTGCAGAAATCCACTTCCGGGGCCCACTTTGATGTGTGCTTGGGCTGAGCTTGAGCTTTACACGTGTAAAGGCTTCTCTTGGATTTAAACGCCAAGTTGTAATGTGTTTTTGGCGTTTAACTCTGATTTGTGACGTGTTTCTGGCGTTTTACTCCAGAATGCAGCATGGAACTGGCATTGAACGCCAGTTTGCATCGTCTAAACTTGAATGAAGTATGGACTATCATATATTGCTGGAAAGCCCTGGATGTCTATTTTCCAAAGCAGTTGAGAGTGCACCATTTGGAGCTTGCAGCTCCAGAAAATACATTTTGAGTACAGGGAGGTCAGAACCCAACAGCATCAGCAGTCCTTTGTCAACCTCCTATCAGATTTTTGCTCAAATCCCTCAATTTCTGCCAGAAAATACCTGAAATCACAGAAAAACACAGAAACTCATAGTAAAGTCTAGAAATGTGATTTTTGCATAAAAACTAATAAAAACATCCCTAAAAGTAGCTAGATTCTACTAAAAACTACCTAAAAACAATGCCAAAAAGCGTATAAATTATCCGCTCACCAGTTAACCACAGGGTAGCAACTCCATATCATCTACAGACAAATGGGCAAGCTGAAGTCTCTAATAGAGAACTTAAAAGAATCCTAGAACGAATTGTGATTAACCGTTGAAGGGATTGCACAAGAAGCTTGGATGATGCTTTGTGGGCATACAGAACAACATTCAAGACTCCTATAGGGACCTCTCCATACCAGCTTGTGTATAGAAAAGCCTGTCAATTGCCAGTGGATCTAGAACACAAGGCCTACTGGGCAACCAGATTCCTAAACCTTGATGCCAAGTTAGCTGGAGAAAAATGATTGCTCCAGTTAAATGAGCTAGAGGAATTCAGACTTAATGCTTTCGAAAATGCAAAAATTTACAAAGAGAAAGTAAAAAGATGGCATGATAAGAAGTTGTCATCCAGAGTCTTTGAGCCAAGGTAGAAAGTTCTGATGTTTAACTCTAGGCTCAAATTATTCCTCGGAAAGTTAAAATCTCGGTGGAGAGGACCATATGTGATTACAGGTGTGTCACCATATGGATATGTAGATCTTCAGGATAATGACTCTGACAAAAAATTCATTGTTAATGGACAGAGAGTCAAACATTATCTTGAAAGCAATTTTGAGCAAGAATGCTCAAAACTGAGACTTGATTAAAGCTCAGTAATAGTCCAGCTAAAGACAATAAAGAAGCGCTTGCTGGTAGGCAACCCAGCCATTAACAAAGCTTATTTGTTAATTAAATGATAATTTTATGAGTTCATATTAATTATCTTCATGGTAAAGTATCAATTGCATGAGTTCACAGAGTTACAAAAGGATTCAAAGGATAAAACAGCAAAAAATAGCTCACTGGTGCGAAAACACTAGTAAAAGCTATTTTGGGCGTTAAACGCCCAAAAGAAGCATCTTCTGGGTGTTTAACGCCAGTAAGGATAGCCATTTGGGCGTTAAACGCCAGAATGGATACCATTCTGGGCGTTTAAAGCCTGATTTGCAGCATCCTGGGCGTTCAGAAAAATGCCTAGTGATAAAGGATTTTCTAGCGTTTAACGCCAGCCAAAAGCTACAGCTGGGCGTTAAACGCCCAGGAGAAGCTACAGATGGGCGTTAAACGCCCAAAACATGCAGCAGTTGGGCGTTTAACGCCAGGATTGTGGGAAGAAGGTAACTTCGTTTTCACTTCAAATTTTTTCCATTTTTCATGTTTCAATTCATGATTTCTTGCATAAACATGGTACAAACTCTCATCTTTCAACTTTAATTTCAAAAATTTTTTAAGCCTAAACATATTTCTTAATTTTTCTTCAATATCTTTTCAAACCTTTTTCAAAACTCATTTATCTTTTTGAATTCTTTTCAAATCTTTTTAAATTCTTCTCAAATCTTTTTAAACTCATCATATCATCTTTTCAAAATTCAGATTTATCTTTTTCAAATATCTTTCATATCTTTTCAATTTTAAATACATCTTTTTCCTATCATACTTATCTTTCACAAATCATATCTTCTATCCTATCTTCTTCAAAAACTTTCGAAAACCCACCCTCCTTCCCTTTAAATTTGCGTTCGACCTCCCTCCTCTCCTCCATAATTCGAACTTGGCTCTCCTTCTATCCCTCTCTTTTCTTTTCTTTTGCTTGAGGACAAGCGAACCTCTAAGTTTGGTGTGTTTATCTGTGATCACTAAGCCAATACCCACTAAGATCATGGCTCCTAAGGGAAAACAAACCACCCCAAGAGGCAAGAAAGAGAATATTCCAAAACCACTTTGGAATCAAGGGAAGTTCTTAACCAAAGAACATTTAGACCATTACTACAAAATAATGGGTCTAAGGTCAATGATCCCGGAAGTTAAATTCGATCTGAAAGAAGACGAATATCTGGAGATCCAAGAGCATATTCGAAACAGGAGCTGGGAAATCCTAGCTAATCTTGAAACAAAGGTGGGAAGAAACATGGTTCAGGAATTGTACTCTAATCTGTGGCAAACAGACAAGCAGAGAATAGCTGGAACTGCCTTCTATGACTTTTGAACTCTGGTCAGAGGGAAGATTGTTTACCTCCACCCTAACAAAATAAGAGATATCTTCAAGCTGCCTCAACTGCAAGATGACCCAGACTCCTTTAATAGGAGAATGATGAGAACAAATAAGAGCTTGGACAAAATTCTAGAGGACATATGCCTCCCTGGAACCAAGTGGACAACCAACACAAAGGGTGTCCCAAACCAACTTAAGAGAGGAGATCTCAAACCAGTTGCCAGAGGCTAGCTGGACTTCATTGGGCGTTCTATACTGCCCACTAGTAACCGCTCTGAAGTCACCATCAAAAGAGCAGTAATGATCCATTGCATTATGTTGGAAAAAGAAGTGGAAGTTCATCAGCTGATTTCTTGTGAACTTTACACAATTGCAAACAAGAACTCCAAAGATGCCAAATTGGCTTATCCAAGCTTAATCTCTATGCTATGTAAAGATGCTGGGGTAAAGATGGGAGTAAATGAGTATATCTCAATTGAGCAACCAATCACCAAAAAGTCAATGGAAGGACAACAAGTGCAGGACGACCCCATCAAGAGGAAAGCACAGGAGTTCCTCCCAGAAATCCCTCAAATTGAATACTGGGAGTGTCATGAAGCATCTGTTACCAAGTTGCAAGAAGCTATGGACCAACTAAAGGAAGAACAGCAAATTCAAAATATCATGCTTTGCAAACTGCTTAGGGAACAAGAAGAGCAAGGGCATGAACTGAAGGAACTGAAGCGCAAGAAGCTATCTCTTGAAGGGCCAAGCACCCCACAGACTAAAGGAACATCCACCTCCCAGAATAAAGGTTGTTGAGTCCTAATCTTAGCCTTAACTCTGTGATAATTGTTCTTATTAGGAATTTACCTTAGAAGTTATATATGAGTAGTAATAATTAGTATCTTTATTTTGATTTTATCTCCAATTAAGCTATAAATTATTTTTCTCATCATCATTAAACATGAATAAAATAGCAGATTTTTAGAATAAGGAGGTAATATTTTTTTGAGTTTTTAATAAGAAAAATTAAAATTATTTATATGTGGTGGAAATACTTTTTGTCTTCTGAATGAATGCCTGAACAGTGCATAATTTTGATAGTGGAGTTTATGAATGTTAAATCTGTTAGCTCTTTGGTGGACGAAATTGTGATACAAGAGTTCCAGGTACTGTTAGAGAAGCTTTTTCTATCCACAACTCCGTTCAACTTAACCAGCAAGTGTACTGGGTCATCCAAGTAATACCTTACGTGAGTAAGGGTCGATCCCACAGAGATTGTTGGTATGAAGCAAGCTATGGTTACCTTGATGAAGCAAGCTATGGTCATCTTGTAAATCTCAGTTAGGCAGATTAAATTGGTTTATGGTGAGTTCGAAAATTAATTAATAAATGGAAAATAAAAAGGGATAGAAATACTTATGTAAATCAATAGTGGAAATTTCAGATAGGCGTATGGAGATGCTGTGCTCCTCTCGTATCTCTACTTTTTTATTACATTCATCCAATCCTTATTACTCCTTTCCATGGCAAGCTGTATGTAGGGCATCACCATTGTCAATGGCTACATCCCATCCTCTCAGTGAAAATGGTCCTATGCTCTGTGACAGCACGGCTAATCATCTGTCGGTTCTCAATCAGGTTGGAATAGAATCCCTTGATTCTTTTGCGTTTGTCATCACGCCCAGCCTTCAGGAGTTTGAAGCTCGTCACAGTCATTCAATCCCAGAATCTTACTCGGAATACCATAGACAAGGTTTAGACTTTCTGGATCCTCATGAATGCCGCCATCTATCTAGCTTATACCACGAAGATTCTGTTGGGCAATCTAAGAGATATGCGCCCGGCCTAGAGTAGAACGGAAGTGATTGTCAGTCACGCGCGTTCATAGGTGAGAATGATGATGAGTGTCACGGATCATCACATTCATCAAGTTGAAGTGCAACGTATATCTTGGAATAAGAATAAAAGAGAATTGAATAGAAAGTAGTAGTAATTGTATTGAAACTTGAGGTACAACAGAGCTCCACACCCTTAATCTATGGTGTGCAGAAACTCCACCGTTGAAAATACATAAGTGAAAGGTTCAGGCATGGCCGAATGGCCAGCCCCCTGAATGATCAAGAGACCGAATGATCAAAGACTACAAAGTCAAAAGATTAAACTGTTAAAAGATGTCTAATACAATAGTAACTCATTCTATTTATACTAGACTAGCTACTAGGGTTTACATGAGTAAGTAATTGATGTATAAATCCACTTCCGGGGCCCACTTGGTGTATGTTTGGGCTGAGCTTGATCTATCCACAAGTTGAGGCTTCTCTTGGAGTTGAACTCCAAGTTATAACATGTTTTGGGCGTTCAACTCCGGATCATGACGTGTTTCTGGCGTTTAACTCCAGACAGCAGCATGTACTTGGCGTTCAACGCCAAGTTACGTCGTCAATTTCCGAATAAAGTATGGACTATTATATATTGATGGAAAGCTCTGGATGTCTACTTTCCAAAGCCGTTAAGAGCGCGCCAATTGGAGTTCTGTAGCTCCAGAAAATCGATTTCGAATGCAGGGAGGTCAGATTCCAACAGCATCAGCAGTCCTTTGTCAGCCTCCTATCAGAGTTTTGCTCAAGTCCCTCAATTTCAGCCAGAAATTACCTGAAATCACAGAAAAACACACAAACTCATAGTAAAGTCCAGAAATATAATTTTTGCCTAAAAACAACAGTTTTGGCATCTCACTTTTTCCTTTGAAGTTTAGAATGATTGGCTTCTCTAGGAACTTAGAATTTTGGATAGTGTTTATTGATTCTCCTAGTTAAGTATGTTGATTCTTGAACACAGCTACTTATGAGTCTTGGCCGTGGCCCTAAGCATTTTGTTTGCCAGTATTACCACCGGATACATAAATGCCACAGACACATAACTGGGTGAACCTTTTCTGATTGTGACTTAGCTTTGCTAAAGTCCCCAATTCGAGGTGTCCAGAGTTCTTAAGCACACTCTTTTTCCTTGGATCACGACTTTAACCACTCAGTCTCAAGCTTTTCACTTGGACCTGCATGCCACAAGCACATGGTTAGGGACAGCTTGATTTAGCCGCTTAGGCCTGGATTTTATTTCCTTGGGCCCTCCTATCCATTGATGCTCAAAGCCTTGGATCCTTTTTACCCTTGCCTTTTGGTTTTAAGGGCTATTGGCTTTTTCTGCTTGCTTTTTCTTTTTCTTTCTATTTTTTGCCATTTCTCTCTTTTTTTTCTTTTTTTTTCGCAACCTTTCTTTTTCACTGCTTTTTCTTGCTTCAAGAATCAATTTCATGATTTTTCAGATCATCAATAACATTTCTCTTTGTTCATCATTCTTTCAAGAGCCAACAGTTTTAACATTCATAAACAAAAAGATCAAAAATATGCACTATTCAAGCATTCATTCAGAAAACAAAAAGTATTGTCACCACATCAATATAATTAAACTAAATTCAAGGATAAATTCGAAATTCATGTACTTCTTGTTCCTTTGAATTAAAACATTTTTCATTTATGAGAGGTGAATGACTAATGGAATTATTCATAACTTTAAGACATAGTTACTAACTACTAATGATCATGAAGTAGAGACACAAAACATAGATAAACACAATATTAAAACCGAAAAGCAGAAAGAAATAAAAACAAGGAATGAATCCACCTTAGTGGCGTCTTCTTATTGAAGGACCAACAATGTCCTTAAGCTCTTCTATGTCCCTTCCTTGCCTTTGTTGCTCCTCCCTCATTGCTCTTTGATCTTCTCTTATTTCATGGAGAATGATGGAGTGCTCATGATGTTCCACCCTTAATTGTTCAACACTGTGGCTCAAATCTTCTAAGGAAGTGTTGAGTTGTTCCCAATAGTTGTTGGGAGGAAAGTGCAATTCTTGAGGCATCTCAGGGATTTCTTGATGATGAGCTTCCTCATGCATCTCTTGAGAACCATGAAGGGTCTCTCTTGCTTGCTCCATCCTCTTCTTGGTGATGGGCTTATCCTCTTCAATGGAGATGTCTCCTTCTATGAGAGATCAGTCTTCTTAGTTGAACTGGCTTGCCTTTGGAATATATTCTCCACTAAGCTCCTTCCACACATATGTCCATAAGGGCTTGGTCCAACCTTTGGTTAAATTTGACCCTTCTAGTGTAGGGGCGTTCATCTCGTTGCATCATGGGCAAGTGAAACGCCAACCTCACATTTTTCGGACTAAAATCTAAGTATTTCCCCCGAACCATTGTGAGATAATTCTTTGGATTCGGGTTCATACTTTGATCATGGTTCCTAGTGATCCATGCATTGGCATAGAACTCTTGAACCATTAAGATTCCGACTTGTTGCATGGGGTTGGTTAGGACTTCCCAACCTCTTTTTTGAATCTCATGTCGGATCTCCGGATACTCATATTTCTTGAGCTTGAAAGGGACCTCAGGGATCACCTTCTTCTTTGCCACAACATCATAGAAGTGGTATTGATGGCTCTTGGAGATGAATCTTTCCATCTCCCATGACTCGGAGGTGGAAGCTTTTGTCTTCCCTTTTCCTTTTCTAGAGGATGATTCTCCGGCCTTAGGTGCCATTGATGGTAATGGAAAAACAAAAAGCTTATGCTTTTACCACACCAAACTTAAAATGTTGCTCGTCCTCGAGCAATAGAAGAAAGAAGAGAAGAATAAGAAGAAAAAAATATGGTAGAGAGGGAGAGATGTAGGTTCGGCCAAGGTGAAGAAGAGGGGGTTGTGTTGTGTGAAAATGAAGTAGAATGGAAGGGTATGTATAGGGAGAGGGGGGTGTATGTTCGGCCATTTAGGGTGGGAATGGGTGGGAAAATGGTTTTGAATTTTTGAAGGTAGGTGGGGTTTATGGGGAAGAGTGGATGAAGGGGGTGATTGGGAAGAGGGATTTGGGGAATACTTTTCACAAAATAGGATTAGGAGGTAAGGTGGGAATATAGTAAGTGGGGATCCTGTGGGGTCCACAGATCCTGAGGTGATCCTGTGGGGTCCACAGATCCTGAGGTGTCAAGGAATTCCATCCCTGCACCAAATAGGCATGTAAAATGCCTTTGCACACCATTCTGGCGTTTAAACGCCGAGTGGTGCACATTCTGGGAGTTCAACGCCCATGTAAAGCATGTTTCTGGCGTTGAACGCCAGTTTCATGCTTGTTACTGGCGTTCAGCGCCAGCTTTTCTTCTCTAGGCACATTCCTGGCGTTCAGCACCAGAATGTTGCTTGTTTCTGGCGTTCAACGCCAGGTTGATGCTCTGTTCTGGTGTTGAACGCCAGCTAGATGCATCTTACTGGCGTTGAACGCCAGCCTGTGCTTCCTCCAGGGTGTGATTTTTCTTCTGCTGTTTTTTGATTCTGTTTTTAATTTTTATATTTTTTCGTGACTCCTCATGATCCATGTACCTAATAAAACACAAAATAACAATAAAATAAAAATTAGATAAATTGATGCTCTGTTCTGGCGTTGAACGCCAGCTAGATGCATCTTACTGGCGTTGAACGCCAGCCTGTGCTTCCTCCAAGGTGCGAATTTTTTTCTGCTGTTTTTGCTTGTTTTTAATTTTTTTTTTATTTTTTTCGTGACTCCACATGATCATGTACCTAATAAAACACAAAATAAAAATAATATAAAATAAAATAAAAATTAGATAAAATTGGGTTGCCTCCCAACAAGCGCTTCTTTAATGTCAATAGCTTGACAGTGGCTCTCATGGAGCCACAAGGTGATCAGGTCAATGTTGTATAGTTCCAGCACCAAACTTAGAGTTTGGATATGGGATCTTAACACCAAACTTAGAGTTTGGTTGTAGCCTCACAACACCAAACTTAGAGTTTGACTGTGGGGGCTCTTCTTGACTCTAAACTGAGAGAAGCTCTTTGTGCTCACTCTCTTTTGTCACAGAGGGATGGCCATATGCCTTAAACACAAGGCAGTCCCCATTCAATTGAAGGACTAATTCACCTCTGTTGACATCTATCACAGCTCCTTCTGTGGCTAGGAAAGGTCTTCCAAGGATAATGCATTCATCCTCTTCCTTCCTAGTGTCTAAGATTATGAAATCAGCAGGGATGTAAAGGCCTTCAACCTTTACTA
>NC_029777.3:50602208-50603296 GCF_000817695.3 Arachis duranensis | reverse complement strand
GGTACAAGGTATTAAGAACTTGCCAGGATCTTGTTTCTTTTGAGGTAGAGTTTGCTGAATCCAGGTATCTAGTTCATTAATAAGCAAGGGAGGTTCACTTTCCCAAGTCTCATTACCAAACAACTTGGCATTCAGCTTCATGATAGCTCCTAATTATTGAGCAACTTGCTCTCCAGTCACATCTTCATCCTCTTCAGAGAAAGAATAGTCTTCAGAGCTCATGAATGGCAGAAGGAGATTTAATGGAATCTCTATGGTCTCTATATGAGCCTCAGATTCTTTTGGATCCTTAATAGGAAACTCCTTCTTGCTTGAAGGACGTCCCAAGAGTTCTTCCTCACTAGGATTTTCGTCCTCCTCCTCCCTTGTGCATTCGGCCATATTGATTATATCAATGGCCTTGCACTCTTCTTTTGGATTCTCTTCTGTATTGCTTGGGAGAACACTGGGAAGAGTTTCAATGACTTTCTTACTCAGCTGGCCCACTTGTGCCTCCAAATTTCTGATGGAGGATCTTGTTTCATTCATGAAACTGAAAGTGGCCTTTGACATATCAGAAACTAGATTGGCTAAATTAGAAGTGTTTTGTTCAGAATTCTCTGTCTGTTGCTGAGAAGATGATGGATATGGCTTGCTATTGCTCAGCCTATTATGTCCACCATTGTTAAAGCCTTATTGAGGCTTTTGTTGATCCTTCCATGAGAAATTTGGATGATTTCTCCATGATGAGTTATAGGTGTTTCCATAAGGTTTACCCATGTAATTAACCTCTGCCATGGCAGGGTTCTCAAGATCATAAGCTTCTTCAGAAGCTGCCTCTTTAGTACTGTTGGATGCATTTTGCCATCCATTCAGACTTTGAGAGATCATGTTGACCTGCTGAGTCAACACTTTGTTCTGAGCCAATATGGCATTCAGAGCATCAATTTCAAGAACTCCTTTCTTCTGAGGTATCCCAGTATTCACGAAATTCCTCTCAGAAGTGTACATGAATTGGTTGTTTGCAACCATGTCAATGAGTTCTTGAGCCTCTTCAGGCGTTTTCTTTAGGTGAATAGATCCACCTGCAGAATGGTCCAATGACATTC
>NC_029777.3:50599467-50602071 GCF_000817695.3 Arachis duranensis | reverse complement strand
GACCAACTTATCCCAGGAGTCCAGGCTATCCTTGGGTTGTGAATCCAACCATATTCTAGCTCTGTCTCTTACAGCAAAAGGGAAAAGCATGAGTCTGTAGACTTCAGGATCAACTCCATTCGTCTTTACAGTCTCACATATCTGCAAGAACTCAGTTAAAAACTGGTAAGGATCTTCAGATGAAAGTCCATAAAACTTGCAGTTTTGTTGCATTAAGGCAACTAGCTGAGGTTTCAGCTCAAAGTTGTTGGCTCCAATGGCAGGTATGGAGATGCTTCTTCCATCAAATTTGGATATTGGCTTTGTGAAGTCACCAAGCATTCTCCTTGCATTATTATTATTTTCGGCTGCCATCTCCTTCTCTTGTTCTAATATTTCTGAAAGGTTACCTTTAGATTGTTGTAACTTAGTTTCTCTTAATTTTCTCTTCAGAGTCCTTTCAGGTTCTGAATCAATTTTAACAAGAGTGCCTTTTTCCTTGTTCCTGCTCATATGAAAGAGAAGAAAACAAGAAAAGAAGAGGAATCCTCTATGTCACGGTATAGAGATTCATTTATGTTAGTAGAAGAAGAAAGGGGAGAAGAGTGAAGAAGAATCCAAACTCAAGGGATAGATTGGGTTCGGATCTTTAGATGAAGAGAGGTGAAGAGAGGTGTTAGTAAATAAATAATTAAATAGAATAAGAAAAGAGAGGGAGAATTTCGAAAATAGTTTTGAAAAAGTGGTCAGTGATTCTTGAAAATCAGAGATAAGATAAGATTAAAATTAAAATTTAAAACAAAAAGAATTTTTGAAAAAGAGAGAACTATTTTCGAAAATTAGAGAGGGATAGATAGTTAGTTGGTTTTGAAAAAGATAGGAAACAAACAAAAAGTTAGTTAGTTGATTGAAAAAGATATTAAAATCAAATTTTGAAAGGCTAAGAAGATAAGAAGTTAGATAAGATACTTTGAAATCAAATTTTGAAAAAGATAAAATTTTGAAAAAGATATGATATAAAAGATAAAAAGATTTAATTTTTAAATTTAAAATTACTTACTTCACTAACAAGAAACTTCAAGATAAGATTCTAGAACTTAAAGATTGAACCTTTCTTAACAAGAAAGTAACAAACTTCAAATTTTTGAATCAATCACATTAATTGTTAGTGTAATTTTGAACATATGATATAAAGATAAGAAAAAGATTTTGAAAATAATTTTAGAAAAGATTTTTAGAATTTTCAAAAAATAGAAAAAAAATGAAAAAGATATGATTTTTGAAAAAGATTTTGAAAAGATAAGATTTTTAAAATTGAAAATTTGACTTGACTTGTAAGAAACAACTAATTTTGAAAATTTTTGACTAAGTCAAATCAAATTTTCGAAAATTATGAGAAAAATAAGGAAAAGATATTTTTTGATTTTTTAAATTTTTAATTATGAGAGAGAAAAACACAAAAATGACCCAAAACATGCAAATTTTGGATCAAAACACAAGATGAATGCAAGAACACTATGAATGTCAAGATGAACACCAAGAACACTTTGAAGATCATGATGAACATCAAGAACATAATTTTGAAAAATTTTTGATGCAAAGAAAACATGCAAGATACTAAACTTAGAAATCTTTAATGCATGGACTCTAACAAACGAAAAATGCATATGAAAAACAACAAACAACACAAAACAAGAAAACATCAAGATCAAACAAGAAGACTTACCAAGAACAACTTGAAGATCTTGAAGAACACCATGAATGCATGAATTTTTTCGAAAAATGTAAGAAAAATTTTTAAGGCATGCAATTGACACCAAACTTAAAATTTGACTCAAGACTCAAACAAGAAACGCAAAATATTTTTGATTTTTATGATTTTCTAATTTTTTTGTATTTTTATTTTATTTTTTCAAAAATATTCTTTTAGAAAAACGAAAATAAAAGAAAAATTTTGAAAACTTTTTGAAAAGAAATTAAAAAGAAAATTACCTAATCTGAGCAACAAGATGAACCGTCAGTTGTCCATACTCGAACAATCCCCGGTAACGGCGCCAAAAACTTGGTGGACGAAATTGTGATACAAGAGTTCCAGGTACTGTTAGAGAAGCTTTTTCTTTCCACAACTTCGTTCAACTTAACCAGCAAGTGTACTGGGTCATCCAAGTAATACCTTATGTGAGTAAGGGTCGATCCCACAGAGATTGTTGGTATGAAGCAAGCTATGGTTACCTTGTAAATCTCAGTTAGGCAGATTAAATGGTTATGGGTTTCGAAAATTAATAATAAATAGAAAATAAAAGGGATAGAAATACTTATGTAAATCAATAGTGGAAATTTTAGATAGGCGTATGGAGATGCTGTGCTCCTCTCGTATCTCTACTTTTTTATTACATTCATCCAATCATTCTTACTCCTTTCCATGGCAAGCTGTATGTAGGGCATCACCGTTGTCAATGGCTACATCCCATCCTCTCAGTGAAAATGGTCCTATGCTCTGTCACAGCACGGCTAATCATCTGTCGGTTCTCAATCGGGTTGGAATAGAATCCATTGATTCTTTTGCGTTTGTCATCACGCCCAGCCTTCAGGAGTTTGAAGCTCGTCACAGTCATTCAATCCCAA
>NC_029777.3:50590781-50599415 GCF_000817695.3 Arachis duranensis | reverse complement strand
TTGGGGAATCTAAGAGATATGCGCCCGGCCTAGAGTAGAACAGAAGTGGTTGTCAATCACACGCGTTCGTAGGTGAGAATGATGATGAGTGTCACGGATCATCACATTCATCAAGTTAAAGTGCAACGTATATCTTGGAATAAGAATAAAAGAGAATTGAATAGAAAGTAGTAGTAATTGTATTAAAACTTGAGGTACAGCAGAGCTCCACACCCTTAATCTATGGTGTGCAGAAACTCCACCGTTGAAAATACATAAGTGAAAGGTTCAGGCATGGCCGAATGGCCAGCCCCCTGAATGATCAAGAGACCGAATGATCAAAGACTACAAAGTCAAAAGATTAAACTATCAAAAGATGTCTAATACAATAGTAACTCATCCTATTTATACTAGACTAGCTACTAGGGTTTACATGAGTAAGTAATTGATGTATAAATCCACTTCCAGGGCCCACTTGGTGTATGTTTGGGCTGAGCTTGATCTATCCCCGAGCTGAGGCTTCTCTTGGAGTTGAACTCCAAGTTATAACGTGTTTTGGGCGTTCAACTCCGGATCATGACGTGTTTCTGGCGTTTAACTCCAGACAGCAGCATGTACTTGGCTTTCAACGCCAAGTTACGTCGTCAATTTCTGAATAAAGTATGAACTATTATATATTTCTGGAAAGCTCTGGATGTCTACTTTCCAACGTCGTTGAGAGCGCGCCAATTGGAGTTCTGTAGCTCCAAAAAATCGATTTCGAGTGCAGGGAGGTCAGATTCCAACAACATCAGTAGTTCTTTTGTCAGCCTTTTTCAGAGTTTTGCTCAAGTCCCTCAATTTCAGCCAGAAATTACCTGAAATCATAGAAAAACACACAAACTCATAGTAAAGTCCAGAAATGTGAATTTAACATAAAAACTAATGAAAACATCCCTAAAAGTAGCTTGAACTTACTAAAAACTACCTAAAAACAATGCCAAAAAGCGTATAAATTATCCGCTCATCACTCTTGAAGGAATGATGAACAAGAAAAATGTTATTGATGATCTGAAAAATCATAAAATTGATTCTTGAAGCAAGAAAAAGTAGTGAATAACAAAGCTTGCAAAAAAAAGGAGAGGGAAGAAGAGAAAGCAAGCAGAAAAAGCCAATAAATCCTTAAAACCAAAAGGCAAGGGTAAAAAGGATATAAGGCTTTGAGCATCAGTGGATAGGAGGGCCAAAGGAATAAAATCCTGGCCTAAGCGGCTAAATCAAGCTGTCCCTAACCATGTGCTTGTGGCATGCAGGTCCAAGTGAAAAGCTTGAGATTGGGTGGTTAAAGTCGTGATCCAAAGCAAAAAGAGTGTGCTTAAGAACTCTGGACACCTCTAATCGGGGACTTTAGCAAAGCTAAGTCACAATCTGAAAATGTTCACCCAGTTATGTGTCTGTGGCATTTATGTATCTGGTGGTAATACTGGAAAAAAAGTGCTTAGGGCCACGGCCAAGACTCAAAAAGTAGCTGTGTTCAAGAATCAACATACTAAACTAGGAGAATCAATAACATTATCCAAATTCTAAGTTCCCATAGATGCCAATCATTCTAAACTTCAAAGAATAAATTGAGATGCCAAAACTGTTCAGGAGCAAAAAGCTACCAGTCCCGCTCATCTAATTAGAATTTATGCTTCATACAGAAACTCTGAGATGATTTTGCCTCTTGATTTTCTTTCTATCCTATTTTATTTATCTAGTTTCTTGAGGACAAACAACAGTTTAAGTTTGGTGTTGTGATGAGCAGATATTTTATACGCTTTTTGGGGGTAATTTCATGTAGTTTTTAGTATGTTTTAGTTAGTTTTTAGTATATTTCTATTATTTTTTAGGCAAAATTCATATCTATGGACTTTACTATGAGTTTGTGTGTTTTTCTATGATTTCAGGTATTTTCTGGCTGAAATTGAAGGATCTGAGCAAAAATCTTATTCATGCTGAAAAAGGACTACTGATGTTGTTGGATTCTGACCTCCCTACACTCGAAATGGATTTTCTGGAGCTAAAGAAGTCCAATATGCGCGCTCTCAATTGCGTTGGATAGTAGACATCCAGGGCTTTCCAGCAATATATAATAGTCTATACTTTTCTCAAAGATAGATGTCATGACGCCAGTTTCATGTCCTATTCTGGCGTAAAACGACAGAAACACGTTACGAGTTGGAGTAAAACGCTAAAAACAGGTTACAACCTAGAGTTTAACTCCAAAAACAGCCTAGGCATGTGGAAAGCTCAAGTCTCAGCCCCAGCACACACCAAGTGGGCCCTGAAAGTGGATTTCTGCACTATCTATCTTAGTTTACTCATTTTTTGTAAACCTAGGTTACTAGTTTAGTATTTAAACAACTTTTAGAGATTTATTCTGTACCTCATGACATTTTAGAACTGAACTTTGTATTTCTGACAGCATGAGTCTCTAAACCCCATTATTGGGGGTGAGGAGCTCTGCTGTGTCTCGATGAATTAATGCAATTACTTTTATTTTCCATTCAAACACACTTGTTTCTATCTAAGATATTTATTCGTACTTAACCAGGATGAATGTGATGATCTGTGACACTTATCACCATCCACAACCTATGAACGTGTGCCTGACAACCACTTCCATTCTACTTTAGATTGAATAAATATCTCTTGGGTTCCTGGCTCACAAGTCTGATTCCCTCTCTTGACAATAGAGCATTCAGATCCGTGAGACCAGAGTCTTCGTGGTATAAGCTAGAAACCATGGGCAGCATCCTTGAGATCTGGAAAGTCTAAACCTTGTCTGTGGTATTTCGAGTAGGATCCGGGAAGGGATGACTGTGACGAGCTTCAAACTCATAAGTGTTGGGCGTGTGACAGACATAAAAGGATCGATGGATCCTATTCCAACATGAGTGAGAACCGACAGATGATTAGCCGTGCGGTGACAGTGCACCTGGACCATTTTCACTGAGAGGATGGATGGTAGCTATTGACAACGGTGACCCACCAAACATACAACTTGCCATGGGAGGGGACTTGCGTGCATGAAGACGAAGACAGGAAGAAAGCAGAGATTCAGAAGACAAAGCATCTCCAAAACTCCAACATATTCTCCATTACTGTATAACAAGTATTTATTTCATGCTCTTTTGTTCATTTGCAAGTCAACTGATAATTATAATTGATATCCTGACTAAGAGTTACAAGATAACCATAACTTGCTTCAGGCCAACAATCTCCTTGGGATCGACCCTTACTCACGTAAGGTATTACTTGGACGACCTAGTGCACTTGCTGGTTAGTTGTACGAAGTTGTGAAGAATTGTGATTTCCAATTTTGTGCACTAGTGAGGAAGAACCACCAAAGGTCAAGGAGCCCAAGAGAAATACCTTGCTTGAGGAGTATTTGCCCATTCCATTCCTAACCTTGGCAAAGAAAGCAAAGAAGCAAGAAGATCTTGACCCCACTGTGGTGGAAGTTTTTGAGAAAGTTGAAGTTATCGTCCCTCTCTTTCAAGCCATTCTACAAGTGCCGAAATATGCTAAGTTCCTCAAGGATATTTACACTCACAAAGACAAGCTTGGCAACCTCAACAAAAAGTTGGTAGATGATTCTATCTCTTATTTTCTTCCTGAAAAATGCAATGATCCCGGCCCATGCTTCGTTAATTGTCTGATTGGTGGGACCAAGTTCACGTATTGTATGTGTGATTTGGGGGTGTGTGTGAGCATCATGCTTGCTCATGCCACTTCCCATCTATGAAAAGCTAAACTTAGCACCCCTAAAGAGAGCTGGGGCGAGATTTGTGCTAGCTGACAAGAGTATTGTGTCAGTTGTGGGGATTGCTGAGAATGTCATAGTCAATATTTAGGGATTACTCTTTCCAGCTGATTTCCACATCTTAGAGACACCTCCCATTGACTCCAACAAGCCATCGTCAATACTCCTTGGAAGACCATTCTTGAAGATGGCCCAGTTTAATTTAGACGCCCACTCGAGAGTCTATTCTTTTGATTCGGATGGCAAGTTAGTCAAGTTCACTTTGGAAGAGTCTTACAAGCCGATACTTGAAGCTTACTCCATTTTTTTGAGCAAAATAGTTGAAGACAAAGTGAGTGAGGATGGCAATGAGCAAGGAAAGGAGGATAGTGCCAAAGAGTCAATCTCAAAGGATCATGTTCAACCAAAGCAAGCCAAGGAGTTAAAAATTTTCCTCCTTGGGGAAGTGCCTAAATGATCAATGAAGCCATGCAAGTCCAACTTAGGACTTTAAACCAAAGTGCTTGGTGGGAGACACCGCACCATGGTGACATTTTTCAATTCTATCTCTTATTTATAGCTTTTTGAACTATTTGTTTTCTTGTGATATAATGCTTAGATTAAGTTTGTTTAATGATTTTTGAGTTGAATAAGTTAGAATTTCTTGTGGATTATGATTTTGTATTTATTTGAATGATTTGGGGTTGGTATGTTGCTATGCTAAGGTTGAGAAACTTAGTTTTAAAGAGAAAAGAAAATCCTGAAACAGGGCATTTGTGCGTGCGCACTACCCTGTGCGTGCGCACAACTCTGCGTTTTTCGCCATCTGTGTGGACGCACGAGCCTGTGCGTCCGCACACGCCTTGAAGTGCCCTCTGGTGGCAGCGCCAGCACAGCTTATGCGAGCGCACTACCCCTTTTCTCTGTTTTGTGCGTGCGCACAAACTTGTGCATACGCACACTTTTCCCCTCGTGCCTTATGGGTGCGGCCGCACACCACTTGTAAGTCCCTCTGCTGGGGGCGAGGGAACAGCTTGTGCAAGCACACCCCTTCCCCTTTCTTATCGTCTTTGTGTGCGCACGGTCCTGTGTGCGCACGCACGCGTGTTTTTGTCCCAAGTTTCAAAAAAAAAAGGAGAGTTCTTCTGTGCGGTCGCACACCCTTTGTGCGCCCGCACATCCTTTTGCAACCTCTCTGGTCACAGCGATCGCACGCTGTATGCACTCACACCCTCTCTGCGTTTTCATTTCTGTGCATCTGCACAGGTCCCTGTGCGTCCGCATAGGTTGCGATCTGGGCGTTAATAGAGTTTAGGGTTTAGAGGCAGCATTTCTTTTTTCTCATCTCTTCTTCTTGGCTGCTCTATTCTTCTCTTCTCCGCCCAGTTCCGCCGGTCACCGCCGCCGCTGTTAGCCGCCGGCCACCACCACCATTTCTCTCTCTCCTCTTTTCTTTCTTTCTTTCTTTCTCTTCTCTTTCTTTTGTCACCACCGGTGAGTTTTCTCCTTCGGTGTTCTTTTTGGCGATCCTAACCGTCATGATTTCGCGGTGGCTATTGGAAGTGCCATTGTTCCTCCCTAGTTCTTCTTCTCTTCAACATTTATACTTAAGGTTTTTGTTTTTCCCTTTATTTTTATGTTTATAGCCTTTACATTTATTTTCATTTCTTTTATGTTACTTAGATTAAATCTATTGCTTTCTTAGTTCTTTTTTTTTGCTTGTTGCTTGATTATTGGGTTGATTTTGATAAATTTTGAGCTTAATTGTGATGCAGTTGCACATTGCATACCACATGTTCGATAAAATGCCTCAATGATCATCTTATTTGATTCATATGACTTGGCCATCATTGGTGATTGGATTTTTGACGGTTTAGAATTTCACAAATGAATTCTCGTTGTAAGTATAGTTTCTAAACCAATCAATAATCCTTTCATACAAAACATTGTTTGTCACTAGTACAAACCCCTAAAATTTATAAACCGAAGTATTCAAACCTCGGGTCGTTCTCCCTAGGAATTACAATATAGTGTCTTGTTATTGGTTGTGAGTTATTTTGGGGTTTTGATAAGAAGCATGAAAGATAAATGGCAAGAAAGTAAACTAAGGCCTAAAAAGGTCTTGGCAAGGGTTGGTGGACAAGGATCTCTATCCTAATCACTAACCACAATATGAGAATTGGCAAGGATTAATCTCATTAAATCATCCTCTAACTAGTAGTAAAGGAAAGTCAAATGAGCTATATTAATCCTAGTCCATAAGTCCTAACTCTCCACTAATTGGATTAATGAATGCTAGAGTCAATGGATCCCAATCATCAATTACTTGGACATTAGTAACTCAAGAGGTCCTAAGTTACCTTTCCAAGCCAAGAGTATAAAATTCTACTCTAAAATCCAACCAAGCATTTCATCAAACACTTGGAGGGTAATGAAAGAGCTTTTTTATTTGTAAGAATAAAAGGAATCAACAGCTAATAATTACAAAGAATTAACAAAACAACAATCAACAACATCACAATGACATGAATTATCTCAAATTGCATTATTAAAAGAAAACAAAAGAACAAAAATATCTCAATTACAAAACCTAGAAACAAAATAAGAGAAATTACAACAAGAGGATAGGGATAGAAAGAAGAACCAAAGTGTAGCAATCATCAATTGAAGGTAGAAGTAGAAGGAGACTTGAATTAAACCTAGAACTATGAGATCCTAATCTAACCCTAATTCCTAATCCTAATTCTAGAGAGAAGTGAGAGCTTCTCTCTCTAAAAACTACTTCTAACTACTAAACTATAACTAATGATCAAAAGTATGTTGATTCCTCTTCAATCCTTGGCTTAAATAGCATCAGAAATGAGCTGGATTGGGCCCACAAGGCTTCTAATATCACTGGCCATGTATTGCATTAAGTGGGTCATGTGCCACCATCGGCGCATCCGAGTACTGTGCGCGTGCGTGCCCCTATGCGTGATGCAAATATGGCAAATCTTATATCGTTTCGAAGCCCCGGATGTTAGCTTTCCAACCCAACTGAAACCGCATCATTTGGACATCTGTAGCTCAAGTTATGGTCATTTAAGTGCCAAGAGGTCAGGCTTGACAGCTTTCCGGTTCCATCATTTCTTCATGAGTTCTCCAACTTTACATGCTTTTTCTTCATTCCCTTGATCCAATCTTTGCCTCCTAAATCTGAAATCACTTAACAAACATATCAAGGTATCTAATAAAATCAAGGTGAATTAAATTTATCTATTTTGAGTCCTAAAAAGCATGTTTTCACTCTTAAGCACAATTAAAGGAGAATATACAAAACCATGCTATTTCATTGAATAAATGTGGGTAAAAGGTTATAAAATCCCCTAAATCAAGCACAAGATAAACCTTACAAAATGGGGTTTATCAACCTCCCCACACTTAAACCAAGCATGTCCCCATGCTTAAGCCAAGCATGTCCTCATGCTTAAACCAAGAGAGAAACAAAGGGTATCAACATTTATTCAATGTAAATAAACTATATGCAACCTAAACTATATGCAATTATCAATGCAACTAAATTCAAAAATGATTCTACTTACTTGGTTAAAAATAAATCAATCTCCAAGACATATATGCACAAGTAGGGCCAAGATCATATAACGATTCATGAGTCCTACCAATTGAAGTATAAACATGAAGTTCACATAGACTTGCAAGAAGAACGCTCGTGCAAGCCGGGAATCAAGGAATTGAGCATCGAACCCTTACCGGAAGTGTTTGCACTCTAGTCGCTCGGTGTTTGGGGTTGATTCACTCAATTCTCCCCTAACCATGCTTTCCAAGATTTATTTTTCATCTAACAATCAACAATTATTCAATGCATGCATACATGTATCATGAGGTCTTTTCTTTAGGTTGTAATGGGGCTAGGGTTAAGGTAGGGTCATATATGGCTAGTGGACTTAGGATTTGAATCTTTGATTAACTTAAACTTTCCCACCTAACCTATATAATGACCTATACAATTAAGTACTAATCTAACTACCCATTCCTCACTTTTTCACAAACTCATGCATTTTCTATTCATTTCACAATACTTATGCATTGATTCTTATTGAGCTTCACTTTGGGACATTTTGTCCCCTTTATTGCTTTTCTTTTTCTTTTTTTTTCTATATACATTTTTTTCTTTTCTTTTCTTTTTTTCTTTTTCACTTTTATTTCTTTTTCTTTTCATTTTTCTTTTTCTTTCAAACTATATACAAGAACATCAATGCATAAGGTCTATACATTTAATCAATACATGAGTATGTACCCAATTCCCCAATATAAAAATACAAAACACAAACACCCTTTTATCCCAACCAATATCCCAAAGTTTTCCCACTCTTGAATGAAACTCACACTCACTAGCCTAAGCCAATCAAAGATCCAAATAAAGTACATTCATTGTTTTTCGCTTTAAGGCTTGTAATGTGCTAAATTAAAGAACAAGTGGGTTAAGCGTAGGCTCAAAATCGGCTAACAAAGGAGAGTAAAAGGTAAGGCTATCTGGATAAGTGAGCTAATGAAATGATGGCCTCAATCGTATAAATGCATGAATACAAGGAATAATGGGACATATAGATTCAAACAAATCAAAGATTACAATCATAGAAAGAGAATAATGCACACAAGAAGGAAAAATAGGTGGTTATAAGATGTAACCACACAATTAGGCTCAAATCTCACAAGCTTGTGTTCTTAACTCAAAAACCATGTTCCAAAATAAATTCTTTCAAGCAAGTTCCACAAATTTTCTTTTTCAAATTGGTAGGGTGCCCTAATGGTGGACGAAATTGTGATCACTATTCTTTGTGCTTGTATGGATTTATTCAATAATTGTCTTTATTTGAATTCACAACTCC
>NC_029777.3:50589912-50590681 GCF_000817695.3 Arachis duranensis | reverse complement strand
AGGGATGTAAAGGCCTTCAACCTTTACTAGCACGTCCTCTACTATTCCATAAGCTTGTCTTATTGACTTATCTGTCAATTGTAATGAAAACAAGGCAGGTTGTATCTCAATGATCCCCAGCTTCTCCATTACAGAGAGTGGCATAAGATTTATCCCTGACCCTAGATCACATAGAGCTTTTTCAAAGCTCATGGTGCCTATGGTACAAGGTATTAGGAACTTGCCAGGATCTTGTTTTTTTTTTTTGAGGTAGAGTTCTCTGAATCCATGTATCTAGTTCACTAATGAGCAAGGGGGGTTCACTTTCCCAAGTCTCATTACCAAACAGCTTGGCATTCAGCTTCATGATAGCTCTTAGATATTGAGCAACTTGCTATCCAGTTACATCTTCATCCTCTTCAGAGGAAGAATAATTTTCAGAGCTCATGAATGGCAGAAGGAGGTTTTATGGAATCTCTATGGTCTCTATATGAGCCTCAGATTCCTCTGGATCCTTAATAGGAAACTCCTTCTTGCTTGAAGGACATCCCAGGAGGTCTTCCTCACTAGGATTTTCGTCCTCCTCCTCCCTAGTGCATTCGGCCATATTGACTAAATCAATGGCCTTGCACTCTCCTTTTGGATTCTCTTCTGTATTGCTTGGGAGAATACTGGGAGGAGTTTCAATGACTTTCTTACTCAGCTGGCCTACTTGTGCTTCCAGATTTCTGATGGAGGATCTTGTTTCATTCATGAAACTTAAAGTGGCCTTAGACAGATCAGAGACTAA
>NC_029777.3:50588261-50589244 GCF_000817695.3 Arachis duranensis | reverse complement strand
GCAACTAGTTGAGGCTTAAGCTCAAAGTTATTGGCTCCAATGGCAGGAATGGAGATGCTTCTTCCATCAAACTTGGACGTTGGCTTTGTGAAGTCACCAAGCAGTCTCCTTGCATTATTATTATTATTATTTTCGGCTGCCATCTTCTTCTCCTGTTCGAAAATTTCTGAAAGGTTGTTTCTGGATTGTTGTAATTTAGCTTCTCTTAATTTTCTCTTCAGAGTCCTTTCAGGTTCTGGATCAATTTCAACAAGAGTGCCTTTTTCCCTGTTCCTGCTCATATGAAAGAGAAGAAAACAAGAAAAGAAAGAGGAATCCGCTATGTCACAGTATAGAGATTCCTTTATGTTAGTAGAAGAAGAAAGGGGTAGAAGAAAGAAGAATGATGGATTCGGATTCTTTAGATGAAGAGAGGTGAAGAGAAGTGTTAGTAATTAAATAATTAAATAGAATAAGAGAAGAGAAGAGAAATTCGAAAATAATTTTAAAAAGGGGTTAGTGATTTTCGAAAATTAAAGATGAGATGAGATTAGAATTAAAATTCAAAACAATTAATTAATTAAAAAGAAATTTTGAAAAAGGGATGAGATATTTTCGAAAATTAGAGAAGGAAAAGTAGTTAGGTGGTTTTGAAAAAGATAAGAAACAAACAAAAAGTTAGTTAGTTGATTGAAAAAGATTTGAAATCAAAATTTGAAAAACATAAGAAGATAAGAGGTTAGATAAGATATTTTGAAATCAAATTTTGAAAAAGATAAAATTTTTTTGAAAAAGATAAGATAAAAGATAAAAAGATAAGATAAAAATTTTAATAAAAAGATATTTTGAAAAAGATTTAATTTTTAAAAAGACTTAACTAACAAGAAACTACAAGATAAGATTCTAAAATTTAAAGATTGAACCTTTCTTAACAAGAAAGTAACAAACTTCAAATTTTTGAACCAATCACATTAATTGTTAGCTTAATTTTCGAAAATTTGATA
>NC_029777.3:50583449-50586518 GCF_000817695.3 Arachis duranensis | reverse complement strand
CTCCAGACAGCAGCATGAACTTGGCGTTTAACGCCAAGTTACGTCGTCATTCTTCGAATAAAGTATGAACTATTATATATTTCTGGAAAGCCCTAGATGTCTACTTTCCAACGCCGTTGAGAGCGCGCCAATTGGAGTTCTGTAGCTCCAGAAAATCCATTTCGAGTGCAGGACATTGAGAGCGCGCCAATTGGCCTCCTGTAGCTCCAAAAAATCCATTCCGAGTGTAGGGAGGTCAGGATCCAACAACATCCGCAGTCCTTTTTTAGCCTAACTCAGATTTTTGCTCAGCTCCCTCAATTTCAGCCAGAAATTACCTGAAATCACAGAAAAATACACAAACTCATAGTAAAGTTCAGAAATATAATTTTTGCCTAAAAACTAATGAAAACATCCCTAAAAGTAGCTCAAACTTACTAAAAACTATCTAAAAACAATGCCAAAAAGCGTATAAATTATCCGCTCATCACCTAAAATAGTTTCTTGGAAAGAAAATCATCACCCTAACCAAGTAGTCCTAATAAGAAAGAAGTGGTAAAAATATGTACATATTCTAACTAACATGCAACCTATCATGCAATGCAATAGCTACTCTAACAAAGAAAATAAAAATTTGGTGTTGAAAAGAAAATTATTACCCATGGAGATTGGTCGGACGACCTCCCCACACTTGAAGATTTCACCGTCCTCGGTGCATGCAAAGACGAGCAAGGTGGATGGGTTGCTATAATTGATGAGCTCCTTCAAAAGGTTGTGCGGATGACTTGTTTGTTGCCCCATTTAAAAGCTTTTCCTTTCTTCTCTCTTGGTGGCCAACCTAAAAGGGAAGGAAAGAAGAACGACAATTAGGCCTACAACAAAGATATCAAAACAAGTAGAACATAGGCCGGGGCTAATGCCAAATAAGAGTAAGGTTCCCACTACATGTTAGCTACGCATGTAAACAATATAAGCTAATGGCATATTAACTAATACTCGATGTAAGAGTAAAATAGAAGCATGAAAAGCATATGGCACATCAAGTTCAAATAAGAAGAAGTGGGTCATGAAAGACGAGATAAGGTCATATCAATGCACAAAGACATAAGAGTCATACAAGATGAAGCATTGATTTAAAAGTTTCATCACCCAACAATATCAAACAAGTCAAGAAGCACCAAAATAATGTAAGAAAGTCTCAACAATTGAGTAGGAAAGTTCAACACCATTATTAAAATGGAAAACTTAGAAAATAAATTGAGAACAAGGTAGAAAAAACAAAATTAAAATGTAATGAATGAAAATAAGCAAATGCAATAAAAGAAAATGGAGGAAAAGAGAAAAAAAAAATTTTTTAGTATTTTATTTATTTATTTATTATTATATATTTTTTTTATTATTAAAAAATTTTTTCCTTTTTTTTATTTTTTTTTATTAAAAGAGAAAAGAGAAAAAAAATCTTTCAAGAGAGGAAGAAGAAAAAAAAAGAAAAAAAAATGAGAAAGAAAGAAGAAGAGAAGAGGAAAGAAGGAGAAAGGAGGAAGGAGAAAAGCAGGGTGCAAATCCGCGCGCGCGCACAGCGCGCTTACGCGTGGATGCAGCAGGGACAATCCGCGCGCACGCGCACAGCGTACTTACGCGTGGATGAGGTTGTGCTCCCAGCACAATGCTAGCACAAAGCGCGCACAACTCTCTGGTTTTTGTAGTAGAAGTTGCAGTAGTGCAATCCGCGCGCGCGCGCACAGCGTGCTACCCGATGCCTTTTTTTTTTGCCCAAAAAGCAGAAAAAAATGCCCAAGAGCTCCCTATAATGTCCAAAACTCTTCTTTATTCAATCAAATATCAAACAATTCACAAAAATGCAATTTAATTTTAGGATTTATTCATCTACTACTAATGAATACAACGCGCGCGCGCGCACAGCGTGCTAGCGCGCCGATGCCCTTTTTTTTTTTGCCCAAAAAGCAGAAAAAAATGCCCAAGAGCTCCCTATAATGTCTAAAACTCTTCTTTATTCAATCAAATATCAAACAATTCACAAAAATGCAATTTGATTTTAGGATTTATTCATCTACTACTAATGAATACAACATACTAACAACCAATCTTTACAAACAAATCAATATGAAATGAAAATCTACCTACAATGGCAACTCAAATCACTCGTTAAACAAAACTAAAAGAGGATGGAAAGAGTTTACCATGGTGGGGTGTCTCCCACCTAGCACTTTTAGTTTAAGTCCTTAAGTTGGACATTTTGAGGAGCTTATTGTCATGGTGGCTTATGTTTGTACTCATCCTTGAATCTCCAAGGATCTTTGCTTCTCAATTGGTTGACAGAATTTCCAACCATCTTCATCAAGCTTGGGCAAAGTTCTACCCAAGATATGAGTCCCCATAGTTGGTCTTCACATAGCGAACCGGGATCCCATATCTTGTTTTCGCACCCGTCTTCGATTTGGTCTTCATACTCTCTCTTTCCGGGTGGTTGACATATAGAATTCTCTTTAACATACCAAGCCTTTCGTCGAGACCCTTGTAAAGTGGCATTCTTCCAATTATCGTTCCTATACCTTGAAGCTTTGACCTTAATGAGCCTAATTCCTAACTTGCAACCACTACACAACTCTCTTATACTTTTAACTCCACAAAGAGCTCTAAGTTGACCATCATTTTCAATTAAACCATATTCAAGTGAGAAAGTAAAGCTTAGGGATAAGAGTTTTACCCACTTGAATGTTGTGTTGGATAGTGACTTGGGAAGGGAGACCTCCCCACACTTAGACAATGCAAGGTCTACTTCCTTGTGCTCTTCTTTGTGTATTTCCACCTCTTTACGAGCTTTTTTAATTTCAACCTTTTCCCTTTTATCACTTGGCTTGGTGTTATCTTCAAGAACCTTGATTTCTTGCCCAATAGGAGGTGATTCAATTTTGGATAAGAATTCATTGATGAATGAATCCATTTCTTGGTCAACCTCTTCATATTCCTCGATTTTGATATATACCATGCCAACGTTTTCCTCTTGGTAGTTCTCTTTCTCATTGCGCACCAAGGGTATGGGAGGTTGTGCACACTCTTCTATAACTT
>NC_029777.3:50582236-50583343 GCF_000817695.3 Arachis duranensis | reverse complement strand
TCTTCCAAGTCTTCAATGATGATATGCTTTGGAGGTTGCGCACCCTCCTCAACATCAATATCAAGCTTCTTGGAAGAGTGCTCCATGATGCTACATTCCCTTGGACTTTCAACATCTCCTAAATCTTCAACCAGCTCTTTCTTCTCTTCAATGATCATAGGCTTCTCCAATTGTTCCAATACAAAACTTGGTTCTCCCTTCTCTACCGGATTGTCCAATTTCTCCTTCATACTTTGCTCTTCTTTAGATTTTTCGCATGTGGTCACGGAAGTACCTTGGGTATTCAAGCATTGGTGGGCTAAAGTGTGCACCACCTTCGTCAAATTGGTCACAAACTCAAGTGTATCCCGCTTCATGGCTTCTTGTCCTTGGAGTAACAAAGTGAGAGGATCGTCTATTGGGGCTTGGGGCGAGTAGGAAGGTTCATTATTTTGGATAGAGGGCTCATGGTAGGAAGGTGGTTTCTCTTGGTAAAATTGTGGAGAGGATGTACATTGAGGTGGTTCTTGGTAGTAATCTTGATAGGGTTGTGGTGGTTCTAAAGGTTCTTGCTCATAATGATCACAAGGATGTGGTATGGGTGATTGGTTATATGATGGATAAGGGTCACATAAAGGTACTTGGTAGAAAGGGGCTTGTGAGTATGGTTGAGCATCATGTTGAGGATAAGATTCATAGGTATATGGTGGTGGTTGATTGTCATAAAAGGAGTCACCACAACCATTAAATTGACATGCATTAGGATGAGAATTATACCTATAAGTGTCCGGAGGTTGATGCCAATAGGAGTGATCAATTCCTTGAGGCTCCTCCCATCTTAGAGTGTTCCATCCTTGGTACATGTTAGAATTGAAGTTCACATTCCCTACAACACAATTAGAGCCAAACTCATAGCCAAAGTGAGAATTCATTATGGAAAAACAAAATAAAACTAACAAAATCTAGTAAACAAGCAAAAGACAAACTATTTACACTATTCACATATGTACAATAACCAATAACATAACACCATTGCAAGAACCCGGCAACGGCGCCATTTTGATGAATGGATTTTTGACGGTTTAGAATTTCACAAATGAATTCTCGTTGCAAGTATAGTTTCTAAAC
>NC_029777.3:50580327-50580918 GCF_000817695.3 Arachis duranensis | reverse complement strand
TTTTGCATGTTCTTAGTCCCTTTTTGATTTATAAAAATTCTAAGTTTGGTGTCCTCTTTGTGTTTTTCCCTTAAAAATTTTCGAAAACTGTATTTGATTTTCTAAAAATTTTAAGTTTGGTGTCTTTTGTGTTTTTCTCTTTCCTCTTTTCAAAAATCAAATCTTTTTCAGAAAAATTTTTCAATCATATCTTTTTAATTGCTATTTTCAAAATCTTTTTCATTAACTAATTGATTCAGTTCTCAATTTGCTTTGATCTTATTTTCTTTTTGATTTTCGAATTTTTATTTTTTTTCTTTTATTTTAATTTTTTTCGTTAATTCAAAAAAAAAAACAAAATTTATCCCCTTGCAATCATTATCATTTCCCTTTTGTCCATTATGGACCTAAGTGGGATTAATCAGTCCAAAAGGACTCTGGGGTCATATGCTAACCCCATTACAGCTGCATATGGGAGTAGCATCTGTACACCTCCCATCAAAGCAAGCAACGTTGAACTAAATCCTCAACTCATTATCATAGTGCAGCAAAACTGCCAGTATTCCGGTCTTCCACGGGAAGAACCTACTGAGTTTCTGGCACAGTTTTTAT
>NC_029777.3:50578865-50579470 GCF_000817695.3 Arachis duranensis | reverse complement strand
CAATATTTGTACTCTAGCAATGAGTTCTCTCCAAAAGAGGAAGTCATGACAGTAGCCACTGATCCTAATCCTCAGGAACAGATGATTGAGCTTAATCAACAATTGCTCCTGATGACAGAACAGTTAGCAGAATTTAAAGAAATGCTACATGAAACTAAAGTTGCTAACAATAACATAGAACTGCAGTTGAATCAAGCAAGACAGCAGATATCTAAACAGATAACAGAAGAATGTCAAGCAGTTCAACTGAGGAGTGGGAAGACATTGAATAACACTGCTCAAAGTAGCAGAAATCCAAATAAGGAACAATTGACAGAGGATAACCAAACCACTGTCCAAAATCCCTCTGAGGACAGTAAGAGCCTAGAGAGGATTACTTTTGGCGTTCAAACGCCAGAAAAGGGGGAAAAGTTGGCGTTAAACGCCCATTTTCCACCCAATCCTGGCGTTCAGACGCCAAGGGAAGATCAGACACCTGAGAGTGCTGACAGTAATCCCTCTAACAAGGCTTCTTCAACCACTTCTGTAAGGAATAAGCCTGCAGCAACTAATGTTGAAGAATATAAAGCCAAGATGCCTTATCCTCAGAAACTCCGCCAAGCGGA
>NC_029777.3:50578242-50578771 GCF_000817695.3 Arachis duranensis | reverse complement strand
CGTTTGCAGAGGCACTTGAGCAAATACCTTCTTATGCTAAGTTCATGAAAGAGATCTTAAGTCATAAGAAGGATTGGAGAGAAACTGAAAAAGTATTTCTCATTGAAGAATGCAGTGCAGTCATTTTGAAAAGCTTACCAGAAAAGCTTCAAGATCCAGGGAGCTTTATGATACCATGCACATTAGAAGGTGCTTGCACCAAGACAGCTCTATGTGATCTTGGAGCAAGCATCAACCTAATACCTGCATCCACTATCAGAAAGCTTGGGTTAACTGGAGAAGTCAAACCAACCCGGATATGCCTCCAACTTGCTGATGGCTCCATTAAATACCCATCAGGCATAATTGAGGACATGATTGTCAAGGTTGGGCCATTCGCCTTTCCCACTGACTTTGTAGTACTGGAAATGGAGGAGCACAAGAGCGCAACTCTCATCCTAGGAAGACCCTTCCTAGCAACTGGACGAACTCTCATTGATGTACAAAAAGGGGAAGTAACCCTGAGAGTCAATGAGGATGAGTTCAAGTT
>NC_029777.3:50573207-50573772 GCF_000817695.3 Arachis duranensis | reverse complement strand
TGAGTCCTAACTCTGTGAAAACCTCTATCATTAGGAGCCTATGTTTTTGCGTTTTCTTTTTCTTTTGTTTTGTTCTCTATTATTATTTTTTTTAGTCTTATATCTATTTTTGAGTCTTGTTCTTAATTCATAATTAATAAAATTGAAATTTTATGCCTTAAAGCTATGAATGTCCTATGAATCCATCACATCTCTTAAATGAAAAATGCTTTAATCACAAAAGAACAAGAAGTACAGGATTTCGAAATTTATCCTTGAAACTAGTTGAATTAGCTTGATGTGGTGACAATACTTTTTGTTTTCTAAATGAATACTTGAACAGTGCATATGTCTCTTGAATTTGTTGTTGTGAGAATGTTAGAAACTGTTGGCTCTTGAAAGAATGAGGAAAAGGAGAACTGTTATTGAGGATCTAAAAATTACTAGATTGATTCTTGAAGCATGAAAAAGCAGTGGATACAAAAAAAAAATTTCGAAAAAAAAAAAGAGAAAAGAAACAGAAAAAGAAAGAAATAAAGTTGTGATCCAAGGAAAAAAGAGTGTGCTTAAGAACCCTGGACACCTC
>NC_029777.3:50571097-50571238 GCF_000817695.3 Arachis duranensis | reverse complement strand
TCTACCTTAGATTAAGTAGTTATCTCTTGGATTCTTTAATCGGAATCTTCGTGGTATAAGCTAGAACTGATGGCGGCATTCGAGAGAATCCGGAAGGTCTAAACCTTGTCTGTGGTATTCTGAGTAGGATTCAATGATTGG
>NC_029777.3:50554363-50570924 GCF_000817695.3 Arachis duranensis | reverse complement strand
TTTTCACTGAGAGGATGGGAGGTAGCCATTGACAACGGTGAAACCCTACATACAGCTTGCCATGGAAGGAGACTTGCGTGTTTGAAGAAGAAGACAGTAGGAAAGCAGAGATTCAGAAGATGGAGCATCTCCAAACCTCAACCTATTCTCCATTACTGCAAAACAAGTAATCATTTCATGTTCTTTAGCTTTTCACAATCAATCCTAATTGTTTCTGATATCCTGACTAAGATTTACAAGATAACCATAGCTTGCTCCAAGCCGACAATCTCCGTGGGATCGACCCTTGCTCACGCAAGGTATTACTTGGACGACCCAGTGCACTTGCTGGTTAGTTGTGCGGGGTTGCAAAAGTGTGATTGCAATTTCGTGCACCACCAATCAATAATCCTTTCATACAAAAAGTTGTTTGTCACTAGTACAAACCCCTAAAATTTATAAACTGAAGTATTCAAACCTCGGGTCGTTCTCCTTAGGACTTACAATAAAGTGTTTTGTTATTGGTTGTGAGTTATTTTGGGGTTTTGATAAGAAGCATGAAAGATAAATGGCAAGAAAGTAAACTAAGGCCTAAAAAGGTCTTGGCAAGGGTTGGTGGACAAGGATCTCTATCCTAATCACTAACCACAATATGATAATTGGCAAGGATTAATCTCATTAAATCATCCTCTAACTAGTAGTAAAGGAAAGTCAAATGAGCTATATCAATCCTAGTCCATAAGTCCTAACTCTCCACTAATTGGATTAATGAAGGCTAGAGTCAATGGATCCCAATCATCAATTACTTGGACATTAGTAACTCAAGAGGTCCTAAGTTACCTTTCCAAGCCAAGAGTATAAAATTCTACTCTAAAATCCAACCAAGCATTTCATCAAACACTTGGAGGGTAATGAAAGAGAGCATTTTTATTTGTAAGAATAAAAGGAATCAACAACTAACAATTACAAGGAATTAACAAAACAACAATCAACAACATCACAATCACATGAATTATCTCAAATTGCATTATTAAAAGAAAACAAAAGAACAAAAATATCTCAATTACAAAACCTAGAAACAAAATAAGAGAAATTACAATAAGAGGATAGGGATAGAAAGAAGAACCAAAGTGTAGCAATCATCAATTGAAGGTAGAAGTAGAAGGAGACTTGAATTAAACCTAGAACTATGAGATCCTAATCTAACCCTAATTCCTAATCCTAATTCTAGAGAGAAGTGAGAGCTTCTCTCTCTAAAAACTACTTCTAACTACTAAACTATGACTAATGATCAAAATTATGTTGATTCCTATTCAATTATTGGCATAAATAGCATCAGAAATGAGTTGGATTGGGCCCACAAGGCTTCTAAAATCGCTGGCCATGTATTGCATTAAGATGGTCATGTGCCACCATCGATGTATCCGTGTACTGTGCGCGTGCGCGCCCCTATGCGCGGTGCAACTATGGCAAATCTTATATCGTTTCGAAGCCCCGGATATTAGCTTTCCAACCCAACTGGAACCGCATCATTTGGACATCTGTAGCTCAAGTTATGGTCATTTAAGTGCCAAGAGGTCAGGCTTGACAGCTTTCCAGTTCCATCATTTCTTCATGAGTTCTCCAACTTTACATGCTTTTTCTTCATTCCCTTGTTCCAATCTTTGCCTCCTAAATCTAAAATCACTTAACAAATATATCAAGGCATCTAATAGAATCAAGGTGAATTAAATTTATCTATTTTGAGTCCTAAAAAACATGTTTTCACTCTTAAGCACAATTAAAGGAGAATATACAAAACCATGCTATTTCATTGAATAAATGTGGGTAAAAGGTTATAAAATCCCCTAAATCAAGCACAAGATAAACCTTACAAATGGGGTTTATCAATCATATGCTTTCAATCTATCCTTTGTTAGGCTTATTGTATGACTGTGCAACTTCTTTTGTGCATTTTGATGTTGGTCAAATGGTTTTACCAATACAATTCCTTGCCCTCTTGGTCATACACGGCAATTGCATTGTATTGGTGGAATATAAGTTCATTTTTCATCTTGGAATTTCATCTGAGAAATCATATTGCAATGGTTCAACTTGTAATGATGCTTTGATCAAACATCCTTAAACCTTCACATTAAAGAACATTGTATATGTGATTACCACTTGTAGATGATGAACATTTGACAATTCTCTTTTGGTGCTTGTTTTATATTTGCAACTCGAGCACTTAGTTCTGAAGCTTTGAACCTTTAGTTGAAATAAGATTGTGATCGTCGCTTTGTGCGGCCTGTGTGTATGTTCCAACCGCGCGCACTATTGGAATATATACACCGCTATTCTTGTGAATCACACTATCTTCGAGCTTCTAACTAAGAACTTAGTTTTCTTGCTGTTATTAAGTGTTTCCTCTTTGTTCTAGCTCTCTTTTTGTCTTATGACCTTGATATTTTCTGTTTTTTTTTTAGGATGCGAAAGAAGGGTAAGAAATCGGTCACTTTACTGGTTGTGGAACCTACAATCCACGCATCGAGACCATACTTCATGGATCGCCCGAGCGATAAATCGGACATGTTGATCAACCAAAAAGTGGAGCACCGATATGACAAATTAGAAAAAAGGCCAATCCACTAGAACAGACGCTTAAGGTTCTAATCAAGTATAAAACGGTCATCCATGAGCAGATCGAACAACATACCTTGTGAGCTTTGAGCCTTAATAGATGGTTGCATCTTTTCAACCATAATGTTGTTCTTGTGTGTGATTATTACTCCTTTTTTGATTGCGATCATTGATTTTCATAATTCTTTATGTCCTGTATTTGTGTTTGAATGCATTTAGCATGATTTAGGACGTGTTTGATGATAACCTCACTACCCTATATGGTCAACCCTTGCATACACCTTTGTGAACCCCTTTGAGCCTATGAATCCCCTTTTGTTATGATGATAGCACATTACTCCCTTTAAGCGGAAAACCATTGATGTCCCCGAATTACTCTTTCATTAGCTTGGCTGGATTAGTGTGTAAATTCTAAGTGTGGGGGAATTTTGGGAAACATTGGTGATGGAGGTATAAGCATTGATGTGGAAAATTTTTGGCAATTAGGTGATGTTCATGCATTGCATTAAGGAAGACATAAGCATTCATAGTTCAATTTTTCTTCTAAAAAAAAAACTTGTACATAACAAAGTATGAAATAAAGAGTTCAATAAAGGATGCATATGCTATGTTTGAAAAGAAAATGCATGGGTGAGGTGAGACAAGAAAAGAAAAAAAAGATTTGGGTAAATAGGGTATATTAATATGTGTATATAGGTGATATAGGATTAGGTGGATATTCAAGTTAATCAAAGAGCTAATTCTTTAAGTCCACTTAGCCATATTTCATCCTACCTGAACCCCAGCCCCATTACATCCCGTTAAAGACCTCATGATATTTGTCATTCATGCATTAAATATTAGTTGATTGTTATATGACTTGCAATTCTTTGAAAAGAATGATAAAAGGAGAATTGAGTGGTTAAATCCTAAACACTGAGCGAATTGAGTGAACACACATCCGGTGAGGGGTTCGACCGCTCAATTCTATGTTCTTGCACCTTACACCGTATCTTCTTGCAAGTTGTTTGATTCAGCAATTTTTAAGAATTTCAATTGAATTCTTTGGACATTGATCTTAATGCATGAACTCTTTGCGTTAGCCCTTAAGCCTTATTGTGATGGATTGGAATTCCATGGTTTGTTTCTACCAACTTTCATTATAATACATTTTAGCTATTAGCCTTAGGATAGTTGCATGCACTTATGTAATATATAGCATAAGTCATTTACCCTTTTCTTCTATCTCCTTTGAGTGTGTTTAGCATGAGGACATGCTAGTGTTTAAGTGTGGGGGAATTGATGAATCAGTTCGGGCGTGGATCAGTTCAGGCGCGTCGCGCGTCCCACCTAGCATCGCCTAGTGTGCGTGCATACAGCCTCTTGTGCGTACGCACAGGAGGGAATTTTTGCAAAGTGTGCGGACGCACACGCCTGTGCATCCGCACAGGTGTCCACGCACGACCTCATTAGAAAAGCACGTGCCTCATAATTTGAGGGCTTTAGGGGCCCATTTCTGAAGTCCTGGAGCTCATATTAGAGGGGAAATGAAGGAAATAACATAGCATGGCATTAGTATAGTTTTGGGAGTAGAATAGAAGGTTTTTAGTTTAGATTTCTCTAAGTTTTCTCATCTTCTCCATTAGGGTTTTATTAGGGTTTTATATTCCAAGTGCCATTTCCATTTTTGATCATTGGATTTTGCTATTCTCATTGTAAGTATTCTCTTGTTATTACTCTTTATGGTTATATTATCATTACTCTTTCTTCTCATTCAAGATATAGTCAAATTTTGTTTCTCTTTTGCAATTCCACTTTCTTGTTGATGAGTTTGATGTTTGATGTTCATTTCATGATTTCTTATGTTATTCTTGTTGTTTGAGATCAATTGTTGCTTTTAATTCCAAGTCTTTTCTTATTTTTCTCATGTTTAAGCTTTTTGCCCACCAAGTGTTTGACAAAATGTCAAACATGGTTTTAGGCTAAATTTATGCCTCTTGGCTTGGGTAAAGTGAGCAATTGGGTTCTAAGTGGCCAAGTTTTAAAATACTCCTCAGAACCTAATTGTCCAAGCATATCCTAGTACAACAGCACCACAGGCATATGTCCTAAGGTCCAAGCTATTGGTGTCTAGCCTTATTGTTTGTTTCCTTGCCAATTCTTGGCTTTTCTTTTTCTTTTTCTTTCTTATTTTCCTTCATTTTGCAGGGATGTTCATTTAATAAAAGGCTTTGTAGCAGCAACCTAATTCACACTTCAAAGAACATTTTACTATGTAGCTTTTATTATTGAGCTAATCATTAAAGCAAACAAGTACCACCACTGAATTTTCATTCTAATTCCTACAACATTGGACAATCACTTTCTGTTTCAAACATCTTTATTTTATTTATGCAGAAGGGAAAACAAAACAGAATGTAAGCTAATGAGTTATGACAAGCATAGTATGCAGGCTAGCATCCTTAGCAAACATTTGCACTTACACCTAATTGAACACTTCAGCAAGACAAATAGGAATCTTCAAGTTAAAACATAGCAAAAGGATTAAGTGTCAATACAACCTGTTGGGACTGTCTCTCAGCTTTTTCTTCTTTCATCATTATTTCTCTTTGTTGTACTTCCTTTGGACAATGATGTAGACCCCCTCCACAGGTTGAATGTTTTCCTGCATAATCCTTAGAAGTTACTTGTTTCTCAAGCCCTTAGGCAAATGGTTAGCATGCATGAATTGTTTGTGGGCTTTTGAATTTTCTTTGGTGTGTGAACACCAAACTTAGTCCCTTGCCAATAACAAGTCAACTATTTATATGAAACCTTGTGCCTTTGCTGAAAGTCACAAAACTAGAAACTAGAAAATAGACAATGGCTAAGTAGTTTCTCTGATTACTTGGAGCTAGCAACTATTTATGCAGAAGGTGAAAATGTGTTTTCAAATGAGATTTTTGGTGGAACACCAAACTTAGCATCCTCCATTCTCCCTTAAATTATTTTTGGTGTGCAACACCAAACTTAGCTCCTTACAATACAGATAAAGCCACTCAACCTTTTTATTGAAATAGTTAGGAAAAGAAAACTACCTTTGGTTAGGTTGCCTCCCAACAAGTGCTCTTTTATTGTCACTAGCTTGACATCCATCATTCTTACTTCAGCTCAAGTTCTGAACCTCCTTTTCTTTGTCCCATTGGCCTCCCAAGTAATGCTTTGTCTTGTGACTATTTGCTGTGAAATAGCTCTTTGTAGCCTCATCCAGAAGTTCAAGGCTTGCATAAGGGAGAACCTTTGTGATCAAATAGGGGCCAGTCCATTTAGACTTGAGCTTGCCTGGGAAAATCTTGAGCCTGGAATTATATAGGAGTACTTGTTGTCCTAGTTTGAACTCTCTTTTCAAAATTTTCTTGTCATGCCACTTTTTAGCCTCTCCTTGTATATCTTTGCACTCTCATAAGCTTCCAGTCTGAATTCATCTAGCTCATTGAGTTGCAACAACCTTTTTTCTTCTGTTGCTTGAGTATCAAAATTGAGGAGCTTAGTGGCCCAGTAAGCTTTGTGTTCTAGTTCCACAGGGAGGTGGCATGATTTTCCATAGATCAGCTGAAATGGAGACCTTCCTATAGGGGTTTTGAATGCTATTCTATATGCCCACAAGGCATCATCCAACTTCCTGGCCCAATCCTTTCTTGTGCTTTCTACTATTTTCTCTAAGATCTTTTTCAACTCTCTATTTGCCAACTCATCCTGGCCATTAGTCTGAGGGTGGTACGGTGTGGCTACTTTATGAATCACTCCATATTTGTGAAGGAGTTTCTCCATCTGCTTGTTACAAAAATGACTACCACCATCACTAACAAGACCCTTGGGCACTCCATATCTAGTAAAGATGTGCTTCTTAAGGAATTGAAGGGCAATCTGTGCATCACATGTGGTTGTGGCTATAGCTTCCACCCACTTTGAGACATACTCCATTGCTACCAGAATGTATTTGAAGGAGTAAGAAGGAGGAAATGGGCTCATGAAATCTATGCCCCAAATATCAAAGAGTTCTACTTCCAGGATGTAGTTTTGAGGCATCTTATTCCTTCTTGTCAATCCTTCATATCTTTGGCATTCATTACACTGGCCTAGCATCCTTGAATAGAGTTGGCCAATAGAATCCGCTTTGAAGCAATTTGGCTACTGTTCTTTCTGGCCCAAAGTGACCACCATAAGCTGAACTACGACAATGCCATAATATGTCTCTCATTTCAGTTTCAGGGACGCACCTCCTAATCATTCCATCCGGAAATTTTTTGAACAAAAGTGTTTCATCCCACAAGAACTTACTGGCTTCATTGAGCAGCTTTTTCACTTGTTGCTTGGAGAGTTCTTGAGGGATCTTCCTTCCCACAATGTAGTTTCTATGTCAGTAAACCAAGGTGCTTGTTGGACTTAGAAAAGATGTTCATCAGGAAATTTTTCATTCACTTGCTGTGGTATGTCCTGATTGGTCTCTTGTGGCACTCTTGACAAATGATCTGCTACTTGATCCTCACTCCCCTTTCTATCTCTCATTTCAATGTCAAATTCTTGAAGCAGCAGCACCCACCTAATAAGCCTTGGCTTTGAATCCTGTTTAGAAATTAGATACTTATGAGCAGCATGGTCAGTATACACTATAACCTTTGAACCAATCAGATATTGTCTAAATTTATCAAATGCATCTACAATTGCCAAAAGCTCTTTTTCAGTGGTGGTATAATTTTTCTATGCTTCATTTAGCACCTTGATAGCATAATATATGACATGGTGCAGCTTGTCTTTCTTTTGCCCTAATACAGCACCAATTGCAAAGTCACTTGCATCGCACATAAGTTCAAAAGGTAATTCTCAATCAGGGGGTGTGATAATTGGTGCTGTAATGAGTTTTCTCTTTAAAGTTTCAAAGGCATGCTTGCAATTGTCATCAAATATGAAAGGGCTATCAATCATTAGAAAATTGCTCAACGGTTTTGGTATTTTTGAAAAATCTTTGATGAACCTCTTGTAAAACCCAACATGCCCAAGAAAGCTCCTTTCTGCTTTCACATTAACAGGTATAGAAAGCTTTTCAATGATTTCTGTTTTAGCTTTGTCAACTTCTATACCTTTGCTTGAAACTTTATGCCCAAGAACTATCCCTTCAGAAACCATGAAATGGCATTTCTCCCAATTCAAGACCAGGTTAGTTTCTTGGCATCTTTTCAAAACAAGAGTTAAATAATGCAAGCAAGTGTTAAATGAATTGCCAAAGACAGAAAATCATCCATAAAGACTTCTAAAAATTTTTCCACCATATTAGAGAAAATGGAAAGCATACATGTTTGAAAGTTGGCTGGGGCATTGCATAGCCCAAATGGCATCCTTCTTTAGGCAAAAACTCCAAATGGACATGTGAAAGAGGTCTTTTCTTGGTCCTTAGGATCTACCACTATCTGATTATAGCCGAAATACCCATCCGGGAAGCAATAATAAGCATGGCCTACCAATCTTTCCAACATCTGATCAATGAAGTGGAGAGGGAAGTGATCTTTCCTTGTAGCATCATTCAGTCTTCTATAATCTATGCACATCCTCCATCCAGTCACTGTCCTTGTGGGAATTAACTCATTCTTCTCATTGGAGATGACTGTCATTCCTCTCATGAGCAATTTTAGTTAGGTGATGAATTTAGTTAAGCAAACAGTTGATGATTTGAGTGAAACTTGAATAGTAGAAGCTAAATTGCATGAAAATAAAAGGGAGATGTGAAATTGATAGAATCTAAAGTGCAGAAAATGTAAATTGAGCTGAAACTTAGATTGCAAGAAATGTAAATGGTTGAAGCTTAAAGTACAAGAAATCTAAATTACTAAAGCTAAATTGCTGGGAAATATAAAATGCTTGAAGAGTAAAGGGGATTTGGGTTCTGAGATTCAGAATTTAACAAGAAAATGGAAATTGAAGCAAATCAGAAAGCAATTAGATGAATGGAGTAATTCAGTAGCAAAACAGAAAGGAAAATTGCTTGAAGGAACAAACAGCAAGAAGACTTGATTCAATTATGAAATTCTTAAAGATAAATTGAAGATCGAAGAAGAGAAATGAGATTAGAAAGAAAATCTAGATCTCAATTGCTCTCTTGATCAAGCAGAAAATAATTGTAGGAGAAATAAAAAGGAAAACAGCAAATGAAACTTAGATCTAATCCTTAGAAGAATTGAGATGAGAGGTGAAAGATGATTCTCAGATTTAGAATCAATGAAGCTCTTCAATCTCAATTTAAATTCCCAGAACAGATAGCAGAAGTTACAGAAGATAAGAAAATGAAAACAGAAGGCTAGATCCAATTCCTAAAATCCCAAATTCAATAACAAAATAAAAACTAAAAAATGAGCTAAAGGTAAAAGTGAAAGTGAGTAAAAGGTCCTCTACAAATCAAATAAACTCCTATTTATGCACTTTATATTTTTGGTTTTCAAAATTTGGAGTGGGCTTTTCAAGTTGGTGAAGAAGTGGATCCAAGATGGCTTTTCATTAAAAATTGGACCAAGGGCCACCTCCAGTGGAGCGCTCAGTTGAGTTAGTGAATTGAGTGCGACATATGCCTTGTGTGCCTTCAATTTCCTCGTGCCAAAGTAGCGCTCAGTGAGGAGTTCCAATGTAGCGCTCATTTATGCGTGTTAGTCTCTTTCTTTGAGCCTGGCTGCTCCCCTTTTGCCGATTTCCTTTTGCCCAGAGCGCTCAGTTGGGTGAAGCAACGTAGTGCCCTTTGTGCGCATAGTGTGCCCCTCTTTCGAATCTTGGTGGCTTCATCTTGAATATCAATTTCTTTGTAGTAGTGCTCAGTGAAGTGAACCAACGTAGCGCCCCCTTGTGTGCATGGTTCCTCTTTCGAACTTTGGCTGCCATATTTTTGAGTGTCGCACCTTGTTTTTCTTTTGATGGTCCCCGAAAAAGGTAAAAGAGTTAACGTAGCGCTCTCTTCAAATTGGGTGTTGGTGCCTTGTAGTTAAGCGCTCAGTTTGAACACACAACATAGTGCCCTTGGCCTTGTGTCTTGGTGCTTCCAACTAGCATTCACTTTGTGAACGCTCCGCTCAAATAGAGCAAGAAAGTGCATAAAACCTAATGAAACAAATGAAAAATGCTTGAAAAGCTAGCATAAGATGACTTGTCATCACAACCTGACAAAACAACAAATATATGGGCTGACCTGGAGGGATACCTAAAGGAATAGCTCATTAATCTACTAAGGAAGAACTCTGACCTCTTCGCCTGGAAAGCCTTCGATATGCCTGGCATAAATCTCGACCTGATGTCCTATAAACTCGCAGTATACCCGGGCTCCCGACCTATTCAACAAAAGCATCCGAAGCTCATACCAGAAAGAACACAGGTCATAAAGAAGCAAGTGCAGGCCTTACTGGAAACAGGGTTCCTAAGGGAGGTAAAATATCCCTTGTGGCTAGCTACCGTCATTCTGGTAAAGAAACAAAACAAAAAGTGGAGGATGATGACAAGTCATCTTATGCTAGTTTCACAAGCATTTTTCACTTGTTTCATTAGGTTTTATGCACTTTCTTGCACATTAAGTATGTATTTGGATTGGAAGTTCATGGATCCCTTGGTTCAATTAAACATGGGTGTTTATGTGCATTTTCATAAGGTTTATGCAAGATTTTGTTGATGATTGAATGATGCAAGTACCTTGTGAATTATAGCAAACTTTGATGCAACTGTTTGATTGATGATAGGTGAAAAGGAAGCTAAGAAAGGGAGTGAAAACAAGCAATAAAAGAGCCATGGAAGGAAGCAAAAGGATGCAACATTGGAGCCAAAGTTGGTGCTCCAACGTTGCCTCAAACGTTATGCTCAAGGAGGTGCATAGTTGGAGCCAAAGTTGGACCTCCAACTATGCCTCAAACGTTGGCCAAGAAAGGTGCATAGTTGGAGCCAAAGTTAGACTCCAACTATGACTTAAACTATAAAGGAATGCAACATTTGAGCCCAAAGTTAGACCTCAAACATTGGGTATAAAGAATAGTTGGAGCAAAAGTTGGACTCCCACTATGACCCCAAATTCAAATCAAGAGACCATAGTTGGAACCAAAGTTGGACTCCAACTATGGGTCCAACATTGAGGCTGAAAGTGTGCCATGTTGGAGGCAACGTTGGTGGTCCAACGTTACCTCCAGCATGCGCGATAAGTTTCAAAGTTTGAGATTGGGAAAATGCGCAGCGACGGATACACGTGTATCACGCGTACGTGTGGGTGTGCATTTTGGCTTATCGATGCGCACACGTAGATCACGCGTACGCGTGGGCGGGCTAACGTTGGTGGTTCAACGATGGGTCCAACGTTGGGTCCAACGTAGAGTTCAACGTGCATGAAAAAGTTCCAAGAAAAATCTTGAAGCAACGCGTACGCGTGTAGCGACGCGTACGCGTGTAGCACGCGTACGCGTCGATGAAGAATTTTGTCAATCGACGTGCATGCGTAACGCACGCGTACGCGTGGATAAGTGAGCGTTGAACTCCAACTTAAGGTCTAATGTTGAGCCCAACGTTGGGTTAAACTTCAGGGCCAACGTCCTAGCCTTCTTTGGCAAAGTTTGACCCAACGTTTGAGCTCAAACGTTGAACTCCAACGTCAATCCCATTCCAATGCAAAAAGGCACCAACGCAAAGCATGAACGTTAACTTCCAAACATCCTCATCAACGGCCATTCTCAACTAGCTTCAACAAAGGACAAAGGGCCTAGTCCAAGTACATGAAGAGCTGAAAGAAGAAAGTGTATAAATAGAAGAGAATTTGAGTTAGTGATGAGGGAAAAACAATTCTACACAAACTCACCGACAAGTGTACCAGGTTGCATCAAGTAGTAATTACTCACAAGAGTGAGGTCGATCCCATAGAGATTGATGGATTGAGCAATTTTTGTTAGGTGATGAATTTAGTTAAGCAAATATTTGATGATTTGAGTGAATTTTGGTTAACAGAAGCTAAATTGCAAGTAAATGAAAGGGAGATGGGAAATTGACAGAATATTAAATTGCAGAAAGGGTAAATTACAGGAAACTTAGAGTGCAAGAAAGTAAAAGAATTGAAACTTAAATTTCAAGAAAAGTAAATGACTGAAACTTAAAGTGCAAGAAACTTAAATTGCTGAATCTAAATTGCTAGGAATCTTAAATTGCTTGAAGATTAAAGGATTTGGGTATTGGGATTCAAAATAAAACTGGAATTGTAAAGTGCAGAGAAGCAGAAGATGAAGCAGAATTGCAGAAGAACTAAAACTGAATTTAAAAATTGCAGAAGAAGTAAAATCAGAAGGAAACAATAGAGATCTGATCTTCAATTCTTAAATTCGAAAAACAGAAAAGGAATGGGACTCCAAGATGAAGAATTTTAGAGAATTCTTCAATCAGAGTTCAATAACCCAGAATCAGAAAATAGATGCAGAAGAAACAAAATAAAAATAGAAAACAAGCTCAGATCCGATCTCAATTATTCAGAATTCTAAAAGGAAAATTTTAAAAAAGAAAAGCTAAAAATGAGCTAAAGGTCCCTCTCAAATCAAACTAATTCCTATTTATACACTGATGTGCGGAAAATGATCCGACACAAAACTCACCGGCAAGTGCACCGGGTCGCATCAAGTAATAAAAACTCACGGGAGTGAGGTCGATCCCACAGGGATTGAAGGATTGAGCAATTTTAGTTTAGTGGTTGATTTAGTCAAGCGAATCAAGATTTGGTTGAGTGATTGGTGATTTGCAGAGTTTAATTTGCAAGAAAAGTAAAGGGAATGGGTAAATTGCATGAAATTAAAGAGAACGGAAATGTAAAATGCAGAATCTTAAAGAACAAGAAGTTAAAGGGCAGAAACTTAAAACGCAAGAAATGTAAATTGCAGAATCTTAAAGTGCAAGGAATGTAAATGGCTTGAATTGTAAAGGGAATTGGGAATTGGATTTGCAGAATTTAAACAAGGCAAAGTAAATTGCATCAAACAGAAGAGTAAAAGGGGTTTGGGATTGAGTCGGATCTGAAGCAGAAGAGTAAATGAACATGAAAAGTAATAAACAGAGAATTGGAAATTGGAAATTCAGATCTCAGGACCCAAGAGACTAGATAACCGAGTCTAAATCTCAATGCCTTCCTAGATCCAACAAGAACACTTGCAAAGAAATTGTAAATTGCAAAGAAAGTAGATGAAGAGCAATTAACAGAAATTTAAACTCAATTATGCAGTAAAGAAACAGAGAGATCCAAGGATGAGATTGAAACATAATTTCTTCAATTCTCCAACCCAAGATCCAAGACAAAGTAATTGAAATTGAAAACAATAAAACTAAGAGGAAGGGAATTGAATTCTCCTTCCCCGAAACTAAGAAATTTAAGATCACTCAATACCAAAAGCTCTCCGAAAAACTACTAAGCAAAACTAAAGGAAAACTAAAAAGAAGAGCTCGCCGAATAACTCAAATTCTATCCTATTTATACACTTTCTTCAAATGGTCTTCAAGCCTTCAATTGGGCCTTTGCTCTTGATGGAATTGGGTTGAGAGAGGCCTTGGTTGATTGCTCTTGGAGTTTGGAGAAGAACCGAATTGAACCGGGTTGGAGTTTTGCAAAAGTTGGACCAAAAGTTTGAGCAAAAGTTAGAGGCTAACTTTTGCTCCAACTTTTCATATCAGCCACCATGATTTGCTGATACCAACATTGGTGCCAAAGTTAGGGGTCTAACTTTTGCTCCAACGTTGGCTTTACCTTGTGCACTTATGGCGCCAACGTTAGCCCAAAAGTTAGGAGTCTAACGTTGGTGCAAACTTTTGCTCCTCCCTTTGTATTTTTCATGTGCCAACGTTAGCCCAAAAGTTAGGGGTCTAACGTTGGCACAAACTTTTGGTGGTCAGGGGGTATTTTTCTTATACCAATGTTAGCCCAGAAGTTAGGGGTCTAACGTTGGGGCTAACTTTTCACCCAAAAGTTTGTGCAAAAGTTTGAGGCTAACTTTAGGTCCAGCTTTTTGCTTCCTGGTTCAATTTTACTTATTCCATTGTCCTCTCTTTACTCCTAGCCATTCCTTCTTGCTTCAACCTTTCTCCAAGCTTTCTTCACCTATCATTAATCAACCGAGCACATCAAAGCTATGCTCAAAATCATGAGATATTCATTCTTTCACAATATGTAACAAATATAGCATAAAACCTCATGAAATTGCATTAATTCATCTATGGTTGATTCAATCAAAGGAAGCATGAAAATCTACCCAAATTGGCTTGCTTAGACCTTAAGAAAGTGCATAATTCAAGTGAAAACAAAAGAAAAAGACTAGGGAAACTAGGCTGTGATGACTTGTCATCACAACACCAAACTTAAAGCTTGCTTGTCCCCAAGCAAGAAATGAATTATGCTCAGAGGTTCTTTCAATTAAGATGGATTGAAGAACACTTGTAAAGTACAGTAAGAGAAGTTATTAAGTAACAGTGGGGTGAACTCTAAATTATATGCTCATGCAAGGGCTTCAGTGCTCACTAGTCCTTACATATTGGGAGTCGTAGGTCTTAGGATTTTCATCCGAATGGTATCATAGAGATCTCTTTATATGTAATCACCTTGAAACAGCTTATAGTTTCTGTGCTTTGGCCTCGACTCTAAGTGTCATGTCTCAAAGCGGCTCTTTAAATAAGTTTTCAATCAATACTCCTAAACCAGTTGGTTTTAAGGTATTAGGTGTTAAAGCACCCCTAAGGATTTACTTGCTCAAGCCTCTTTCCTTGACACACTTCAACCACAAGCATTTACTAGGATAGCAACTCTTTGAGTTTTTGTTTCTTTCTTTCTTTTTTAGCCCAGTAATTGATGCTCAGAGCCTTGGGTCATGTTCTTTTTGTTTTTGTATTTTCTTTACTTATCTTTTTGTTTTGTTTGCTGCTTCTCGGATCAATTGATTTTTGAGAATCTCCACAATACTTCTTTGAACTTCATATCCTGCCTATGAGCTCCCATGCAAGTTTTCACAAGCATGCAACCTCAATACATAATCACACAACTAGAACCACCACTTCTCCTAATCTTTTGCTTACCTCAAAATTGTTTAATTCCTCAATCCTTCATTTCAAAGAACTTTCATGTGATGCATTCTTGAAAATTGAGTGCAAACAAGTTTTGAAGATAAGAATATTGTGAATAATCAAGCATCTTGCTTATTGAATTATAAAGAAAGACTATGCTATGCAGGCAGGCAGGGGTATATAAAGAAAACTATACTATGCAGACAGGCAGGACAAATAAGGATACAATCCAACTTTCAATTACAACAATATTTGATGTAAAACAATCACTTAACAATACAACCTGTTGGAGTTCACTTGCTTTCCTTCTTCTTTTTTTCTTTCTCAAAAGTAATAAGGCTGAAAACTAGAAAACAGCAAAATAGTTAACTAATTCATCCAGTATGCTTGAAGCCCATATTATGCATAAGGTGAGAATGTGTGTTATAATGGGATTTTGGTGGAACACCAAACTTAGAATTCTTCATTCTCCCTTAGATTGTTTTGGTGTGCAACACCAAACTTAGCTTCTTGCAATCTAGATAAAGCTAGTTAACCTTTTTATTGAAATAGATATGAAAAGAGAACTACCTCAGGTTGGGTTGCCTCCCAACAAGCGCTCTTTTATTGTCACTAGCTTGACATTGAGGCTTTCTTTTATGGTGGTTGGTGCTTGTAGAGCCTCAATTTGTCTCCCCTGACTGTGATCCTCTTCTTTGTTCTCTGGTGTTCAATTTCAGCATGCTCTAATGAGAGTATGTTGCTGACAGTGTAGTAGTCCTCAGTTTGTTGGTTTGCCCCCAGCTGTTGATATATCAGTTGCACTTTGTCACCTTTGGAAAGCCCCTCTGTTGGGATCTTCCTGTTCTTCCAACCCTTTTTTGTTTTGTTTCTGCATTTCATCTTTCCTTTTGTTGACCTTTCTTTTCTGGCCGTAGGCTTCCCTTGGGGACCTCTCTTCTCATTGGCTAATACTCCAATATCCTCTTGGGATCCTTCATCAGTCTGCACAACTCTTATCTTTGGGATGTTGCTGTGACTCTCCTTGTCATTTTCTTCCTTCAACTGTGATTTTCCCTTGTCAATTTTCATATAGTCTTTCTTCTCCTTGCTAAATTGTGCCTCTGGTAATACCTTCAGAGTGACACTCTGATCATGCATCCTGAGAGTTAATTCCCCTTCCTCTACGTCTATGATAGCTCTAGCAGTGGCCAAGAATGGCCTTCCCAGTATAACAGAGTCACCATCATCCTCGTTTGAATTCAGAACCACAAAATCAGCAGGGTATATAACACTGTCCACCTTGACCAAAATATTTTCAATTACACCCTTGGGGTATACCATTGACTTATCTACCAGCTCCAGAGACATTTGTACTGGTTTGACTTCCTCTATATGCAGCTTTTTCACCAGGGAGGATGGTATCAAATTAATACTCGCTCCGAGATCACACATTGCTTTAGTGATGGTCAATTTCCCAATGGTACAAGGCAACAAGAAGCTCCCTGGGTCCTCAAGCTTAGGAGGAAGCCCTTTTTGAATCAAGGCCCTGCATTCCTCAGTGAGCAATATGGTTTCTTTCTCATCCCAACTTCTTTTCTTATTGATAAGCTCCTTCAAGAACTTAGCATACAGAGGCATTTGCTCAAGTGCTTCAGCCAAGGGGATATTGATTTCCAGCTTCTTGAAGGTCTCAAGGAACTTGTGGAAATGCTGGTCCTTAATCTCTTTGTTGAACCTCTGAGGATATGGCAGTGGAGGTGCGATGCTCTTTCCTATTTGCTGCTGTCCCTGAGTCAGTTCCCTTGAGCTATATGGCTGGTTGTCCTTCTCTTTAAGTTTCTCAGTGCTTTTGTTTGGCACCACAACTTGCTCATTAGCTTTATCTGCTTTTGTTTGCTCCTCATCCTCTGTTGGTTCTTTGATGCTC
>NC_029777.3:50551469-50554352 GCF_000817695.3 Arachis duranensis | reverse complement strand
GTGTCACTGGGCAGTGAGCTTGAAGGTCTTTCAACAGAAATTTGTTTGGAGAGTTGCCCAATCTGCCTCTCTAGGCTTTTTAGTGATGCTTCATGGTTTTTGTTTGTTATTTCCTGGTGTTTCATCATTTTGTCTATCAAGGTCTCCAAGTTGGTGAGTCTTTGGGGTTCAGGTGGTGCTTGTGGTGGGTTGTGAGCTGTGGGTGGTGGATGATAAGCATTTTGGTTGGTAGGTTGGTTATTGGATTGGTACTGGTTGAGATTGGGGTAGTTGTTTTGAGGTTTTCTATAAGTGTTTCGGTTAGTTTGCTGCTGGTTGTAATTTTGGTTGTTTCTTGGGTTGTTTTGGTTTGAGTTCTTCTGCCATGGTTGTTGGTTTTGGTTGTGAGTGTCTCCCCATCTGAGGTTGGGGTGATTCTTCCATGAGGGGTTGTAAGTATCACCATAGAATTCATTTGGACTTGAATGCATGTACTGGACTTGTTCTTGCTGTTGCTCCTCTTGAATTTCTTCATTTTGCCCCCATGTGGTTGATGGTTGGCTAGTGTTAACTGTTGCAACCTGGAGGCCATCAATCCTCTTGGTCATTTGCTCAAATTGTTGTTGAATTTGTTGCTGCATTAATTTGTTTTGAGCCAGGATTGAATCCACTCCTTCTAGCTCCATTACTCCTCTTCTTTGTGATGGTTGGTGGCTTCTTTGATGAGCAAAGAAATATTGGTTGTTAGCCACCATATCAATGAGTTCTTGAGCCTCCTTTGCAGTTTTCATGAGTTGCAAGGAACCTCCAGCTGAATGATCCAAAGCTTCCTGGGATTTCAATGTTAAGCCTTCATAGAAGTTTTGCAACTTCTCCCATTCATTAAACATGGCAGGGGGGCATTTTCTGACTAGAGCCTTGTACCTCTCCCATGCCTCATAGATGGGTTCAGCCTCCATTTGTGTAAATGTTTATACCTCAGTCTTCAACCTAATGACCCTTTGAGGTGGGTAAAATTTGGCAAGGAACTTGGTTACCAAATCATCCCAGTTGTTGATGCTGTCCCTTGGAAAAGATTCCAACCATTGAGTGGCCTTGTCCCTGAGAGAGAATGGGAATAGCATCAGTTTGTAACTGTCAGGAGGCACACCATTAGTTTTGACAGTGTTGCATATCCTCAAGAAGGTGGATAAGTGCTGGTTTGGATCTTCCAAGGGGCCTCCTCCATAAGAACAGTTGTTCTGCACCAAGGTGATGAGTTGTCAAAATGGTTTGCATTGACATTTGGAGTTAAGATGCTGCTTCCACAATGTCTAGGATTGGCAAAGGTATAGGAAGCCAAAACTCTCCTCTGGGGTGGGTTATCATTGTTGTTGTGTGCTCCACCAGGTGGATTGGTTGAATGTTCCTCCATCTCTTGAAATTCTTCGTCTGATTCCTCTTCTCCAACAATATTTTTCCCTCTTTTAGCTCTTCTTAACCTCTTGAGAGTTCTTTCGTCTTGTTCATGAAAATTTAGTGTGTTTCTTCTTGTACCTGACATATAAGCATAGCATAAGAAACGCACAAACTAGTGATACTTCAACCTACTGCTGGATTGAAGTTTTAGTTAGTTTAAGCAAAAAATCAAACAGTTAGGGGGTTAATCAAAAATTAAAGAAAAAGTGCTTGATCTAAATCTCCACTTCACTTAATCATTGTCAATCTAATCAATCCCCGGCAACGGCGCCAAAAACTTTATGTGCGGAAAACGATCCGACACAAAACTCATCGGCAAGTGCACTGGGTCGCATCAAGTAATAAAACTCACGGGAGTGAGGTCGATCCCACAGGGATTGAAGGATTGAGCAATTTTAGTTTAGTGGTTGATTTAGTCAAGCGAATCAAGATTTGGTTGAGTGATTGGTGATTTGCAGAGTTTAATTTGCAAGAAAAGTAAAGGGAATGGGTAAATTGCATGAAATTAAAGAGAACGGAAATGTAAAATGCAGAATCTTAAAGAACAAGAAGTTAAAGGGCAGAAACTTAAAACGCAAGAAATGTAAATTGCAGAATCTTAAAGTGCAAGGAATGTAAATGGCTTGAATTGTAAAGGGAATTGGCAATTGGATTTGCAGAATTTAAACAAGGCAAAGTAAATTGCATCAAACAGAAGAGTAAAAGGGGTTTGGGATTAAGTCGGATCTGAAGCAGAAGAGTAAATGAACATGAAAAGTAATAAACAGAGAATTGGAAATTGGAAATTCAGATCTCAGGAAAAAAGAGACTAGATAACCGAGTCTAAATCTCAATGCCTTCCTAGATCCAACAAGAACACTTGCAAAGAAATTGTAAATTGCAAAGAAAGTAGATGAAGAGCAATTAACAGAAATTTAAACTCAATTATGCAGTAAAGAAACAGAGAGATCCAAGGATGAGATTGAAACAGAATTTCTTCAATTCTCCAACCCAAGATCCAAGACAAAGTAATTGAAATTGAAAACAATAAAACTAAGAGGAAGGGAATTGAATTCTCCTTCCCCGAAACTAAGAAATTTAAGATCACTCAATACCAAAAGCTCTCCGAAAAACTACTAAGCAAAACTAAAGGAAAACTAAAAAGAAGAGCTCGCCGAATAACTTGAATTCTATCCTATTTATACACTTTCTTCAAATGGTCTTCAAGCCTTCAATTGGGCCTTTTCTCTTGATGGAATTGGGTTGAGAGAGGCCTTGGTTGATTGCTCTTGGAGTTTGGAGAAGAACCGAATTGAACCGGGTTGGAGTTTTGCAAAAGTTGGACCAAAAGTTCGAGCAAAAGTTAGAGGCTAACTTTTGCTCCAACTTTTCATATCAGCCACCATGATTTGCTGATACCAACGTTGGTGCCAAAGTTAGGGGTCTAACTTTTGCTCCAACGTTGGC
>NC_029777.3:50549066-50549732 GCF_000817695.3 Arachis duranensis | reverse complement strand
AAATTCAATGAATGCATTGGTTGAGGAAGAGATAAAAGTGTTTTGATTCGGAGATCTCAATATCTCCTAACACCCAATGAACTCCCCATTTCTGACCTACACTTTCTCTTACATTCTGCCATTAAATTCATGCAATCACCCCCATCCCTTTTAATTTCAGCAATTTAACTTCTCGCTCTTTAATTCATGCAATTTAAGATTCCACAATTCTCATCTAAATCTTGATTCCGTTCAACTAGAACAAACTTCTAATCCGAATTGCTCATTCAACCAATCCTTGTGGGATTCGACCTCACTCTATTGTGAGTTTTTACTTGACGATAACCGGTGCACTTGCCGGAAGGAATTTTGCCGATTGTGAAATTTCCTAAATCGTAGCTATCAAGTTATGGCTAGATCAAGTTTATGGCGCCGTTGCCAGGGATTGGTTTTCGATTGACAATTCTCAAATTGGAAGTTAACTAGATTGAGCATTTTTCTTCTTTTGTTAATTCAGTTCAAGTTACTTGTTGAATTTTAATTTCTGCACTCTGGTATTTGCTTTTACTTTCTTATGCCTTTCATTTCAAGCAACTAACTCACTGACCCACTAACTATTTGAATTAATTCCTCAACTGCTCTAACCATACTCTTCCATTAACCAAGAGTATTCCACTTGTTTGTTGT
>NC_029777.3:50547503-50548638 GCF_000817695.3 Arachis duranensis | reverse complement strand
GATCTGAGGTTCAGACTTTTAGACAACAAGATGGTGAAACTCTCTACGAGGCATGGGAGAGGTTCAAGGATTTGACAAGGAAATGCCCACCAGACATGTTCCATGACTGGGTGCAATTGCATATTTTCTATGATGGACTTTCTTATGAATCAAGGAAGGCTGTAGACCATTCATCAGGAGGTTCATTGAACAGGAAAAAGACTGTGGAAGAAGCCATTGAAGTGATTGAGACAGTGGCTGAGAATGAGTACTACTATGCTTCAGAGAGACACAACACTAAGGGAGTCATGGAGCTGAACTATGTTGATACAATTCTAGCCCAAAACAAGGTGTTTGCCAAGCAACTAGCAGAGCTTACCAGGAAGTTAGACACAAAGCAAGTGGCTGCAATACACACACAAGATCAAGAAGAGGTAAGCATTGAAGGAGGTGATTGGGAAGAGGCCAACTCTGTGGGAAATCAACAAAGGCAACCATATGATCCACATTCCAACACTTACAACCCAGGCTGGAAAAACCACCCAAACTTTGGGTGGGGAAACCAGCAAACCCAACCACAAAACCACAAACCTTACAACCCCAACCAACATAACAATTCCACATACCAAAACTCCAACCAAAGATCATACCAAGCCACACAAAACACTTACTCCCAACCACCATATCATGGCCAAAATAATCAACCTGCCCAACCTAATCCGAACCAACAATTTCAAGATCAATTAAACAGGATAGAAGGAAGGCTTGCAACCATGAGTCAAGACATAACCGAATTGAAAAGCTTTAAGGAAGATGTGAGATCGACCTTAAGGAGTCATGGTGAAAAACTCAAGTGGATGGAGTCTCGAGTAGGAGAGCTATCTCAACAGGCCCCCAAGTCAACTGCAGTGTTCCCTAGTGACACTGAAAAGAATCCTAAAGGGGAACAAAAGGGAGTGAGATGGGGAGAATGCAAGGCCATCACCATATTGAAGGAAGTCTCAGAAGAAGAAGGAATCAGACCCTCAGAACATGAGCCAGAAATCTTGAAGGGAGGTGTGGAAGAAGCTAAGCAGGAAAGTGAAACTGAGCAAGCCAAGGAAATGCAAAAGGAAGGCATGCTGGAAACATACCAACCAAAAGCACCATTTCCTCA
>NC_029777.3:50536346-50543342 GCF_000817695.3 Arachis duranensis | reverse complement strand
ATTCAATGAATGCATTGGTTGAGGAAGAGATGAAAATGTTTTGATTCGGAGATCTCAATATCTCCTAACACCCAATGAACTCCCCATTTCTGATCTACACTTTCTCTTACATTCTGCCATTAAATTCATGCAATCACCCCCATCCCTTTTAATTTCAGCAATTTAACTTCTCGCTCTTTAATTCATGCAATTTAAGATTCCGCAATTCTCATCTAAATCTTGATTCCGCTCAACTAGAACAAACTTCTAATCTGAATTGCTCATTCAACCAATCCTTGTGGGATTCGACCTCACTCTATTGTGAGTTTTTACTTGACGATAACCGGTGCACTTGCCGGAAGGAATTTTGCCGATTGTGCAATTTCCTAAATCGTAGCTATCAAGTTATGGCTAGATCAGGGTCTAACGTTGGCACAAACTTTTGGTGGTCAGGGGGTATTTTTCTTATACCAACGTTAGCCCAGAAGTTAGGGGTCTAACGTTGGGGCTAACTTTTCACCCAAAAGTTTGTGCAAAAGTTTGAGGCTAACTTTAGGTCCAGCTTTTTGCTTCCTGGTTCAATTTTACTTATTCCATTGTCCTCTCTTTACTCCTAGCCATTCCTTCTTGCTTCAACCTTTCTCCAAGCTTTCTTCACCTATCATTAGTCAACCGAACACATCAAAGCTATGCTCAAAATCATGAGATATTCATTCTTTCACAATATGTAACAAATATAGCATAAAACCTCATGAAATTGCATTAATTCATCTATGGTTGATTCAATCAAAGGAAGCATGAAAATCTACCCAAATTGGCTTGCTTAGACCTTAAGAAAGTGCATAATTCAAGTGAAAACAAAAGAAAAAGACTATGGAAACTAGGCTATGATGACTTGTCATCACACACTTTCTATTTTGGTCTTCAAAACTTGGACTGGGCTTTTCAAATTTGAGAAGAAGTGGATCCAGGATGGCACTTGATTGAAATTGGGTTAGGAGTGACTTGGTTCAAGCTCCAATGGAGCGTTCAGTTCATTTTAGTGAACTTGGCATTCACTCCTTGTGTGCCTCGTCCGTGTCATGGCATGCACCTAGCGTTCGATGAGTGAACGCTACACTCATGATGTGGCCCCTTGGGTGCTCCCCCTTCGAGCCTTGGCATTGCTTTTAGTGAGCCTTGGTTTGGTTTCCTTGCCTAGCTAAAATCCACGAAAAAGGTGAACGCTTCGTTTGATTCTTTGAACGCTCCTTAGTGAGCTTTGATGCGCTCCTTTCTTGGGCCAGCACTCCCTCTTTGATCCTTGGTGTGAGCGCTGCGTTCCAAACTTTTATGGGCACTCTCTCTTGATTGAACGCTACATTGCCTTCCTTTGAGCGCTAACTAGCTGAGTGCTCCCTTTGGTCAAGCGCTCCCATGTGTTCAAAGCCAATTTCCATGAAAACGTTCACACAAGTGAACGCTCCATTCACACTTTTGAATGCTACTCCTTTGATGAGTGCTGTGCCTTGCTTCCAAACTCCAAAACTCCTGAGAAAGTTCACTGTGGTGAACGTGGCTCCTTCCTTCCCTTGGCCAGCGTTGCATTAGTGAACTTCACGTTCACTTGAGTGAGCGTGGCTTCTTGGTTGAGCCAATTGTTTCCATGGGCGTTCACTCTTTGAATGTTGTGTTCATTTATTGAACGCTACCTTCGGTGAGTGCTTAGCGTTGCCTTAGTGATCGCCATGCTTTGTAATGCAACACTTTCCTGGTTCTTTCCTTTTTCATCATTTTTTCACCTACAAGTAACCAAACAACTAATCAAATTCCCACCAAAATCACTAGATCTTTGCATCATTTATAAAATCAATCAATTTTAGCATAAAACCTATAATTTTATGTAAAATAAATGATGTTTGATTGATTCAAAATGATCATGAAAATCCACTCCAATTACTTACTTATTGTGCAAGAAAGTGCATAAAACCTAATGAAACTAATGAAAAATGCTTGTAAAACTAGCATAAGATGACTTGGCATCAGTTAGAAAGCAGGATTGGAAGGAAGAGGAGTCAGGGACCCAAATTGGGAAACACTGCACCCATTTCCTTTTGTATTTTTCTTATGTTCTTCATCTTCTGCACTTTTCTAATTTTCTGTTTTACTAGAGCAATGATGAACTAAACCCCATTTTCATTAGGGAAGGAGCTCTATTGTAATCATAATGAATCAATGAAATTTTTCTTCTTCTCAATTCATTTGTGTAGCTATAGGATAACTTCTATTTTGAATGTGAATTACTCACTCCAAAAGGGGGTTTAATTTAATTGAATGCTTGTGTGAGCCTCGGATGGGGAATCACTTGCATTAGAATTGGAGCTCTATCCTTCACTACTCTCTTGTTCAACACCATTCGGGAGAAATTGAGATCTTGAGAGTTAGTGTAGCTTATGGATGACAGAAAATGCTTAACCTCTTTTCTTGACAATTAGATCAAGGAATTGGCAATATTGATTGTGATTAGAGAGATTGGATTGCCAAGGAATTGGGATCCAATCAATTTCAATCCGCCATAGATCTACTCACATGATTGAGAAAGGAGTTGAGACCCATTTAATTCATGAGGGATTATGATATCTCCAATCCCCAATGAATCATTCTCTTTGATTTTCTCCACTTTAAGATCACTTTGAATTTACTTTAATTGCAATTGTTTACCACTTTCTTTCATTCCCTGCACCCAATTCCCATTTACAATTATTGCAATTTACATTTCAGTGCCATTTAGATTTTGCACTTTTACTTTCTTGCAATTTAAGATTTCAGTCATTTATTTTCCATGCAGTTTAAGTTTCTTGCCATTTAAGTTTCAAGCAATTTACATTTAACACTTTAGTTTCTTGTAATTTACTTTCTGTTAAACAAGTTTCATTCAAATCACCAACTGTCAGCTTCACTAAATTTATCACCCAACTAAAATTGCTTGATCGATCAATCCTTGTGGGATCAACCTCACTCTAGTGAGTTTTACTACTTGATGCGACCTGGTATACTTACCGGTTAGTTTGAGTGGAATTCAATTTTATCCTATCAAGTTTTTGGCGCCATTGCCAGGGATTGATATAGATTGACAATGATTAAGTAGGTGATAATATAGATTAAGCATTTTTTCTTTTGTTATCTTTCAAGCATATTAACTGTTTGACACTTTGTGTCACCTAACCCTCTAACCACACTCTAGCAGTAGAGTGTTCATTTGTCATTGTTGTTTGTTTGTTTGTGTATGACAGAGGAAATGAAGAATTAGAAGAAGACAAAGTGATGGAGGACAACCCACACAGTCCACCTGAGGAGGTTGCCAAGAATACCAGCCAACCTGCTGATGTGCGGAAAACGGTCCGACACAAAACTCACCGGCAAGTGCACCGGGTCGCATCAAGTAAGAAAACTCATGGGAGTGAGGTCGATCCCACAGGGATTGAAGGATTGAGCAATTTTAGTTTAGTGACTGATTTAGTTAAGCAAATAGAAGTTGAATTGAGTGAACTGTATCCAACAGAAGTTAAATTGCATGAAATTTTAAGGGAGAGGGATAATTGGCAAGAATTTAAAGTGCAGAAAACTTAAAAGAGCTGAATCTTAAAGTGCAAGTAATGTAATTAGCAGAAACTTAAAGTGCAAGAAATGTAAAGTGCTGAAGCTTAGAATGCAAGAAATGTAAATTGCTTGAATCGTAAATGGGTCAAGGGACTGGGATTGCAGAAATTAAATCAGGAAAAGTAAAATTTAACAACCAGAAGAGTAGAAGATGGATTCAATTAAACTGATCTTATACGAAAATAAAAATGAGCTTGGTGTAGTAATTAAACAGGGAAATTAAGAATGAAAAACATAGATCTCAGGACTCAAGAGACTAGATAGCCAAGTCTAGATCTCACTGCCTTCCTAGATCCAAATTCAGAAAGCAATTTCAAAAGAATTAAAGATCAAACAGAAGATGAAGCAAATCCAAATTTAGTTTCCAAAAGTTGCAATAAAGTGAGACAGAGAGATCTCAAGGTGAGCTTGAGACAGAATTTCCTCAATTCTTCAACCCAAGACTCAAGACAAGTGTAAATGAAATTTAAAACAAGAAAACTAAGAGGAAGAGAATTCAATTCTCCTTCCCCAAGACTCAAAACTTCAAAATAACTCAAAACCAAAAGCTCTCCAAAACTACCCAGCAAAACTAAAAGGAAAGCTCCCCAAAACTTCAAATCCTAAGCTATTTATGCACTTTCTTCAAATGATCATGGAGCCTTGAATGTGGGCCTTGGCCTTGATGGAATTGGGTTGATAGTAGCCTTCGTTGATTGCTCTTGGTGTTGGGAGGAAGTCCACTTGTGAACCGGGCCATGAACCATTCACGTTTGAGTCAACGTTTGAGGCAAACGTTGACTCAAACGTCTTCGTGTGTGCTATTATGCAGTTCGGCCACTCTGCTATCATCCACATTTAAGCCAGCGTTTGAGGTCAAACGTGAGCTCAAACGTGGATCCCTCCAAGCTTCTCTTTTGGCCAATGTTTGGCCTAACGTTTGAGGCAAACATTGGCACAAACATTGCTCAACCAAGGCATCAAACAGGGTGCTCTTCCATGCTCTTCCATGCTAAAATGTAGCCAACGTTTGACCTCACATTTGAGGTAAACGTTGGCGCAAACGTTGCTGTGCCCAGGGGTGCTTTTGCTTGCTGAGATGTGGCCAACGTTTGACCTCAAGTTTGAGGCAAACGTTGGTGCAAACGTTGCATGGCTCCAGGGTGTTCATCTTTTGTGCTTGTGGCGCCAACGTTTGACCTCAAGTTTGAGGCAAACGTTGGCGCAAACTTTGGCCTCCCTGGGTGAAAATTCTTCAAGCCAACATTTGACCTCAAGTTTCAGGCAAACATTGGCGCAAGCTTCTGGCCTCCCTGGGTGAAATTATGCTCTTCCTCACGTTTGAGCTTAAGTTTGAGGCAAACTTTAGCTCAAATGTGAGTCCTCCTTTTTGCCCTTGCCATCTCCTTTTCTTCAACCTTCTTCAAAGCTTTTTCACCTATCATCAATCAATCAAAAGCATCAAAGCTATGCTCCAAATCATGAGATTGTTTCTCTTTCATAATATATGACAATTATAGCACAAAATCTCATGAAAATGCACCAATTTGTCCATGATTGATTGAATCAAAGGAAACCTGAAATTCTACCCAATTGGCTTACTTATGGCTCAAGAAAGTGCATAAAATCTATTTAAAACAAATGAAAAAGACTAGTGAAACTAGGCTAAGATGACTTGTCATCACAACACCAAACTTAAAGCTTGCTCTTCCCCAAGCAAGAAAAGAATTTATTGAGAAGAAAGAATGAAATGGAAGAGGATGTTTATGCTAACAGAGTATTATTGGTAGCTCATGGGTTTTATGCAGATATGTAACTACTCACTTCTTATTGACATTTAGGCCTAGAAAGTCTCCTCCAAGCATCAAGCAACACACTGCTATGACCTCTCATTATTCCTTTGTCCTTGGTTACTATTTTTTTTATAAGCTTTAGTTCAGTGTCATATGTAAAAAGCTCTTTTCTTTATTTATGCTTGACACATTATTCACTATAGACACTTGGCTCACATTCCTTCTTAGAACATTGATGCCCAACACCTCTTTGGGTTACTAAATGCCTTGTAGTTAGGTTGCTCTTGATAGTGGACTTTCAGTTGATAATCCCAGGTTAGTTAACCTGAGTTACCAAGTGTTGATGCACTCCAAAGAACTTAATAATCCAAGCAGATCCTATTACAAAGACACCACAGGCATATATTCTAAGGTTCAAGCTATTGGTGTCTAGCTTTATTCTTTCTTCTTTTTATTTTTCTTGCTGCCACTTTTGGCTTTTCTCATTCTTACTTGTTTTTTTTTCTTTTCAACCAAGAACTTTTATTTTTGAGATTCATAGACAATGAGCTAGTTTACGCTTGAAAGGAGAACAGTCTAGTCCTTTTATTCACTAAAAGTGAGCTACCACATAATCATACATACATGCCACCACTTACTATTATTTGACTTCTAGCTAGCAATGAACCATTTTACTTCATGTTTCAAATATTTCTTTTATTGAATTAAAAAGGATACAGGGGACAGAGCATTCATTAGTTAAGTGAAAGTAAACACACAAGCACACACTTAGACTAGCTTACTTATTGAAAAGAGTGATTATACTTGTACTAGATGAACACTTTAGCACGACATAAATTAAAGCATTTCTCAACAGCGAGAGGTAAGTATAGATACAACCTATTGGTTTTCAGTTCTTTTGTCCTTCCTTCTGTTGTGCCCCTTTTGAGTTATGATGCATAATGTCTTCAAATAGTGGTTAGTTCCCTGCACAATTCTCAAAAGTTACTTGCTTCTCAAGCCCTTAGGTGACTGGTTAGTTGGTGCGCGAAATTGTGAACAATACTTTTCACAACTCTCATAATCCCTAGTCATGAACCCCAAAAACTTGGTGTTCAATACCATGGCATTACACAACTTCGCACAACTAACCAGCAAGTGCATTGGGTCGTCCAAGTAATAAACCTTACGCGAGTAAGGGTCGATCCCACGGAGATTGTTAGTATTGAAGCAAGCTATGGTCATCTTGTAAATCTTAGTCAGGCAAACTCAAATAGTAATGGTGATGAACGAAAATAACAAAAAGGTAAAGATAGAGATACTTATGTAATTCATTGGTAGGAACTTCAGATAAGCGCATGAAGATGCCTTCCCTTCCGTCTCTCTGTTTTCCTACTGTCTTCATCCAATCCTTCTTATTCCTTTCCATGGCAAGCTTGTGTAGGGTTTCACCGTTGTCAATGGCTACCTCCCATCCTCTCAGTGAAAACGATTGCATATGCTCTGTCACAGCACGCGAAATTCAGCTGTCGGTTCTCGGTCAGGACGGAATAGAATCCATCGATTCTTTTGCGCCTGTCACTAACGCCCCGCCCGCTAGGAGTTTGAAGCACGTCACAGCCATTCA
>NC_029777.3:50534232-50535054 GCF_000817695.3 Arachis duranensis | reverse complement strand
ACAAATTCAAAAGACATATGCACTGTTCAAGCATACATTCAGAAAACAAAAAGTATTGTCACCACATCAAACTAATTAAGCTAGTTTTAAAGATGAATTCGAAATCCTGTACTTCTTGTTCTTTTGTGATAAAAACAGTTTTCATTTAAGAGAGGTGATGGATTCATAGGACATTCATAACTTTAAGGCATAGACACTAAGATACTAATGATCATAAGACACAAACATGGATAAACATAAGCATAAATTTTCGAAAAACAGAAGAATAAAGAACAAGGAGATTAAAGAACGGGTCCACCTTAGTGATGGCGGCTTGTTCTTCCTCTTGAAGGACTTATGGAGTGCTTGAGCTCCTCAATGTTTCTTCCTTATCTTTGTTGCTCCTCTCTCATGATTCTTTGATCTTCTCTAATTTCATGGAGGAGAATGGAGTGTTCTTGGTGCTCCACCCTTAGTTGTCCCATGTTAGAACTCAGTTCTCCTAGGGAGGTGTTGATCTGCTCCCAATAGTTTTGTGGAGGAAAGTGCATCCCTTGAGGTATCTCAGGGATTTCATGATGAGTGGGATCTCTTGTTTGCTCCATCCTTTTCTTAGTGATGGGCTTGAGGTCATGCCTTCTCAGTTGAACCGGCTTCCCTCTTTGAATCTCTCTTCCATTGAGCGCCCTCTTCACAAATATCTATGAGGACTTGGTCCAACCTTTGATCAAAGTTGACCCTTTTTGAGTTTGAAAGGGATCTCAGGGATCACCTTCTTCATGGCCACAACTTAATAGAAATGGTCTTGATGCACCCTTGAGATGAATCTTTCCATCTCCCATG
>NC_029777.3:50533719-50534092 GCF_000817695.3 Arachis duranensis | reverse complement strand
ATGCTTTTACCACACCAAACTTAAAAGGTTTGCTCGTCCTCGAGCAAAAGAAGAAAGAAGAGAGAAGAAGAAGAAGAAATGGAGGAGAGGAAGATGGCTTTGTGGTTCGGCCAAAAGGGGAAAAAGTAGTGTTTAGGGTGTGTGAAAATGAAGGAGTGAAGATGATAGTGGGATTTGATAGGTGGGGGGTTTTTGGGAGAGAGGTGTTGAGGTGATTGGTGAATGGGTGAAGAAGAGAGAGGGTGGTGGGGTTGGTGGGGATCCTGTAGGGTCCACAGATCCTGAGGTGTCAAGGAAAAGTCATCCCTGCACCAAGTGGCAAGCAAAATTGCTCTTTGTGCCAATTCTGGCGTTAAACGCCGGGCTGGTGCCC
>NC_029777.3:50529465-50529817 GCF_000817695.3 Arachis duranensis | reverse complement strand
ATCAAAACTTTTAATAAGAATTCCAGGAATCATGCAATGTTAGTCTAAAACTTCAGTCTAAAGGAATTAGACATGGCTAGCCAAGCTTCAGCACGACATTGCATTCAAGAGCTAAATTGATGAAGATCAATCAACTTTGGTGATGATAAGAACATCACCTTGAAACACTAGAATTTATTCTTAAGAACTCTGAAGAAAAAAAAATACCTAATCTAAGCAACAAGATGAACCGTCAGTTGTCCAAACTTGAACAATCCCCGGCAACGGCGCCAAAAACTTGGTGTTGTTGCCGGATCTTGGCACTGATGTTACCAAAAGCTTGCTCAAAACTAGAACAATCCCCGGCAACGGT
>NC_029777.3:50527248-50528628 GCF_000817695.3 Arachis duranensis | reverse complement strand
AAGGTCTAGGCATGGCCGAATGGCCAGCCTCCCAATGATCTAAGATAGCATCAAAACAAAGATAACTACCCAGATATCTCAATACAATAGTAAAAGGTCCTACTTATAGAGAACTAGTAGCCTAGGGTTTACAGAGATGAGTAAATGACATAAAAATCCACTTCTGGGCCCACTTGGTGTGTGCTTGGGCTGAGCATTGAAGCATTTTCGTGTAGAGATTCTTCTTGGAGTTAAACGCCAGCTTTTGTGCCAGTTTGGGCGTTTAACTCCCATTTTGGTGCCAGTTTCGGCGTTTAACGCTGGAATTTCTGAGGGTGACTTTGAACACCGGTTTGGGCCATCAAATCTTGGGCAAAGTATGGACTATCATATATTGCTGGAAAGCCCAGGATGTCTACTTTCCAACGCCGTTGAGAGCGCGCCAATTGGGCTTCTATAGCTCCAGAAAATCCACTTCGAGTGCAGGGAGGTCAGAATCCAACATCATCTGCAGTCCTTTTTAGTCTCTGAATCAGATTTTTGCTCAGGTCCCTCAATTTCAGCCAGAAAATACCTGAAATCACAGAAAAACACACAAACTCATAGTAAAGTCCAGAAAAGTGAATTTTAACTAAAAACTAATAAAAATATACTAAAAACTAACTATATCATACCAAAAACATACTAAAAACAATGCCAAAAAGCATACAAATTATCCGCTCATCATTAGTATGCATGAATTGAGTGTGTCTTTTGGATTTATTTTGGTGTGGGAACACCAAACTTAATCCCTTGTCACTGCCTCTGATGCAACAAGTTAACCATATGTGAAATCCTTGTGTCTTTGCTAAAGGCAGTAACACTAAAAACTAAAAAGCAATTAAATGGTTGAATGATTTGTCTGATTGTTTGGAGCTAGCATTAGGCAGAAAGTGAGAATGTGTTTTTAGATCAAATTTTTTGTAGAACACCAAACTTAGAATGCTTCATTCTCTCTTAATTTATTTTGGTGTGGAACACCAAATTTAGCTCCTTGCGATACACACCAATTATTCAACCTTTTTATTGAAAAAGCTATGAAAAGAAAATTACCTCATTGATGAGCAGATAATTTGTACGCTTTTTGGCATTGTTTTTAGTATATTTTTAGTGTGATCTAGTTAGTTTTTAGTATATTTTTATTAGTTTTTAGTTAAAATTCACTTTTCTGGACTTTACTATGAGTTTGTGTGTTTTTCTGTGATTTCAGGTATTTTTTGGCTGAAATTGAGGGACCTGAGCAAAAATCTGATTCAGAGGCTAAAAAGGACTGCAGATGCTGTTGGATTCTGACCTCCCTGCACTCGAAGTGGATTTTCTGGAGCTACAGAAGCCCAATTGGCGCGCTCTCAACGGCGTTGG
>NC_029777.3:50526313-50527029 GCF_000817695.3 Arachis duranensis | reverse complement strand
GCCCAAACTGGCATAAAAGCTGGCGTTTAACTCCAAGAAGAGTCTCTACACGAAAATGCTTCACTGCTCAGCCCAAGCACACACCAAGTGGGCCCGAAAGTGGATTTTTTTGTCATTTACTCATCTCTGTAAACCCTAGGCTACTAGTTCTCTATAAGTAGGACCTTTTACTATTGTATTTTCATCTTGGTAGCTATCTTCGTTCTTATGCTATCTTAGATCATTGGGGGCTAGCCTCACGGCCATGCCTAGACCTTGTTCTTATGTATTTTTAACGGTGGAGTTTCTACACACCATAGATTAAGGTGTGGAGCTCTGCTGTACCTCGAGTATTAATGCAATTACTATTGTTCTTCTATTCAATTCCGCTTGTTCTTGTTCTAAGATATCACTTGTTCTTCAACTTGATGAATGTGATGATCCGTGACATTCATCATCATTCTCACCTATGAATGTGTGCTTGACAACCACCTCCGTTCTACCTTAGATTGGGTGGATATCTCTTGGATTCTTTAACCGGAATCTTCGTGGTATAAGCTAGAACTGATGGCGGTATTCAAGAGAATCCGAAAGGTTTAAACCTTGTCTGTGGTATTCTGAGTAGGATTCAATGATTGAATGACTGTGACGAGCTTCAAACTCGCGATTGTGGGGCGTTAGTGACAGACGCAAAAGAATCACTGGATTCTATTCCGACATGATCGAGAACCGACAGC
>NC_029777.3:50524300-50525834 GCF_000817695.3 Arachis duranensis | reverse complement strand
TCTTTGAAAGCTTGGCTGGCTATGAAGCCATGTCTAATTCCTGGACCGGAGTCTTAGACTAAACATTGCATGATTCCTGGATTTCTCATTAAGAATTTTGATATCTTTACTTTCTTTTTCCACTTAATTTTCGAAAAAGCACAAAAAAAAAATTACAAAATCAAATTTTGTGTCAATTGCATGTTTCTGTTCTTTTTGCATGTGTCTTCATTAATCTTCAAGTTGTTCTTGATGGTTTCATTGCTCTGATTTTTAAATTCTCTTGACTTGAGTGTTTATGTATCTCATATGCATTCTCATTTTGTTAGTGTCAGTAGTATACAAACTGCTAAGTTTGGTGTCTTGCATGCATTGTTATTTAGTTGCATTTTGATTATTCCTCATTATTAAAAATCCAAAAATATTTTTAATATGTGTCTTTTCAAGTCAATAATACAGAGAGTTGAAGATTCAGAACATACAGCAGAGGAATTATACAGAAAAAGCTGGGCGTTCAAAATGCCCAGTGAAGAAGACAGACTGGCGTTTAAACGCCAGCCAGGCAACGCCCAAAAGGGTAGTAGTTTGGGCGTTAAACGCCAGAATGTGCACCATTCTGGGCGTTTAACGCCAGGATGGCACAAGAGGGAAGATTTTGTTTTTAATGCAGATTTTTTTTTAGTTTTCAAAATCTTTTCAAAATCAAATCTTTTTCAAATCAAATTTTTCAATCAAATCTTTTTCAAAATCAATTTCTTTCTATTTTCAAGGATACTTGCTATCAATTGATGATTTGATTCAACATTTCGAGCATGTTGCCTTTTCTGTTGAGAAAGGTTTAATGTTTGAATCATATCTTTTCTTGTTAGCCAAGTTATTAATTTTTAAAATCAAATCTTTTTAAAAAAATGTTTTTCAAATCATATCTTCTCAATCACATCTTTTTAAAACCAATCATATCTTTTTAACCACATCTTTTTCAAAATAGTTTTCAATCAAATCTTTTTTATTTCTAATTTCAAAATCTTTTTCAAAAATCACTTGATTTCTTTTCCACTCTTGGTTTTCGAAAATCAATTAGTGTTTTTCAAAATGTTTTCAAAATCTTTTACTTAATTTTCGAAAACTACTTCCCCTCTTCTCACATCTTTCTATTTATGGACTAACACTATTCCTCAATGAACAATTCGAATTCCATCTATCTTGATATGTTCGAATTCTTCTACTTCTGCCTTCTATTTTTCTTTTCCTCTGAAACCTCAAGGAATCTCTATACTGTGACATAGAGGATCTAAGAGAAGCTAAGGCACAATTCTCTGTAGAGGACCTAACAGAAATCTTCAAAGAAGAAGAACCCATGGCAACCGAAAATAACAACAATGCCAACAATTCAAGGAAGGTGCTGGGTGACTTTACTGCACCTACTCCCGACTTCTATGGGAGAAGCATCTCTATCCCTGCCATTGGAGCAAACAACTTTGAGCTTAAGCCTCAATTAGTTTCTCTAATGCAACAGAATTGCAAGTTCCATGGACTTCCATTGGAAGATCCTCAT
>NC_029777.3:50521950-50524002 GCF_000817695.3 Arachis duranensis | reverse complement strand
GGAGGATCTCTTCATCTGAAGAAGACGCCTACAGAAGCTCAAGAGCTGATTGAAATGGTTGCAAATAACCAATTCATGTACACTTCTGAAAGGAATCCTGTGAACAATGGGACTAATAAGAAGAAAGGAGTTTTTGAGATTGATACTCTGAATGCCATATTGGCTCAGAACAAAATATTGACTCAACAAGTCAATATGATTTCTCAAAGTCTGTCTGGAATGCAAAATGCACCAAGCAGTACTAAGGAAGGTTCATTGATGATAAGTCATCATATACCCATTTTTCAAGCTAATTTCACTTGTTTTGTTAGTCTTTATGCACTTTCTTGCTTCTTAAGTAAGTGATTTGGAGTGAAAATGCATAACTTCTTTAAATCAAACAACCACCATGAAATTAATGTTAACTCATGAGAACTTCTTTAAATCAAGCAACCACCATGATATTAATGTTAACTCTTGAGGTTTAAGCTAATTTTAATTGAATTTTAATTGATTTATAAGCCTCTTGAATTCAGTGATACTTTGAGTGGTTGTTTTGGTTTATTGTAGGTGAAGAAAAGAAAAAAAGGAAAAAGTGTAGCCTAAGGAAGTGTGGCCCAAGGAAAAGAAAGTGTGGTCAAAGAAAGAAGAAGTGTGGCACACAACATGAGGAGAGGCAAGCATTGCCCTCCACAAGGGCACACTGCCCTCTAGGAGGGCAACATAGGGAACTAAGCAAAGAAGGCAACTCTGCCCTGCCCACTACAAGGACAGAGCACAAATTTGTGCCTTGGAATCAAGAGGAATAAAATGTTGCCCTGCCCTCCACAAGGGCAGTATCGGGCTCACCAAGGGAGAAATCCAAAGGAAATTGTCTCCAAATGCTTGCCACAAGAGTTGAACACGGGACCATGAGGAAGCAAGGAACTAAGGTCCATTACCGTGCCAAGAAACCAAGGAAATTGATGTAGCGTGTGTTTCTGCCCGGGTTCGAACACGGGACTGCATTTTGGAAACACTGCCCTGCCCTCCGCGAGGGCAGGGCAGCATTTGGTTGGTGCACAACTCTGGCGCACCAAGAAGTGAATCTGGCGCACCAAATCATGACCCTGGCAGCACCAGCGCGCACCACACACAATCCTGGCAACACCAGCGCGCACCACAGCTTGAATCTGGCGCACCAATTTTTCCTGCCCTGCCCTCTGCGTGGGCAGGGCAGCATTCTGCGCACCAACTCGATCCTGGTAGCACCAAGCCGCACCAGGCCACACCAAAGCCGCACCAACATGCACCAAATCCTGCCCTGCCCTCCACAAGGGCAGGGCAGCCTCCTGGGAGCTATTATCTTGGGCCGAAAAATTCAATTAAAATGCCAATTTAATTCATTTCTTCACCAAATCAAAAGCCCATCCAAATCCCAAAATCCAAGAATAGAAAGTGTATAAATAGGAGCTAGTTTGATGTAATTAGGACCTTTAACCACTTACCTTAGCTTGACTTTTGAATTTGGCACTTTCCTTGAGTTTTGAATTTCTTGCAATTGTTCTTGAGAGACTTGACCGAGAGTTCTGAGGATTAAGGGAGAATTGATTGATCTCCTTCCTCGTGTTTGCTCGGGCAATTCCACTCTTATTTTTCTGAGTTTTGGGTGTGTGAAATTGAGGAAATTCTGTCTCAATTCCCATCTAAAATCTCTTTAAATCCTTTTATGCACAATTGAAATTCATTTTCTGTTCCTCTACTGCTTCTTCTTTAATTTTTTGTCAATTGCTTTGATAACTCGGATCTGGGAAGGAAATTGAGTTTTAGGCTCTGCTACCTAAGCTCTTGAGTCTTGAGATCACAATTTACTTAGGTTCTTCTGTGAACCTCTGCTGCACTTTATTTCCTTTCTGTTTGAATTCTCATTGCTTCTGATTCAATTTCTGCTCTCTTAATTGTTGCAATTTACTTTCTCTTTGTTTAGATTCTACAATCCCAGTTCTCAATTCCCTTTTACTTTCAAGCAATTTACATTTCTTGCCATTTAAGTTTCTGCAATTTACATTTCTTGCACTTTAAGTTTCAGTCATT
>NC_029777.3:50521505-50521934 GCF_000817695.3 Arachis duranensis | reverse complement strand
TTTTGGCGCCGTTGCCGGGGATTGAAATAGATTGACAATGATTAAGTGAAGTGGAGGTCTAGATTAAGCACTTTTTCTTTTCTGTTATTCTAATTTCTACTAACACACTAACTGTTTGAATTTTTGCTTAAACTAACTAAAACTTCGTTCTAGCTATAGATTGAAGTTTCATTGGCTTTCTGGGTTTGTGTGTTTATTGTTGTGTGTTTGTATGTCAGGTACAGGAAGATCTTCCCCTATCCTCTCTGAAATCGACTAAAGAACTCTTCGGAGAATAAGAAGAGCCGAAAGAGGGAAGAACGTTATTGGAAAAGAAGAATCTGAGGAGGAATTTCAAGAAATGGAAGGAGATCCCAATCAACCAGGAGAAGGAGCCAACAATAATCAACAACAACGAAGAGTCTTGGCTTCATACACATTTGCAAATGC
>NC_029777.3:50517958-50520655 GCF_000817695.3 Arachis duranensis | reverse complement strand
AGAACTTCTATGAGGGACTCACTCTTAAAGCTCAGGAAGCACTTGATCATTCAGCTGGAGGCTCTTTGCAACTCATGAAAACTACAGAGGAAGCTCAAAACCTCATTGATATGGTGGCCAATAACCAATATTTCTTTGCTCATCAAAGACAACGCCAACCATCACAAAGAAGAGGAGTAATGGAGTTGGAAGGAGTGGATTCTATTCTGGCTCAGAACAAGATAATGCAGCAGCAGATTCAACAACAGTTTGAACAAATGGCCAAAAGAATTGATGGCCTGCAAGTTGCATCAGTGAGTGCCACAAGCCAACCACCAACTACTTGGGTGCAAAGTGAAGAAACTCAAGAGGAACAACAGCAAGAGCAAGTCCAATACATGCACAACCAAAATCCTGGAACAAATGAAGTTTATGGTGATACTTACAATCCATCTTGGAAGAACCATCCCAACCTCAGATGGGGAGACAACCATAATCAAAACCAACAACCATGGCAAAGAAACACAAGTCAGAATAATTGGAAGAGCACAAACCACAACCCCCAGCCAAACACTAACCAAAATACATATAGAAAACCACAAAATAACTACCCCAACTCTAACCATTATCCACCTAACAACCACCCAACAAATCAAAACACCTATCATCATCCATCAACACCCCAAAACCAACCAATTTCACAAGAATCCCAGAGAATTACCAATCTAGAGCTGCTCATGGAGAAACTGATGAAGAACCAGGAATTAACAACAAAGAACCAAGAAGCTTCAATGAAGAACTTGGAAAGGCAAATTGGGCAAATCTCCAAGCAGATTTCTGTTGAAAAACCATCAAGTTCACTACCTAGTGACACCATTCCCAACCCAAAGGAAGAATGCAAGGTCGTGCAACTAAGAAGTGGAAAAGTGTTAGTGGATGGCAACCAAGGAGCAACCAAGCATAATGACAATGAGCCAACAAAGAATGATGAAGCCACCAACAAGGACATGATAAATAAGAATGTCCCAGAAAAATTCACAAAGGAAGACAACAAACCACAGAATTTGAAGAAAGGAAAGCAAATCTTGGAAGAACCAATTCCAAAACAACATCAAGTGGAGAAGAGCTCAACATCACCACTGCCTTATCCACAGAGATTTCACAAAGAAACAAAGGATCAACATTTCCACAAATTTCTTGAGACTTTCAAGAAGTTGGAAATCAACATACCTTTAGCTGAAGCATTGGAGAAAATGCCTTTATATGCCAAGTTCTTAAAGGAGCTCATTAACAAGAAGAGACAGTGGAATGAAAAGGAGATTGTAATGCTCAGTGAAGAATGCAGTGCACTCATCAAAAAGGGACTCCCTTCCAAGCTTGAAGACCCTGGAGGTTTCTTCTTACCATGCACCATTGGAAACCTATTCATTAACAAGGGGATGTGCGATTTAGGAGCAAGCATAAATCTAATCCCATATTCTTTAGTGAAAAAGCTTGGCATAGAGGAGGTGAAACCAACACAGATGTCCTTGGAATTGGTGGACCAATCAATAGTATATCCTAAAGGGCTGATTGAGAACCTTTTAGTTAAGGTTGACAAGTTTATCTATCCAGCAGATTTTGTGATCATGGATTCTTCAGAACATGGAAATGACTCCATAATACTTGGTCGACCATTTTTGGCCACTGCTAGAGCCATTGTGGATATAGAGCAAGGAGAGTTAACCCTCAGGATGCATGAGGAGAGCATCATCCTGAAAGTCTTTCCAGAATTACAAAGGGATGAAGAAACAAGCAAAATAAGTGATGATCTCCTTCCAAAGCAATCAACTGACAAGGCAGTAGAACAGAAAAACAAGCAGATGCAAGAAGAAAAAGGAATTCAAAAGGAAGCAGGGGTGATAAACAAAAAGGAAGGTATCACAACTCAAGTACAACTCAAGTCAATGTCAAGAAAGAAAGATCAATAAGAAAGAAAAAGATGAAGAGCAAGAAAAATGCTCACAAAGGGTGGAAGAACAAGAAAATCCCAACTGAAGGATTTTCTAAAGGTGATAAGGTGCAACTAGTATATCAACAGCTGGGAGCAGAAGATTATTACACTGTCAACCAGATACTTTCTCTGGAGCATATGGAAATTGAGCATCAAGGCACACAGAGAAAGCTGACAGTGAGAGGTGACAAGTGGAGACATCATCAACATCAACCACCCTAAAGGGAGTTCAATGTCAAGCTAATGACAATAAAAGAGCGCTTCATGGGAGGCAACCCATGATTTAAGATTTCTGTCCTCTCTTTCATTTAATAAGTTATGATTCCTCTGAATATGATTTTGAACTTTCATGCCTGATAAATGCATACATTGTTTTGAAGCACATGTCAAACTTCTAAGTTTGGTGTACCCTAAGGCACACCCAAGTTCATTGTTCAAAAAAAAAAAGGGGATTATTTTTAGAACATATGCATAATATTTTTTTTTTGAAGCATGTGACCAAACACTAAGTTTGGTGTCTGCATGTGCAACAATGTTCAGAAGATCATTTCCCAATCATGGACTCAAAACCATACAGAAAAGGGATCATACATCAAATTTTTTTTTAAATGCATCAATTGTGAGAACGGTTTGCATTGTTAAGCCGTCTCCTCAATAAAAGATAAGTTTGGTGTTCACCAACTTTTAGCATTTTATTTAGGGACACAATTGATCACAAAAAAATT
>NC_029777.3:50516232-50517005 GCF_000817695.3 Arachis duranensis | reverse complement strand
AGATCTATCCTTCCTACTGGAAACGCCTCTTGGGTCACAATCAAACGAGCACTCTTGACATACTGCATCTTGCATGGAGGTGAGATCAACCTCGCACAACTCATAGCCGACAGTATTCAAGAAATGGCCGATAGCACAAGCAAGTCAAAAGGTCTTGGACATCCAAGCACCATCCTACGGCTATGTAACAGAGCTAATGTAATCTTTGAAGATGAGGACACAACAATGGTGAAAGTAGGGAAAGGAATTACCAAGAAGAGTATGGAGGGAATTAATGAAGAAGAAGATCAAGAAGGGGTGATAGCTCCTAGACAAAGGATATCACAAAGAGAGGAAGGACGAAATCAAGCTCATGATGCCATAGACATGAGCCAGTTACAAAGATCAATTGAAGAATTATCTCAGCAACTCATGCAGGCTCAACAAGGCCAAAATCAAGGGGGCCAAGAGAAATATCTAGAGCCCCATCCAGAATTTATGGAGCAATTTTTGAAAGAAAAAGAGGAACGAGAAGCTTGGCAGCATTAAATGAAGGAGAAACAAGAGAGATGGCAACAACAAATGATGACTCAGCAGCAAGAATTTCAAGCACAGATTCTTGAAGGACAAAAAGAACAATACAAAAAATTCAAAGAGTCATATGACAAGCTGTATTTTAGTCAAGCTAAAGCAGGGGAATATAGTCACAACCTGTATCAATGGAAGAATGTTCATCATACCATGGGAGAAGTTAGACACGTACAAAGAATGGAGAATGATGAAAACATGCAAGC
>NC_029777.3:50509983-50512349 GCF_000817695.3 Arachis duranensis | reverse complement strand
TCCACAAGCCAAGGACTCTCAAGGATTGAGTCCATGCTCAAAAGATGTTGGGAGGAGGAAAAGAAATTCTGGAAAAGAAAAGAGAACTTCTTCACAAACATGGAAGTGCACACAGCTCAATTGTTGATTGCAACGAAGAAAGTGGAAAGGCAAGATGAGGAAGCCTCTGTGTCAAGCAAAATTTTAATGAAAAATGAGGTGGAGGAGGCATTTGATCCTGAACTTTTACATTCACAAGAGCCACTTGAGGTGACAATGAAACATAAAGATTCCCTCCCAGAGGCATTAATGGAAAATCATGAAGAAGAAAGGGAGGAAGACACTCAAGAGAAGTCAAACTCAAGTGAAGCAGAAAATCACATGAAGGAAGGGGTCATTGAACCATCACTGCAAGGAACTCTTGATGAAGACAAAACTCCAACAATTACACAACCACCAAGACTTGGACTCAAGGAAGTGAAGGCAATTGACAAAAACACCAAGAAGAGGATTGTGACCAAGATATCAAGGACAACATTCAAGAAAAGGTCAACTGCAAACAATCCTCCCCCTGATCAAGCAAGCATGCTCAATCAAGCCAATTTCAAAAGAAAGTTGCTGAAAGGAGACCAAGACAGGGGATAATAGCTGAAACTTCTCCTTCCTTGAAGTCATTCCTCTTAACAAACTGGAAGAAGAGGAAGAAAGTGAGGAACAACATGTCAAGCTAATGATACTAAAAGAGCACTTGTTGGGAGGTAACCCAACCGTAGGTACATTTCTTCTCCATGCTTTGTTTAAATTTCAATAAATTGGCATATGGTTACATTCTAAGTTTGGTGTTGCCATGCAACATATTGTTTTCAATCTTTTTGGATGATTGCATCAAATCAAAAAAATGAAAGTGACACACCAAGATTCTAAGTTTGGTGTGCCACCTATTTTTCTATGCAAATTATTCAGCAACACCACTTGTCTGCATAACCATAATGTCTTTGCAGTGTTAATTTTCTTTTGGTTTGATATTTTGTTATTCTGTTTACTTTAGTTAATTCTTTGTTTTTAATGCTTTCATTTTAGTTTGCTTATTTACTGTGTTTGTTAATACATTACCAAGAGAGCTTTATTAATGACAGATTCTTAGCTTGGTGATTGTACTTAATAAATAACAGTTTCATTTGCTTAGTTTTAATTCAAATAAGTGGACATAGGATTGCATTCTAAGTTTGGTGTTGATATGCAACACAATTTGCTTCAAATCTTTACTGGATACTTGCATTGATTCCAAGTGAAAGTGTCACACTAAGTTTGGTGTGCCACTTATCTTTTATGCAATGTATTGTGCTCACCTTCTTAAGTTTGCAATCACAATGTCTTTGTCTCTTGTGCCTTGATTATTATCTTTAATTTTGCTTGCTTAAAACACATGTGCTACTAACATTTCATTGTGAAAGACATTCATGATCCATCTTAGCCCCATAGCCATTGTTTTAATTGTTGCTTGAGGATAAGCAAGCATTTTGAGTTGGTATGGGAAGGAGAAGAATGGGAGGAAAAAGACAACAATAGAGAAGAAGAATTGCAAGGTTGTAAAGTTCCTTTTCCTCTCATTTATTTCCAGCACTTTAAATTACATGATTGTCTTTATATTTCTGTATACATGTGTGGTATGACTAAGCATAGCTTGAATTTGATTTGAAATATGTTGTTGTGACATTATGACTACCAACTTGAGTTTTGTGAGTTCAAAAGTAGTAAAGCATCATGATCATAAACAAACAAGGAATTAAAGAAGAATTTAGCATGTGCATACAAGTATTGGATAGCTAGTATGATTAATTGTTGCTCAATTGCATTGGATTTTATTTAATTGAAGCTTTTCATCTAGTATATTTTGTGAAATCTTTTGAAATCATGAAAACCTTGAAGAAGAAAATATAATTAAAGCAAGAAAAGCAAAAAGGGAAGGAATGAGAAAGCTGAAGGCTCTGAGTACCAATGGCAATTTATTTGCTAAGTGCTTGTGGTGTTTATATATCAAGCCAAATGCTTGAAAACAAAACACTTAGAAGTCAAGGCTAGGCTCAAGTGCAAAAGCACTCCCTCAAAGCTCAAAGTTCTGAGCATCAATGATTAGAGAGTCAAAGAAAAGAAAAAAAATGAGCTTAATGAAGTCCTCTAATTAAATGCTTGTGGTGCTTATGTATCAAGTGGTAATACTTGAAAACAAAGCATTTAGAAGTCGTAGCTTTGTTATTAACTCATGGGGCAAAGCACCCAAAAGGAGAAGCTAAAAAAAAAAGAAAAAAAATCAAATGCTTGTTTCAAGGAAAAATTATAAGAAAAAGATTTCATAAAATAAGCTAGATAGAAGCATCAATCATTTA
>NC_029777.3:50508065-50509638 GCF_000817695.3 Arachis duranensis | reverse complement strand
AGTTGCGTTGGAAAGCTGACATTCAGAGCTTTCCAACGATATATAGCAATCCATATTTGGCGTACAATTGAGGTAGGAACGAAAGCCATCTTTAAGGGCAAAAAACAAGCGAAAATAAACCAAAATGCTTCCACCAAGGCTCGAAGAGGGAGACACAAGGAACCCAAGGAAGTCTGCCCTCAAGGAGAGCAGAATGCCCTCTTGGAGGGCAATGTCGTGTTTTCTTCATGAAAATTCAAGAAAAAATTGCAACAACTTCCTCCACCAAGTTTCGAACACAAGACCTCTAGGAAGCCAAGCCTTAGGCGTGAATTAGGTGCCAAGAAGAAAAAGCCAAGCAATGCACTCCATGGGATTCGAACTTGGCACTCCCCAAAGGAAACATTGCCCTGCCCTCCGCAAGGGCAGGGCAGCATTTTGGTGCATGGCACGCACATCCTTGGCACGGCCAGCACGCACAATTGATGCGCAGCAAGGGAGCTTCGGCCAGCAGCAAGCACACACGGCCCAGGGAAGCATGGCACGTACCATGCCACCACTGCCCTGCTCTCCCCAAGGGCAGGGCAGCATCCTGATGCTTCCAAGCCTTGGCACGCTAGTTGGATCCTTACACAAGGCTTCCCTGCTCTGCCCTCCACAAGGGTAGGGCAGCCTCCTGGGAACAACATGGGCCAAAATTCAACCAAAATTTCATTTAAATTCAATTCCTCACCAAATTGAATCAAGGCCAACCAAACCCATTTCTCCTTAAATTCAAAGCAAGCTAAGCCCACATCATCACTCAAAGGCACATGGATCAATTAAATTAGGATTTTCATTTTTGTAATTTGTTTTAATTTCATTTTCATTTTTCATTTTGTAAAGCCTATATAAGGCATCATTTCCATCTTTGTAGAGGGGGGGCTCCATTAGAAAGCTCTCTTAGTTTTCATTCTTGCTTTGGATCTTGGGTGAAGAATTGAAGAACTTCTGTTTCAATCTCACCTTGAGATCTCTTCTTTAATTTTCTGCATAATTGACTTCTACTTTCTGTTCATTTTTTCTTCTTCTGCGATTCTGCAATTTGCTTTCCTTTATTTCTTTTGCAATTGTTCTTGTTGGATCAAGGAAGGATTTGAGATCTAGACTTGTTATCTAGTCTCCTCCACTCCTGAGATCTTCAATCACTTTTAATTTGCTGCAACTTAAGCATTGCTTTTCTGTTCTAAATTCTTCAAGGCATTTTTACTTTTCTGTTAAGATCTAGTTCCATTGAATCAATCCTCTACTCTTCTACTTGTTGCAATTTATTTTTCCTTGATTAATTTCTGCAATCCCACATCCCTGACCCATTTAAGATTCAAGCAATTTACATTTCTTGTCATTTAAGTTTCTGCAATTTACATTGCTTGTTCTTTAAGCTTCCTGCCTATTTACATTCTGCACTTTAAGTTCATTGCTATTTACATTTTGCTGCCACAATTCTCACTTAAATGTTAGCTTGACTAAACTAATCACCCACTAAAGTTGCTTGATCCATCAATCCCTGTGGGATCGACCTCACTCTTGTGAGTTATTATTACTTGATGCGACC
>NC_029777.3:50504462-50506430 GCF_000817695.3 Arachis duranensis | reverse complement strand
TCACAAGAATCCCAGAGGATTACCAATCTAGAGCTGCTCATGGAGAAGATGATGAAGAACCAAGAATTGACAACAAAGAACCAAGAAGCTTCAATGAAGAACTTGGAAAGGCAAATTGGGCAAATCTCCAAGCAGATTTCTGTTGAAAAACCATCAAGTTCACTACCCAGTGACACCATTCCCAACTCAAAGGAAGAATGCAAGGTCGTGCAACTAAGAAGTGGAAAAGTGTTAGTGGTGAGCAACCAAGGAGCAACCAAGCATAATGACAATGAGCCAACAAAGAATGATGAAAACATCAACAGAGACATGATAAGCAAGAATGCTCTAGAAAAACTCACAGAGGAAGACAACAACCCACAGAATTTGAAGAAAGGAAAGCAAATCTTGGAAGAAGCAATTCCAAAACAGCATCAAGTGGAGAAGAGCTCAACACCACCACAGCCATATCCACAGAGATTTCACAAAGAGACAAAGGATCAGCATTTTCACAAATTTCTTGAGACTTTCAAGAAGTTGGAAATCAACATACGTTTAGCTGAAGCATTGGAGCAAATGCCTTTATATGCCAAGTTCTTAAAGGAGCTCATTAACAAGAAAAGACAGTGGAATGAAAAGGAGACTGTAATGCTCAGTGAAGAATGCAGTGCACTCATTAAAAAGGGACTCCCTCCCAAGCTTGAAGACCCTGGAGGTTTCTTCTTACCATGCACTATTGGAAACCTATTCACTAACAAGGGGATGTGCGATTTAGGAGCAAGCATAAATCTAATCCCATATTCTTTAGTGAAAAAGCTTGGCATAGAGGAGGTAAAACCAACACGGATGTCCTTGGAATTGGTGGACCAATCAATAGTATATCCTAAAGGGCTGATTGAGAACCTTTTAGTTAAGGTTGACAAGTTCATCTATCCAGCAGATTTTGTGATCCTGGATTCTTCAGAACATAGAAATGACTCCATAATACTTGGTCGACCATTTCTGGCCACTGCTAGAGCCATTGTGGACATAGAGCAAGGAGAATTAACCCTCAGGATGCATGAGGAGAGCATCATCCTGAAAGTCTTCCCAGAATTACAAAGGGATGAAAAAACAAGCAAAATGAGTGATGATCTCCTTCCAAAGCAATCAACTGACAAGGAAGTAGAACAGAAAAACAAACAGATGCAAGAAGAAAAAGGGAGTCACAGGGAAGCAGGGGTGATAAGCAAGAAGGAAGGTATCACAACTCAAGTAACTGTCAAGAAAGAAAGATCAACAAGAAAGAAAAAGATGAAGAGCAAGAAAAAGGCTCACAAAGGGTGGAAAAACAAGAAAATCTCAACTAAAGGATTTTCTAAAGGTGATGAGGTGCAACTAGTATATCAACAGCTGGGAACAGAAGATTATTACACTGTCAACCAAATACTTTCTCTTGAGCACATGGAAATTGAGCATCAAGGCACACAGAGAAAGCTGACAGTGAGAGGTGACAAGTTGAGACATCACCAACATCAACCACCCTAAAGGGAGTTCAATGTCAAGCTAATGACAATAAAAGAGCGCTTCATGGGAGGCAACCCATGGTTTAAGATTTCTGTCCTCTCTTTCATTAAATAAGCTATGATTCCTCTGAATATGATTTTGAATTTTCATGCCTGGTAAATGCATATATCGTTTTGAAGCACATGGCAAACTTCTAAGTTTGGTGTACCTTAAGGCACACCCAAGTTCATTGTTCAAAAAAAGGGGATTATTTTTAGAACATATGCATAATTCTTTTGATGAAGCATATGACCAAACACTAAGTTTGGTGTTTGCATGTGTAACAATGTTCAGAAGATCATTTCCCAATCATGGACTCAAAACCAGACAGAAAGGGATCATGCATCAATTTTTTTTATATAAAATGCATCAATTGTGAAGAACGGTTTGCAATGTTAAGCCGTCCCCTCAATAAAAGATAAGTTTGGTGTTCACCAACTTTTA
>NC_029777.3:50495885-50497694 GCF_000817695.3 Arachis duranensis | reverse complement strand
TTTAACGCCCAGTCTGGCACCATTCTGGGTGTTTAACGCCAGAAAGGGGCACCAGACTGGCGTTAAATGCCAGAAAAGGGCAAGAAATTGGCGTTAAACGCCAGAAATAGGCACCAGCCCGGCGTTTAACGCCAGAATTGGCAGGAAGAGCAATTTTGCTCGCCACTTGGTGCAGGGATGACTTTTCCTTGACACCTCAGGATCTGTGGACCCCACAGGATCCCCACATACCCCACCACTCTCTCTCTCTTCTTCACCCATTCACCAATCACCTCAACACCTCTTTCCCAAAAACCCTTCACCTATCAAATCCCATCTTTCTCTTCACCACTCACATCCATCCTTCATAAAACCCCACCTACCTCACCATTCAAATTCAAACCACTTTTCCACCCAAACCCACCCATACATAACCGAACCCTACCCCTCTCCCCACTCCTATATAAACCCATCTTCACTCCTTCATTTTCACACAACCTAAACACTTCTTCTCCCCTTTTGGCCAAACCACAAAGCCATCTCCATCTCCTTTATTTCTTCTTCTTCTACTATCTTCTTTTCTTCTTTTGCTCGAGGACGAGCAAACCTTTTAAGTTTGGTGTGGTAAAAGCATTACTTTTTATTTTTCCATAACCATTTATGGCATCCAAGGCCGGAGAAACCTCTAGAAAGAGGAAAGGGAAGGCAAAAGCTTCCACCTCCGATTCATGGGAGATGGAGAGATTCATCTCAAGGGTGCATCAAGACCACTTCTATGAAGTTGTGGCCTTGAAAAAGGTGATCCCCGAGGTCCCTTTTAAACTCAAAAAGAGTGAATATCTGGAGATCCGACATGAGATCCGAAGAAGAGGTTGGGAAGTTCTTACCAACCCCATTCAACAAGTCGGAATCTTAATGGTTCAAGAGTTCTATGCCAATGCATGGATCACCAAGAACCATGATCAAAGTGTGAACCCAGACACAAAGAATTGGCTTACTATGGTTCGGGAGAAATACTTGGATTTTAGTCCGAAAAATGTAAGGTTGGCATTCAACTTGCCCATGATGCAAGGAGATGAACACCCTTACACTAGAAGGGTCAACTTTGATCAAAGGTTGGACCAAGTCCGCACAATCATATGTGAAGAGGGCGCCCAATGGAAGAGAGATTCAAGAGGGAAGCTGGTTCAATTGAGAAGGCATGACCTCAAGCCCGTGGCTAGAGGATGGTTGGAGTTTATCCAACGCTCAATCATTCCGACTAGTAACCGGTCCGAAGTTACTGTAGACCGGGCTATCATGATTCATAGCATCATGATTGGAGAAGAAATAGAAGTTCATGAGGTTATATCCCAAGAACTCTATAAGGTGGCGGACAAGTCCTCTACCTTGGCAAGGTTAGCCTTTCCTCATCTCATTTGTCACCTCTGTTATTCAGTTGGAGTTGACATAGAGGGAGACATCCCCATTGATGAGGACAAGCCCATCACTAAGAAAAAGATAGAGCAAACAAGAGACCCCTCTCATCATCAAATCCCTGAGATGCCTCAAGGGATGCACTTTCCTCCACAAAACTATTGGGAGCAACTAAACATCTCCCTAGGAGAATTGAGTTCCAACATGGGACAACTAAGGGTGGAGCACCAAGAACATTCCATCCTCCTCCATGAAATTAGAGAAGATCAAAGAATCATGAGAGAGGAGCAACAAAGACAAGGAAGAGACATTGAGGAGCTAAAGCACTCCATAGGATCTTCAAGAGGAAGAACAAGCCGCCATCACTAAGGTGGACCCGTTCTTTAATTTCCTTGTTCTTTATTTTCCTGTTTT
>NC_029777.3:50495409-50495777 GCF_000817695.3 Arachis duranensis | reverse complement strand
GAAAGAATGATGGAAAAGGAGAAATGTTATTGAGGATCTGAAAAATCATCAAATTGATTCTTGAAGCAAGAAAAAGCAGTGAATACAAAAAAAAGAGAAAAAAAAAAGAGAAGGAGAAAAACGAAAAAAAAGGGAGAAAAGAAAAAAAAGGGAAAAAAAGAGAAAAAGAAAGAAATAAAGTTGTGATCCAAGGCAAAAAGAGTGTGCTTAAGAACCCTGGACACCTCTAATTGGGGACTCTAGCAAAGCTGAGTCACAATCTGAAAAGGTTCACCCAATTATGTATCTGTGGCATGTATGTATCTGGTGGTAATACTGGAAGACAGAGTGCTTTGGGCCACGGCCAAGACTCAATAAGTAGCTGTGTT
>NC_029777.3:50492879-50494245 GCF_000817695.3 Arachis duranensis | reverse complement strand
AGAGGCAAAAAGCTAAAAGTCCCGCTCATCTAATTAATACTGATCTTCATAGATGTTTTTGGAATTCATTGCATATTCTCTTCTTTTTTATCTTATTTGATTTTTAGTTGCTTGAGGACAAGCAACAATTTAAGTTTGGTGTTGTGACGAGCGGATAATTTGTACGCTTTTTGGCATTGTTTTTAGTATGTTTTTAGTGTGATCTAGTTAGTTTTTAGTATATTTTTATTAGTTTTTAGTTACAATTCACTTTTCTGGACTTTACTATAAGTTTGTGTATATTTTTATTAGTTTTTAGTTAAAATTCACTTTTCTGGACTTTACTATGAGTTTTTGTGTTTTTCTGTGATTTCAGGTATTTTCTGGCTGAAATTGAGGGACCTGAGCAAAAATCTGATTCAGAGACTAAAAAGGACTGCAGATGCTGTTGGATTCTGACCTCCCTGCACTCGAAGTGGATTTTCTGGAGCTACAGAAACCCAATTGGCACGCTCTTAATGGCGTTGAAAAGTAGACATCTTTGGCTTTCCAGCAATATATGATAGTCCATACTTTGCCCAAGATTTGATGGCCCAAACCGGCGTTCAAAGTCACCATCAGAATTCCCAGCGTTAAACGCCGGAAGTGGCACCAAAGTGGGAGTTAAACGCCCAAACTGGCATAAAAGCTGGCGTTTAACTCCAAGAAGAGTCTCTACACGAAAATGCTTCACTGCTCAGCCCAAGCACATACCAAGTGGGCCCGGAAGTGGATTTTTTTGTCATTTACTCATCTCTGTAAACCCTAGGCTACTAGTTCTCTATAAGTAGGACCTTTTACTATTGTATTTTCATCTTGGTAGCTATCTTCGTTCTTATGCTATATTAGATCATTGGGGGCTGGCCTCACGGCCATGCCTAGACCTTGTTCTTATGTATTTTCAACGGTGGAGTTTCTACACACCATAGATTAAGGTGTGGAGCTCTGCTGTACCTCGAGTATTAATGCAATTACTATTGTTCTTCTATTCAATTCCGCTTGTTCTTGTTCTAAGATATCACTTGTTCTTCAACTTGATGAATGCGATGATCTGTGACACTCATCATCATTCTCACCTATGAACGCGTGCCTGACAACCACCTCCGTTCTACCTTAGATTGGGTGGATATCTCTTGGATTCTTTAACCGGAATCTTCGTGGTATAAGCTAGAACTGATGGCGACATTCAAGAGAATCCGGAAGGTCTAAACGTTGTTTGTGGTATTCTGAGTAGGATTCAATGATTGAATGACTGTGACGAGCTTCAAACTCGCGATTGTGGGGCGTTAGTGACAGACGCAAAAGAAACACTAGATTCTATTCCGACATGATCGAGAACCGACAGCTG
>NC_029777.3:50476954-50492630 GCF_000817695.3 Arachis duranensis | reverse complement strand
GTTGAAAATCATAGTGCCTCAGCTTTTCTCCTCTTACTGTGAACTTCCTTCCAGTCTCCTCTTTGATGATCTCTAGGTGTTCAAGTGAAAGGACTCGGTTCACAGTGTAGTATTCAGATAATTGTGGAGACACCTTCATTGGTTCGGTGTTTAATACACTTTATCCCCTAGTGAAAAGCCTTCAGTAGGGATTTTCTTGTTTCTCCACCCTCTTGGCCTCTTCTTCTTTTCTTTCTCAAGAAATACTCCTTGCCTTGGTGGTTCTTTGTCTGGGATGTTAAATGTCTCATCTGGGGGTTTTGGATCTAGTTCCTCCTTGATTTCTTTGGTTTTTTGCACCATCTCTACTACTTTCAAGCATGGATTTAGAAATCTTGGAGTTAACTCATTGACTGCCTCCTTCAAACTTCGATCTCTGGCCTTATCCTTCATAAAATCTTCTTCTTGAATGGGCTCATGCAAGGTTTTAAAAACATGGAATGCTAGATGATGATCATGCACTCTCAGCAACAATTTCCCTTTTTCAACATCTATCAATGCTCTGCCCGTAGCTAGGAAAGGCCTCCCCAGGATGATGGGAGTGTTAGGGTCCTCTTCTATATCTGATATAACAAAGTCAGTAGGGAGAAAGAATTTTCCCACTTTTACCAATACATTCTCCACAACTCCCAGTGCTTGCTTAGTGGATTTGTCAGCCATTTGGAGAACTATTCGTGTGGACTTCAGCTCAGAAATTTTAAGTTTTCTCATTAGAGACAAAGGCATCAAGTTTATGCTTGCACCGAGGTCACAGAATGACTTCTCAATTGTTATGTTTCCTATGGTGCAAGGTATGTAAAAGGTCCCAGGATCATCTTTCTTCTCTGGCAACTCTCTTTGGAGGACGGCACTACATTCCTTTGTCATCTCAACAATCTGTCCTTCCTTTAGGGATCTTTTCTTTGTGAGTACTTCTTTCATAAATTTGGCATATAATGGCATCTGTTCAAGTGCTTCTAAGAAAGGAATATTGATGCTGAGTGTCTTGAATATGTCCAGGAATTTCAAGTATTGCTTATCCTTGTTTTCTTTTTTGAACCTCTGAGGGTATGGAAGTTTGGGGACACAAGGATTCACTCCTTCCCTCTTCTCTTGTAGTTATGGTTCAAGGATGTTCTTGTATCCCTTTGAAATTTGTGCATTTTTGGTTTCTTGATCCTCTTTACTTTTCCCCTCTGTCTCTTCTTGTGGAACTTTTCTGTTGTGTTTGTCCTGATTGATGGCTTCCTTCTTCATAGTCTTCTCACTTCCCACTGTGATTGCTTTGCACTCCTCCCATTTTGTGGCTTTTCCTTTGTCCCTTGGGTGTTCTTCAGTAATATTGGGGAAGGCATTTGCTCTCTTCTCACCTATTTCTGAAATTTGCTTAGCCATTTGCCCCATGTGTCTCTCAAGGTTTTTGATTGAGGCCTCTTGGTTTTTGAATGCCAGGGCCTGATCTTTCCTTGCAGTTTCCTGATCTTGTCTTGTCATCTCTTGATTTTTCATAAGTTTCTCCATCATTTTCTCTAGACTTGAGATTCTTTGAGAGTTTGGATTTGGTTGTGGTTGTGTAAAATGAAATGGTTGTTGCTGAAAGTTGTTTGAATTAATTGTGGGGGTACTTTGAGGGTGGGATGTGGATGTAGAAAAGTTATTCTGGAGGTTTTGTGAGTTGTTATGTGGTTGGTGATATGTGTTTTGTGGGCTTTTGAATTGGTTAGTATTATTGGATGAATGGCTTTGGTTGTTTGTGTTGCTAAGCCTGTTATAGTTGAAGTCCCTTTGTCCTTGATTCAGGTACTCACCCCACTTTGAATTAGAATGAGTCTTCCAGGGTGTCTTGTGTGCATCACCATGAAAATTGTGTTGAGATGAACTTGAAGTGTTATTCATGCATTGCACCTGCTCAGGGATTTGTTGCTCATAATTGAATGTCCCAAAACTTTCTTCAGATTGCTTCCACCCATGTGAGGTTTGAGATTGGCTTTGTGTTTTTACTGCAGCGATTTACAGTCCATCAATTTTTTTGCCATCTACTCAAATTGTTGCTGAATTTGTTGATGCATCACTTTGAAGATGCTATCCACACCTTCCAGCTCCAATACACCCCTTCTCTGAGCTGGTTAGCGTTGTCTTTGATGAGCAAAGAAGTATTGATTGTTTGCCACCATCTCTATGAGGTTTTGGGCTTCCTCTGCTGTCTTCATTAGCTGCAGAGAGCCTCCAACGGAATGATCTAATGCTTCTTGAGCTTTCTGGGTCAACCCTTCATAGAAGTTTTGGAGTCTATCCCACTCACTAAACATTTCTGGGGGACATTTCCTGATTAAGGCCTTGTATCTCTCCCAGGCATCATACAGTGACTCTCCATCCACTTGAATAAATGTTTGCACCTCTGTTTTCAACTTGATGACTTTCTGTGATGGGTAGAACTTGGCTAGGAATTTGCTCACCAATTCATCCCAATTGTTGATACTCTCTTTGGGAAAGGTTTCTAGCCATTGAGTAGCATTGCCCCTCAAAGAAAATGGGAACAGAAGTAATTTGTAAATGTCAGGATGAACCCCATTTGTCTTGACCGTTTCACAAATCCTTAAGAAAATAGACAAATGTTGGTTAGGGTCTTCAAGAGGGCCACCTCCATAAGCACAATTATTCTGCACCAAGGTGATTAGTTGAGGCTTCAACTCAAAGTCATTTGCCTGAACATTTGGGGTAAGGATGCTGCTCCCATAATGTCTTGGATTAGGGATAGTGTAAGATGCCAACACCCTTCTTGCAGGCTGGGTATTGTTGCTCACTCCCTCTTCACGCACCTCAGCCTCCATGACTTGCAAAAATCACAAATAAACCAAATGAAACATGGACATTCTAATGCTAGAATGTGGTTAGAGAGTTAGGTGACACAATGTGTCAAACAGTTAATGTGCTTAGTAAAAATAAAGAAAAACAAAGAAAAAGTGCTTAATCTAGACCACCACCTTACTTAATCATTGTCAATCTATTTCAATCCCTGGCAACGGCGCCAAAAACTTGATGTGCGAAAAACGGTCTGACACAAAACTCACCGGCAAGTGCACCGGGTCGCATCAAGTAAGAAAACTCACAGGAGTGAGGTCGATCCCACAGGGATTGAAGGATTGAGCAATTTTAGTTTAGTGATTGATTTAGTTAAGCAAATAGAAGTTGAATTGAGTGAATTGTATCCAACAAAAGTTAAATTGCATGAAATTTAAAGGGAGAGGGATAATTGGCAAGAATTTAAAGTGCAGAAAACTTAAAAAGAGTTGAATCTTAAAGTGCAAGTAATGTAATTAGCAGAAACTTAAAGTGCAAGAAATGTAAAATGCTGAAGCTTAGAATGCAAGAAATGTAAATTGCTTGAATCTTAAATGGGTCAAGGGACTGGGATTGCAGAAATTAAATCAGGAAAAGTAAAATTTAACAACCAGAAGAGTAGAAGATGGATTCAATTAAACTGGATCTTAAACGAAAATAAAAATGTGCTGGTGTAGTAATTAAACAGGGAAATTAAGATTGAAAAACATAGATCTCAGGACTCAAGAGACTAGATAGCCAAGTCTAGATCTCACTGCCTTCCTAGATCCAAATTCAGAAAGCAATTTCAAGAGAATTAAAGATCAAACAGAAGAAGAAGCAAATCTAAATTCAGTTTCCAAAAGTTGCAATAAAGTGAGACAGAGAGATCTCAAGGTGAGATTGAGACAGAATTTCCTCAATTCTTCAACCCAAGATTCAAGACAGGTGTAAATGAAATTTAAAACAAAAAACTAAGAGGAAGAGAATTCAATTCTCTTTCCCCAAGACTCAGAACTTCAAAATAACTCAAAACCAAAAGCTCTCCAAAACTACCCAGCAAAACTAAAAGGAAAGCTCCCCAAAACTTCAAATCCTAATCTATTTATGCACTTTCTTCAAATGATCATGGAGCCTTGAATTTGGGCCTTGGCCTTGATGGAATTGGGTTGATAGTAGCCTTCGTTGATTGCTCTTGGTGTTGGGAGGAAGTCCACTTGTGAACCGGGCCATGAACCATTCACGTTTGAGTCAACTTTGAGGCAAACGTTGACTCAAACATCTTCGTGTATGGTATTATGCAGTTTGGCCACTCTGCTGTCATCCACGTTTGAGCCAGCGTTTGAGATCAAACGTGAGCTCAAACGTGGCTCCCTCAAAGCTTCTTTTTTGGCCAACGTTTGGCCGAACGTTTGAGGCAAACGTTGGCACAAACAATGCTCAACCAAGGCATCAAACAGGGTGCTCTTCCATGCTCTTCCATGCTAAAATGTAGCCAACGTTTGACCTCACGTTTGAGGCAAATGTTGGTGCAAACGTTGCTATGCCCAGGGGTGCTTTTGCTTGCTGAGATGTGGCCAACGTTTGACCTCAAGTTTGAGGCAAACATTGGCGCAAACGTTGCATGGCTCCAAGGTGTTCATCTTTTGTGCTTGTGGTGCCAACGTTTGACCTCAAGTTTGAGGCAAACGTTGGCGCAAACTTTGGCCTCCCTGGGTGAAAATTCTTCAAGCCAACGTTTGACCTCAAGTCTAAGGCAAACGTTGGCGCAAGCTTTTGGCCTCCCTGAGTGAAATTATGCTCTTCCTCACGTTTGAGCTTAAGTTTGAGACAAACTTTAGCTCAAACGTGAGTACTCCTTTTTGCCCTTGCCATCTCCTTTTCTTCAACCTTCTTCAAAGCTTTTTCACCTATCATCAATCAATCAAAAGCATCAAAGCTATGCTCCAAATCATGAGATTGTTTCTCTTTCATAATATATGACAATTATAGCACAAAATCTCATGAAAATGCATCAATTTATCCATGATTGATTGAATCAAAGAAAACCTGAAATTCTACCCAATTGGCTTACTTATGGCTCAAGAAAGTGCATAAAATCTATTGAAAACAAATGAAAAAGACTAGTGAAACTAGGCTAAGATGACTTGTCATCACCTGCAAGGAGAGTGTTGGCCTCTTACACTATCCTCAATCATCGACACTTTGTGAGCACCAGAATCAAGGACAATGGGATTTCAACTCTAACAGCTGTTGCAACACAAGTAAGCACAACCAACCCCCTACTAACAACAACCATTACACACAACCACAAAACACATACCTCTAACCCCATCACACTTCACAACTTCCCCAAAACAACTTCTCCACACCACCACCACAAAACAATACTCCAACGTATCAAATAACTTCCACCCACAACTATCACATCCCACACAACTACATCCTGAATCTCAAAGGATCTCCAACTTTGAAATCTTAATGGAGAAACACATCAAAACTCAAGAGATGGCTAGACAAGATCAAGAAGCAGTAAGAAAAGATCAAGCCATAACAAGCAAAAACCAAACAGCTTCAATAAAAAATCTTGAGAGACACATGGAACAAATGGCTAAACAAATTGCAGAGATGGGTGAGAAGCAACAAAATGCATTCCCTAGTGCCACTGAAGACAATCCAAGGGATAAAGAAAAAACTACAAAATGGGAGGAGTACAAAGCAATCACAGTTGGAAGTGGAAAGACTACATGAAAATAGGCAATCATTCAGGAAAATCACACCAGAGAAGTTCCACAAGAAGAGATAGAGGGGAGAGTGAGGAGGATCAGAAAACCAAGAATGCCCAAATCTCAAAGGGAGACAAGAACATCCTTGAACCGCAGCTACAAGAGAAGAAGGAAGGGGTGAAGCCATATGTCCCCAAACTTCCATACCCTCAAAGGTTAAAGAAAGAAAACGAGGATAAGCAATACTCAAAATTCCTGGACATATTCAAGACACTCAGCATCAATATTCCTTTCTTAGAAGCACTTGAACAGATGCCATTGTATGCCAAGTTTATGAAGGAAGTGCTGACAAAGAAAAAGTCCCTGAAAGAAGGAAAAATTGTTGAGATGACAATGGAATGTAGTGCTATTCTCCAAAGAGAGTTGCCAGAAAAGAAAGATGATCCGGGAAGTTTTTATATACCTTGCACCATAGGAAACATAACAATTGAGAAGTCATTCTATGACCTTGGTGCAAGCATAAACTTGATGCCTTTATCTCTCATAAAAAAACTTCAAATTCTTGAGCTGAAATCCACTCGAATACTTCTTCAAATGGCTGAGAAATCCATTCAGCAAGCAATTGGAATTATAGAGAATGTGCTGGTAAAAATAGGGAAATTTCCCTCTCCTAACTGACTTTGTAATCCTAGATATAGAAGAGGACCCTAACACTCTCATCATTCTTGGGAGGCTCTTCTCAGCTACGGGCAGAGCATTTATAGATGTTAAAAAATGGGAATTTTTGCTAAGGGTGCATGATAAGCACCTAGCATTTCATGTCTTCAAGACCCTACATGAGCCCACTCAAGAAGAAGAATGCATGCACGATAAGGCCAGAGATTATAGCTTGAAGGAGGCATTCAAGGAGTTAACTCCAAGGCTTCTAAACCCATGCTTGAAAGAAGTAAAAATGGTGCAACAAACCAAAGAAGTCAAGGAGGAACTAGATCCAAAACCCCCAGATGAAACCCTCAACAAGAAGCCTCCAGATAAAGAACCACCAAGGCATGAATTATCTCCTGAGAAAGAGAAGAAGAAGAGGCCAAGAGGTTGGAGAAACAAGAAGATCCCCACTAATGGCTTCTCACCAGGGGATAAAGTGATGTTAAACTACCAACTAATGAAGGTGTCTCCAGAATTGTCTGAACATTATACTGTGAACCGGATTCTGTCACTTGAACACCTAGAGATCATCAAAGAGGAGACTGGAAGAAAGTTCACAGTAAGAGGAGAAAAGCTGAGGCACTATGATTTTCAACCTCTATGATCAAAGGAAAAGACGTCAAGCTAGTGACAATAAAGAAGCACTTGTTGGGAGGCAACCCAACCAGAGGTAACACTCTCTTTTTAAGTTTGTTCCAATAAAAGTGTTAAGTAGATTTCTCTGTATAGCAAGGAGCTAAGTTTGGTGCTGCACACCAAAGTAATTCGAAGGAGAATGTGTAATTCTAAGTTTGGTGTTCCACCACAAGTTTCATTAAGAACACATTTCAACCCTCATCATGACCAGTCACTGACTCAAAACAATCAGAGAAACTACTTAACATTTGTCTAACTTTTAGTTTATAATTTATTTTCTTAATAAAGACACATGAGGTTTTCTGCATGTTTTTAATTTGCTGCATTTGGGAAGGAACTAAGTTTGGTGTTCACACACCAATCTAAGTTCATAAGCCTACAAACATACATGTGTGCTAACCAATTTTCAAGTGCTTGGGGAACAAGCAACTTCCAATAACTTTGCAGGAATTCAATCAATCTCTTGGAAGAAATATGCATCATCATCAAAGGACACAAAGAAGTATACAAAAGCTATGGGTGATGATGACAAAGGGAGAGCTGGAAAACACCACCAAGAGGTTGTATTGTTACTTAATTCCCTCTAATTTGAAGTACTTAAATTGGAAGTTTTAATGTACCCCTGCCGATTAGTTTAAGTAGTTTGAATTCTGTTGTTTGCTTTCTTTAATGTTCAAATAAGTGTTTTAGTATAAGTGTCTGCTTCATTTTCATGTACTTAAATGTATATCTTGTGCCCCCTTTGCATAAATAAAAGAAAAAGGTTGAAACAAAAGCTGTAAAAGTCAATGTAGTAGGAACTTGAATAAGGATCAGTGGTGGTATATGTTTGATTAGTTAGCAAGTTTAATAATAAAGCTGAAGGGAGAATGTCTCTTTTAATATGAACCTAGTTGCTGTTGTGAAGCCTTAATGAATGAACATCCTTGGAAAGAATGAGAAAGAAGAAAGAAAAGCCAAAAGTTGGCAACAAAAAAATGTAAGAAACAAAGAATAAAGCTAGACATCAATAACTTTAACCTTAAGACACATGCCTGTGGTGTCTTTGTACTAGGATTTGCTTGGATGATTAGGTTCTAAAGAGTGTTTCAACACTTGGTAACTTGGGTTAACTAACCCAGGATTATCAACCAAAAGTCCATTATCAAGAGCAACCTAGTTACATGGCATTTAGTAACCCAAAGAGGTGCTAGGCACCAATGTCTTAAGATGAATTGTGAGCCAAGTGTCTGTGGTAAATGTGTGTTGAATGAAAATTGAGCTAAAAAGCTGCTGCAACACATGACACTAAGATACAATTGAGAAATAAGTTTCTGAAGCAAAAGAAAGAAAGAAGAATCTAACACCAAGGATCAATAAATAATGAGATTCACATCAGCAACTCTAGTCAACACTTAGAGAGACATTTTCACACCTGGAAACTAATAGAAGTTGAGCTGCATTCTTGTCTGCATAAAACCCTATGAACCAAATTCAATTATCTGCTAATAAGGACATATATGCTTATCTGTTTTCATTCCTTTTTCTTGTTTTACTGCTTGCTTGGGGACAAGCAAGATTTAAGTTTGGTGTTGTGATGACAATTCATCTTATGCTAGTTTCACAAGCATTTTTCACTTGTTTTATTAGGTTTTATGCACTTTCTTGCACAATAAGTAAGTATTTGGATTGGAATTTCATGTATCCCTTGGTTCAATTAAACATGGGTGTTTATGTGCATTTTCATAAGGTTTATGCAAGATTTTGTTGATGATTGAATGATGCAAATACCTTGTGAATTATAGCAAACTTTGATGCAAGTGTTTGACTGATGATAGGTGAAAAGGAAGCTAAGAAAGGGAGAGAAAACAAGCAATAAAAGAGCCATGGAAGGAAGCAAAAGGAAGCAACGTTGTAGCCAAAGTTGGTGTTCCAACGTTGCCTCAAACATTACGCTCAAAGAGGTGCATAGTTGGACCTCCAACTATGCCTCAAACGTTGGCCAAGAAAGATGCATAGTTAGAGCCAAAGTTGGACTCTAACTATGACTCAAACTATAAAGGAAGGCAACGTTTGAGCCCAATGTTGGACCTCAAACATTACCTCAAACATTGGGTATAAAGAATAGTTGGAGCCAAAGTTGGACTCCAAATATAACCCCAACTTCAAATAAATTGAATGCTTGTGTGAGCCTCAAAAGGGGAATCACTTGCATTAGAATTAGAGCTCTATCCTTCACTACTCTCTTGATCAACACCATTCGGGAGGAATTGAGATCTTGAGATTCAGTGTGGCTTATGGATGAGAGAAAATGCTTAACCTCTTCTCATGACAATTAGATCAAGGAATTGGCAAGATTGATTGTGATTAGAGAGATTGGATTGCCAAGGAATTAGGATCGAATCAAATTCAATCTGCCATAGATCTACTCACATGATTGAGAAAGGAGTTGAGACCCATTTGATTCATGATGGATTATGATATCTCCAATCCCTAATGAATCATTCTCTTTGATTTTTCCACTTTAAGATCACTTTGAATTTACTTTAATTGTAATTGTTTACTGCTTTCTTTCAGCACTTTTACTTTATTACAATCTAAGATTCCAGTCATTTATTTTCCATGTGTTCATACCCTGGGTCGAGCTACACGATCTGGGTTGAACGAAGACAAGAATAACCGACCTCTTAAGGTTGGATCACCATCGATCTCTCCTTAAAGAGCTCGGCCAAATTGCTATAAAGGCCCAGGAAGGCCCAAACAAAAGGTCGCTGCCCACTCTACAGGAGGATGGCCTAAAAAGATAACGTGGCTTCTCTCAAAGATAAGATAAAGATAACTAACTTATCTTAAAGGATACTCCACACTACTATAAATATACTGGAGCACTCATGTATAACTCACTCTCTGATTCTACACAAAAAACCTGCCTAAAGCACGTGCTAACTTAAGCATCAGAGTCTCTTGCAGGTACCACCACCCTCCGGTAACGAAGGATCAACAGCATCTCCAACTCCACCAGGTCGGACACAGCAGCACTGACTAGGACCAAAGATCTCGGTCAAGATCGACCTTCCGTTTCAGGTAACCCTCGAAACATTTGCGCCATTGCCAGGGACCTGGAAGTCATTCCATCATCATGGCGGACAACCTCAACAACGATCACAACTCTGACATAGAAAATAAAACGCCGCTTAAAAACACGGATACTGCATCTAAGGATGCACCTCAACCCAAGGGAGACAAGCAGTCTCAAAACACAAAAATTTTAGATGCCTTCCGAGAATAGCAGGATTGCCTCAAGCAGCTCGAAAAAGTGGCCGAACATCAGCGAGAAGTCGAGAGAGACCTCCAGAGGGAAACAAGGCGGCACCGAGAGCTAGAGGACAAGCTTTTAAAGCTTGAGGTCGACTTCAAAACCAAAACCATTCAATCCAATCATGAAGATAACCCTCAAAAGGACCAAGACCCTTTCACTCAAGAGATCATGAAAACTAAAGTCCCAAAGGACTTCAAAGCTCCTGACATGACCCCATACGATGGTACGTCTGATCCAAGCCATCATCTTAGTAATTTCAGAAGCAGGATGTACCTCACGGATGCCTCAGACGTAATTCGATGCAAAACTTTCCCAACTACCCTAGCCAAGACAGCAATAAAATGGTTCGACAGTATGCCTCTGAGGTGAATCACAAGTTTTGACGACCTTGCTAAAAAATTCCTTGCCAGGTTATCCATCAAGAAAGATAAAGCCAAACATGCTCCAAGCTTGCTGGGAATCAAACAAGGAGATCGAGAAAGCCTCCACAGCTACATGGAAAGATTCAACAAAGCGTGCCTCGACATACAAAGTCTTCCAATAGAAGTGGCCATCATGGGGCTCATCAATGGCTTAAGAGAAGGACCTTTTAGCCACTCAATATCCAAGAAGCACCTAACATCTCTAAATAAGGTTCAAGAAAGGGAGGAAAATATATCAATATGAAGGAGAACTCTCGATTGGGAGATAGCTCGAAAACCGGATTCTCCTACCCACCACGGGACAAGGATAAGGATTCCAGGAAGAAAGAAGACCAACCTACTGAGAAACCTAGAAAATACCACAACTACACCCCTCTTCGGGTGTCACTTGTGAATGTCTACCGACAGATATGCAACACTGAGAAGATCCCACCGCCTCGCCCGATTAAACACAAAAGAGGAGGAAGTCGGACAGAGTGTTGCGAATACCACCGAGTCTACGGACATTCTACCAATGAGACCTAAAGTATGTCATAGAAAAATTGGCACGAGAAGGGTGACTAGATCAGTTCTTAGCCAATAAAGCGGATGAACCGAGAAAAAGAAGATGGGATGAAGAGGCCGAACAAGTTAAACGTCCACCACACACCCCTGAAAGACATGTTCATATGATAACTGGAGGATTCGCAGGAGGATGGATCTCTAAATCATCTTGCAAAAGACACCTTAAAGAGGTATATCATGTCGGAGAAGGGGACAGGTCACCCGACCTCCCCACTATTGCCTTTACCCAAGAAGACACCATAGGCATTGTCCCAGGGCATGATGATCCCATGGTTATTACCATCATACTCGCCAATGCTAATCTCCACTGAACGTTGGTAGACCAGGCAAGCTCCGTAGACATCTTGTTCAAATCTACCTTCGACAAACTTGGTCTGCAAGATAAAGTGCTTAGAGCATACCCGAATAGCTTGTTTGGACTTGGAGATACCACAATCCAACAACTAGGATACATCTCATTGCATATAAATTTTGGAAAAGGAACTCGGTCAAGGACATTAAACATAGACTACATCGTAGTCGACGTGAGCTTAGCTTACAACGCCCTAATAGGTCGGACAACGCTGAACCAGCTCGCTACAGTAGTCTCCACACCACATCTGTACATGAAGTTTTCAACTTCAGAAGGGATTGCCACAATAAAAGGAGACCAAAAACTCGCACGACGATCTTACAACGAAAGCCTGAACCTTAAAAGGAACCCTAGAGGAAAGGAAATCAACACCATCGAACTCAGGGGAGTTCGAGCTCGTGAAGAACTTCATCCACAACCTGAATGTGAGACAGAAGAAGTCCAGATCGGGGATGACCAGGATAAAACAACAAATATATGGGCAACCTTAAAGGGAGACTTAAAGGAGCCACTGATACAGTTCCTAAAGGATAATGCCGGTTTCTTTGCATGGAAGGCCGCAGACATGCCCGGCAAAGATCCCAAGTTAATGTGCAATAAACTAGCGGTATATCCCAGATCTCGGCCAGTGCAACAGAAGCGTAGGAAGCTCAGCCCAAAAAGGTCCCAAGCTATGGAAGAGCAGGTACAAGCCTTACTGGAGGCAGGGTTCATAATGGAGGTGAAGTACCCATTATGGCTAGCCAATGTTGTCTTGGTAAAGAAGTCAAATGGAAAGTGGCGGATGTTCACCGACTACACCGACCTCAATAAAGCCTGCCCAAAAGACCCCTACCCGCTCCCAAATATCGACACTCTAGTGGATGCCTCTTCCGGATATAAATACCTCTCCTTCATGGATGCTTATTCAGGATGCAACCAAATCTCGATGTATCCACCCGACCAAGAAAAAATCTCGTTCCTAACCCCAAAGGCAAATTACTGCTACATAGTCATGCTATTTGGACTAAAAAATGCAGGAGCTACTTACCAAAGATTGATGAACAAAGTCTTTGCCGACCATATCGGAAAGCTAATGGAGGTTTATATAAACGACATGCTGGTAAAAACACAAAGTGAAGAATCGTTATTGTCCGACCTCACCAAAGTGTACGACACCATAAGAAAGCATGGTATGCGACTTAACCCTGCAAAGTGCACCTTTGCGGTAGAAGCTGGCAAATTCTTAGGCTTCATGCTCACCTAAAGAGGAATCGAGGCGAACCTAGATAAATGCCAGGCTATACTCAACATGAAAATTCCGACCTGCGTCAAAAAGGTACAACAGCTCAATGGAAGACTGGCAGCCATATCCAGATTTCTAGCCGGATCAGCCATAAGATCTCTCCCCTTTTACGCAACATTAAGGAAGGGAAAGAAGTTAGATAGTTTTAGCTTAGTTTCATTCATTATCTTTGGAAGAAACAAACATTTTGATGAGTTTTACCTCCATGCATTAAAAGACCAAGGACTAGGTTATTTTGGCCAAATTCATGCAAATAGTTTAAGGAAATTATAAATGAGTGAATGTGAATAAATCTCTTGAATTTAGTTGCATAGAATGGCAAGACTTTGAGGAAGTTTCTTTTGTTAATGACAGGTAATGAATCAAGAAGGCAATGGACCAAGAATTGGAGCAAGAAGGCTTGAGATTACATCAAGATAGGAAAGGAGGCAGAAGACTTTCACATTGCCAATGTGCATTATTACTTGAGTGTTTGGAAATAATGCCAAGTAGCTCTGGAGGGTGATTCGAAGCTTTGAGCGCGTTGCCAACGTAGGAAACCATTGGCGTGTTTTGCAACAACACCAGGCAACCCTGGATGGTGAATTTGAAGCCTCATGCACGTTGCCAACTTGAAATAACACTAGCATGTTTCGCAACAACTCAAGGGAGCTTTGAAGAGTAATTGAAGGCCTCGAGCACATTGCCAACAGTGGCCTTCACTAGCGTGTTCAATGACAACGCCAGGAAGCAAAGCATGGAGCAATGAAGGAAGGCTCGAGAACATTGCCAACATTGAGTTCAAATGGCATGTTCAATGACAATGCCAGGAAGCAAAGCATGGAGCAAGGAAGAAGGCTCGAGCACGTTGCCAACTTAGGATCACCTTGGCGTGTTCAATGGCAACGTGGTAAGCATGGAGAAAGGAAGCTCGAGCACGTTGCCAACGCTGCCTTTCACTGGTATGTTTGACAGCAACACCAGGCAGCCTGGGATGAGGATTCTGGGCCACTCGAGCACATTACCAACGTGCTAAGAAGGGGGCATGTCTAGCAACAATGCCTACGACCTTGGCAGCCTCACCTTGTCTTCTTCAATGGAGTATAACTTGAGCTAGAGAGATCCAATTGAAGTGATTCCAATTGCATTAGAAAGAAGACATTCAGAGCTTTCCAACGATGTATAAGAGCTTATATTGAAGTAGAAGGTTAAAGCTCAAATCATAGGCCATTTTAAGCACTAAAAGTTGAGTCCAAGAGGAAGAGAGTCACGTTTTTGGCAACAACTTGGGCTAGCAACGCCCATCACCAAACCCCCAGCCCAGGAAACCCAAGCACTTAGCAAACAACAAGCAAAGTAAAAGAAAAGGTGGAAGAAACTGAAAGTGAGAGTAAAAACCTCTTCTTTAATTTCAAAATGAAATGAAGAGATGGAAAAAGGAGAAACGGCAAAATAAAATTAAATGAGCCTTTAAAGCCCTCACACATTCCCAAGAAAGCACAATGCGCGCTACAATTAAAAAAGAGAAACGCTTCGCATTCAAGACAGGAGTTATACAGGAGAACAACCAAAGAGCAAATGCTCGAGCACGATTTCCTCAAAGGGGTCGAAGTCTAAAAGACACGACCTCAAGGGATAGATCAAACTTGAGCAGGGGCACTGTTCATATCCTGGGTCGAGCTACACGATCCAGGTTGAACGAAGACAAGAACAATCGACCTCTTAAGGTTGGATCACCACTGACCTCTCCTTAAAGAGCTTAGCCAAATCGATATAAAGGCCCAAGTAGGCCCAAACCAAAAGCGCGCTGCCCACTCTAAAGGAGGCTAGCCTAAAAAGATAAGGTGGCTTCTCTCAATGATAAGATAAAGATAACTAACTTATTGATGAGCGGATAATTTATACGCTTTTTGGCATTGTTTTTAGTATGTTTTTAGTATGTTTTAGTTAGTTTTTATTATATTTTTATTAGTTTTTATTTAAAATTCACTTTTCTGGACTTTACTATGAGTTTGTGTGTTTTTCTATGATTTCAGGTATTTTCTGGCTGAAATTGAGGGACCTGAGCAAAAATCTGATACAGAGGCTGAAAAGGACTGCAGATGCTGTTGGATTCTGACCTCCCTGCACTCGAAGTGGATTTTCTAGAGCTACAGAAGCCCAATTGACGCGCTCTCAATTGCGTTAGAAAGTAGACATCCTGGGCTTTCCAGCAATGTATAATAGTCCATACTTTGCCCGAGATTTGATGGCCCAAACAGGCGTTTCAAGTCAGCTCAAGAATTCTGGCGTAAACCTTGTCTGTGGTATTCTGAGTAGGATTCAAGGATTGAATGACTGTGACGAGCTTCAAACTCCTGAAGGCTGGGCATTAGTGACAGACGCAAAAGAATTACTGGATTCTATTCCATCCTGATTGAGAACCGACAAATGATTAGCCATGCTGTGACAGAGCGCGTTGAACATTTTCACTGAGAGGACGGGATTGTAGCCACTGACAGCGGTGATGCCCAACATACAGCTTGCCATGGAAAGGAGTAAGAAGGATTGGATGAAGACAGTAGGAAAGCAGAGAGACGAAAGGGACAAAGCATCTCCATACGCTTATCTGAAATTCTCACCAATGAATTGCATAAGTATCTCTATCTTTATTTTATGCTTTATTCATAAATCATCTATAACCATTTGAATCTGCCTGACTGAGATTTACAAGATGACCATAGCTTGCTTCATACCAACAATCTCCGTGGGATCGACCCTTACTCGCGTAAGGTTTATTACTTGGACGACCCAGTGCACTTGCTGGTTAGTTGTGCGAAGTTGTGATAAAGAGTTGAGATTACAATTGAGCGTACCATGTTGATGGCGCCA
>NC_029777.3:50476125-50476499 GCF_000817695.3 Arachis duranensis | reverse complement strand
TTGTTAGTGTCAGTAGTATACAAACTTCTAAGTTTGGTGTCTTGCATGCATTGTTTATTTGGTCTTAGTTTCATTTTGATTATTCCTCATTATTAAAAATCCAAAAAAAAAATTTTATTTTTGTCTTTTCAAGTCAATAATACAGAGAATTGAAGATTCAGAACATACAACAAAGGAATTACACAGAAAAAGCTGGGCGTTCAAAATGCCCAGTGAGAAAGGAAAACTGGCGTTTAAACGCCAGCCAGGGTGCCTAGCTGGGCGTTTAACGCCCAAAAGGGTAGCATTTTGGACGTTAAACGCCAGAATGGATACCATTCTGGGCGTTTAACGCCAGGATGGCACAAGAGGGAAGATTTTGTTTTTAATGCAAA
>NC_029777.3:50475330-50475633 GCF_000817695.3 Arachis duranensis | reverse complement strand
GGACAAAGGCATTCTTGTTGAAGCTGACCCTGAACCTGAAAGGACCTTGAAGCGAAAGCTAAGAGAAGCTAAAGCACAATTCTCTGTAGAGGACCTAACAGAAATCTTCAAAGAAGAAGACATGGCAGCCGAAAACAACAATGCCAACAATGCAAGGAAAGTGCTGGGTGACTTTACTGCACCTACTCCCGACTTCTATGGGAGAAGCATCTCTATCCCTGTCATTGGAGTAAACAACTTTGAGCTTAAGCCTCAATTAGTTTCTCTAATGCAACAGAATTGCAAGTTCCATGGACTTCCATT
>NC_029777.3:50472253-50475213 GCF_000817695.3 Arachis duranensis | reverse complement strand
TGGAGGATCTCTTCATCTGAAGAAGACGCCTACAGAAGCTCAAGAGCTGATTGAGATGGTTGCAAATAACCAATTCATGTATACTTCTAAAAGGAATCCTGTGAACCATGGGACGAATCAGAAGAAAGGAGTTCTTGAGATTGATACTCTGAATGCCATATTGGATCATAACAAAATATTGACTCAACAAGTCAATATAATTTCTCAAAGTCTGTCTGGAATACAAGCTGCACCAGGCAGTGCTAAGGACACTTCATCTGAAGAAGAAGCTTATGATCCTGAGAACCCATCAATGGAAGAGGTGAATTACATGGGACAACCATATGGAAACACCTATATTCCTTCATGCAGAAATCATCCAAATCTCTCATGGAAGGATCAACAGAGACCTCAACAAGGTTTCAACAACAATAATGGTGGAAGAAACAGGTTTAGCAATAGCAAGCCTTTTCCATCATCTTCTCAGCAACAGACAGAGAATTCTAAGCAGAGCCACTCTGACTTAGCAACCATGGTTTCTGATCTAATCAAAACCACTCAAAGTTTCATGACTGAAACAAGATCCTCCATTAGAAACTTGGAGGCACAAGTGGGTCAGCTCAGTAAGAAAGTTACTGAACTCCCTCCTAGTATTCTTCCAAGCAATACAGAAGAGAATCCAAAAGGAGAGTGTAAGACCATCAACATGGCCGAACTTGGAGAGGAGGAAGAGGCAGTGATCGCCACTGAGGAAGACCTCAATGGACGTCACTTGGCCAACAATGAGTTCCTTAATGAGGAACCATGGGAATCTGAGGTTCACACTGAGACCATAGAGATTCCATTGGATTTACTTCTGCCATTCATGAGCTCTAATGAGTATTCTTCCTCTGAAGAGGACAAAGATGTCACTGAAGAGCAAGTTGCTAAGTATCTTGGAGCAATCATGAAGCTAAATGACAAGTTATTTAGTAATGAGACTTGGGAGGATGAACCCCCTTTGCTCACCAAAGAATTGGATGACTTGTCTAGGCAGAAATTACCACAAAAGAGACAGGACCCTGGGAAGTTGTCAATACCTTGTGCCATAGGCACCATGACCTTCAAGAAGGCTCTGTGTGACCTAGGGTCAAGCATAAACCTCATGCCTCTCTCTGTAATGGAGAAGCTAGGGATCTTTGAGGTACAAGCTGCAAGAATCTCACTAGAGATGGTAGACAATTCAAGAAAACAAACTTATGGACTTGTAGAGGATGTTCTGGTAAAGATTGAAGACCATTACATCCCTGCTGATTTCATAGTCCTAGAGACTGGGAAGTGCATGGATGAATCCATCATCCTTGGCAGACCCTTCCTAGCCACAGCAAAGGCTGTGATTGATGTTGACAGAGTAGAATTGATCATTCAAGTGAATAAAGAATCCTTTGTGTTTAAGGCTCAAGGATATCCCTCTGTAACCATGGAGAGGAAGCATGAAGAGCTTCTCTCAAAACAGAGTCAAACAGAGCCCCCACAGTCAAACTCTAAGTTTGGTGTTGGGAGGCTACAACCAAATTCTAAGTTTGGTGTTGAACCCCCACATTCAAACTCTAAGTTTGGTGTTGGGAGGTTCCAATATTGCTCTGAACATCTGTGAGGCTCCATGAGAGCCCACTGTCAAGCTACTGACATTAAATAAGTGCTTGTTGGGAGGCAACCCAATGTTATCTTTATCTATTTTCCTTTGTTATTTTATGTTTTTTAAAGGTTGATGATCATGGGAAGTCACAAAATCAATTGAAAATAGCATGAAAAGCAGAAAGAAAAATAGCACACCCTGGAGGAAAACTTGTTGGCGTTTAAACGCCAGTAAGGGCAGCAAATGGGCGTTTAACACCAGTCTGGCACCATTCTGGGTGTTTAACGCCAGAAAGGGGCACCAGACTGGCGTTAAACGCTAGGAAGGGGCAAGAAGCTGGCGTTAAACGCCAGAAATGGGCACCAGCCCGGCATTTAATGCCAGAATTGGCAGAAGGAGCATTTTTGCTCGCCACTTGGTGCAAGGATGAATTTTCCTTGACACCTTAGGATATGTGGACCCCACAGGATCCCCACCTACCCCACCACTCTCTCTCTTCTTCACCCATTCACCAATCACCTCAACACCTCTTCCCCAAAAACTCCTCACCTATCAAATCCCACTATTCTCTTCACCACTCATATCCATCCTTCATAAAACCCCACCTACCTCACCATTCAAATTCAAACCACTTTCCCTCCCAAACCCACCCATAATGGCCGAACCATACACCCCCTCTCCACTCCTATATAAACCCATTTTCACTCCTTCATTTTCGCACAACCTAAACACTACTTCTTCCCCTTGGCCGAATCACAAAGCCACATCCATCTCCTCTATTTCTTCTTCTTCTACTCTCTTCTTCCTTCTTTTGCTCGAGGACGAGCAAACCTTCTAAGTTTGGTGTGGTAAAAGCATTGATTTTTGTTTTTTCATAACCATTTATGGCATCTAAGGTCGGAGAAACCTCTAGAAAGAGAAAAGGGAAGGCAAAAGCTTCCACCTCCGAGTCATGGGAGATGGAGAGATTCATCTCAAGGGTGCATCAAGACCACTTCTATGAAGTTGTGGCCATGAAGAAGGTGATCCCTGAGGTCCCTTTCAAACTCAAAAAGAGTGAATATCCGGAGATCCGACATGAGATCCGAAAAAGAGGTCGGGAAGTTCTTACCACCCCCATTCAACAAGTCGGGATCTTAATGGTTCAAGAGTTCTATGCCAATGCATGGATCACCAAGAACCATGATCAAAGTGTGAACCCAGACCCAAAGAATTGGCTTACAATGGTTCGGGGGAAATGCTTAGATTTCAATCCGGAAAATATAAGGTTGGCATTCAACTTGCCCATGATGCAAGGAGATGAACACCCTTACACTAGAAGGGTCAACTTTGATCAAAGGTTGGACCAAGTCCTCATAGACAT
>NC_029777.3:50470950-50472014 GCF_000817695.3 Arachis duranensis | reverse complement strand
ATATCCCAAGAACTTTATAAGGTGGCGGACAAGTCCTCTACCTTGGCAAGGTTAGCCTTCCCTCATCTTATTTGTCATCTCTGTAATTCAGTTGGAATTAACTTAGAGGGAGACACCCTCATTGATGAGGACAAGCCCATCACTAAGACAAGGATGGAGCAAACAAGAGATCCCACTCATCATGAAATCCCTGAGATGCCTCAAGGGATGCACTTTCCTCCACAAAACTATTGGGAGCAAATCAACACCTCCCTAGGAGAATTGAGTTCCAATATGGGACAACTTAGGGTGGAGCACCAAGAACATTCCATTCTCCTCCATGAAATTAGAGAAGATCAAAGAATCATGAGAGAGGAGCAACAAAGGCAAGGAAGAGACATTGAGGAGCTCAAGCACTCCATAGGATCTTCAAGAGGAAGAACAAGCCGCCATCACTAAGGTGGACCCGTTCTTTAACTTCCTTGTTCTTTATTTTCCTGTTTTTCGAATTTTCATTCTTATGTTTATCTATGTTTGTGTCTTTTGATCATTAGTGTCTTACTGTCTATGCCTTAAAGTTATGAATGTCCTATGAATCCATCACCTTTCTTAAATGAAAAATGTTCTTAATTGAAAAAGAGAAGAATTGCATGAATTTTGAATTTTATAACAGATTCATTATTTTGATGTGGTGGCAATACATTGACTTTTGAATGAATGCTTAAACAGTGCATATGTCTTTTGAATTTGTTGTTCATGAATGTTGGCTCTTGAAAGAATGATGAAAAAGGAGACATGTTACTAAGGATCTGAAAAATCAAAAAATGATTCTTGAAGCAAGAAAAAGCAAAAAAAAAAATAAAGTCATGATCCAAGGCAAAAAGAGTGTGCTTAAGAACCCTGGATAACTCTAATTGGGGACTCTAGCAAAGTTGAGTCACAATCTGAAAAGGTTCACCCAGTTATGTGTCTGTGGCATGTATGTATCTGGTGGTAATACTGGAAGACAGAGTGCTTTGGACGACGGCGAAGACTCATAAAGTAGCTGTGTTCAAAAATCATCATACTTAACTAGGAGAATCAAT
>NC_029777.3:50460061-50468914 GCF_000817695.3 Arachis duranensis | reverse complement strand
CTCTTGAATGGATGCATTCCCCCACTTCATAACCTCTGGTCTATGCCTTCTGGACTTGGATTTGGGCCAAAAAGGGCTTCAGAACTCGCTGGGGCATGTTCTGTAATTTTCTGGTGCGTGGCCTCTGTCACGCGTCCACGTGGGTCACGCGGTCGCGTCATTTGGAGCTTTTCCTTGCCACGCGGTCATGTCAGTCATGCGACCGTGTCATGTGCGTTCTGCTAGAGGCGCGCGGTCGCGTCAGTCATGCGGCCGCGTCGCTGCTGATTCGTGCTTGGCACGCGATCGCGTCGTCCATGCGATTGCGTGATACCAGTTTCCTTAAAGCTCCGTTTTGCTTTCTCCTTTCCCTTTGGTATGTTTCCTTTTTCATCCTTTAAGTCATTCTGCCTTAGAAACTCTGAAACTACTCAACACACTAATCATGGCATCGAATGGAAATAAAGGTAATTAAAATAATTAATTTTCAAAGCTTAGGAAACATGTTTTTCACGATATGACATAATAAGGGAGGGAAAGTAAAACCATGCAATTAATGTGAATAAGTAGGTGAAGGATTGTATAAATCACTCAAATTAAGCACAAAATATCTCATGAAATATGGGTTTATCAACCTCCCCACACTTAAACACTAGCATGTCCTCATGCTAAATCCAAGGTAAATAAATGAGGTTATAGTGATGGAATGCAATGCAATCTAAATTAAATGCAACTACCTAAATGAATGATGCATCATGCAACTCTAATTTATTCACTCATATATAAAGCTTACATGTAGCTAAGTTAATTCACATTCTCAAGGAGTTATGTATATATATATATAGCCAACCCTTAAATAATAAAGCATTTTAGCAAATGAGATGGGAAAGAAAACATTGTACAAACTTGCAAAACAATTAGTAAATTTGAAGTACAGATATATGTTGATGAGTTATTGAACCCTCACTGGATTTTGTGTTTACTCTCTAGTCACTCAGTGTTTATTGGGTTTATTCACTCTATTTTTCTTTTTATTCTTACTTTCTTATAGCTTTGTTTTTCATCTAACCAATCAACAATTATAAAATATAGTCATACCAAAAAGTCATGAGGTCTTTAATTAAGGTTGTAATGGGGCCAAGGTACAGGTAAGAATTTATGTATATGGTCAAGTGAGCTAATAAGTGAATCCTTAATTAGACTAAGATCTCACCCAACATACATATTTAGCAAGATAAAACTTCTTTACCTATTTTCCCATATTTCCCACTTATTGTTACATGCTCATGTTTCACTTTTTATTTTTATCCCATGTGCATTGTATTCATTGGCGGAATTTCTTTTTGTATCCTCTTTTATTTAGATGCTGAAATTTTTTTTTATGCACATGGTAATTGAATCACTTTGCTTTTCCTATAAGCATGCTTCCCAAATTTATTTTTTTATTTCTTTTTAATCTTCCTAATCCTTTGTTCTTATCACTCATGTTCCCACAAGGTTTCCTACATTTAACTCTATTCATGATTTTCTATCTTAAGCTAACCAAGGATTCACTTGGGGTTTTCTTTTGTTTTTCAGCTTAAGGCTATTAATTTGGCTAAATAGAATAAAGGGGTTTTAAAAGGCTCAGGGGGGCTAACAAGGGTGATGTAAAAGGTAGGTTAATTTGGGGTAAGTGAGCTAAAATCAAATGATGGCCTTAATCATTCTCTTGGTATGTATCTATTCTAGATTCTATAATTGGACATATAGATTAAAGCAAAGGAAAGAACATCAAAATAAAAAGAAATGTAACACACAGAAATGAAATTATGGTTTGAATGCAACCATACAATTTAAGCTCAAGACTCATAGGCTGTGTGTTCTCTAACTCAAGCATCATATATCATTTATATATTGTATGCAGGTTTAGTTAAAATTTCCCATTATTCTCATAAAAAAAATTACTTAGGGTGGCTTTTAAAGTTTTAATGTTCCTCCTTGATGAAATGCTGTCAGCTTAACTACATCATGTAATGCTATATACAAGGTTTATGGATTTAAATCTGATATGTTCAATTACCTAGCTTACTTCCTTTTTATATTTTTCTATTTAAACTATACTATCTTATGCTAAAAGGGTAAACTATACTAATTAATCCACTAATAAATCAGAATTGCAAACTAAACTAAATAACTAAAATAAACTAAAGGGCTAAAATATGAACTAAAGATGAAAAATGAAGAAAATAGAGTAAAAATACCTAAAAGCAATGTATAAGTACTCAGAAAATAACAGTAAAAAGAAAAATACAGAAAAATATCCAAAATAAAAGAAAAAGTATGTAGTGGTTCACCAAAATAAACGCCAGAGATGGCGACCTCCCCACACTTAAAATGAAGCATCGTCCCCGATGCTCAATCAAGCCGGGTGTGAAGGAGTGTCATCACTGGTAGGGATGGTAGCTGGGGTCTCCGTGGCGGTGGTGGGCTGAGAGTCTGGCTGCTGTAGAGAAGGGACTGACTGGAGTGGGATCTCCGGATCTGCAACCTCAAGCAGGGGCATAGCCTCCTGATGCAGGGCAGCCTGCTCAGTGGCTGCCTGCTGATGAGTCTCCTCCTGGAAATGAGTCTCTGCCTGGGAATGAGGTTCCTCCTCGTGCTCATCCTCCTCCTCCTCTGATGGATCTGATGGAGTGTCGGGCTCGGAGGGGATGTCGGCGCCCTGTCTGATCATCAGCTTCAGATGGGAATAGCGTCGCCTGCTGCGGCGCTCTAATCTCTCATACCGGTGCCTGTTACGGTGCTCCATCTGATCAAGCTGGCGGAATAGACGGTGCACGAGGCGATAAACCAGCTCAGAGGTGGGTGGAGGTGCAGTGGTGGAAGCAGGGGTAGCTGTGGATGAAGAGGGTCCAGCAGACGGAGGGGCTGTCTCATCAGTAGCCGTGACAGGTGGTGGTCTGTAGCCCAAAGCAAGGAAGTTCCTGCTGTGCGGGATGATCTTCCTACAGTCCGCTACTGGTGGTCGCTTATCGGCATCCTCCCAAGGTACATCAGCCTGACGGCCTAGCCGTGTAACCAGATAAGGAAAGGGGAGGGTGCCTCGGACGTGGGCCCTGGCCATATAAAGCTGGATAAAACGAGGCAAGTACAGGTCCTTACCCTCCAGCACACACTAGAGGAGGGTAATCATGGCAACCGGAATCTCAGTCTCATGAGTACTCGGCATCACATAGTTGCTCAAGATTTGATGCCATAGCCGAGCCTCATCATTCAAGTACACTCTTTTGATCCCTCTGGGCATAGTAGTGTTTTGACCCATCTCCCAAAGAACTGTCGGGTCGAGAGCTATCCGTGCCTTCACGGTATCCCAATCAAACTGCATCTGACTCATGTCCTCCTCAGCCTGTGCATAACCATCTGGCTGATCGGACTTAGCTGGGAGCTGGAGAATGGTCTCTATGGCCTCCTCAGTGACTAGAATTTGCTTTTCCCTCAGGTTCACTGCATCAAGGGTAGTAAGGTAGTAGTTGCAATAGAATTTCCGGACCCAAGATGCATTGACCTATGTCAGTGATTTCTCCAGAAAGAACCAGCCCCTTTGCTTGATTTGCTCAGTGGTGTACTGCTGGAGGGCTTTTGGAATCTTCAAGGAACGTTCCAGGTATAGATTTCTGGAGTTTGCAAAAGTCGGGTACTTCAGCTCACAGTACCGGTTTGCAAATTTTATAGGATCAGTCGAAGGTAGCAGCTGGTCAGCTTTTTCCTGCTGTGTGAAGTTCTTCTCACGCCATGAGGAATCGTGCATTAGAGCAATGATGGACTGGGAGGAAGCTCCTTGCTTGCGCTTGCCAGTAGCCTTGCCTTTACCTTTCCTTTGTGAAGAAGACATCCTGAAAGACAGAAAACCAGGAAATGGATAAAATAGGAAAGTAAATAGGTAATGCAAACAAAGGAAACTCAAAGCGGGACGGGAGAAATATAATAAGGAAAATGAGGAATTGAAATGTGATTGAATTAGTGTTAAATGGAAAGAGAAAAATCAATATGCCATAGTGAAAAAGTTAGAGGAAAGTGAAAATAATCAGAAAAGAGATCAAAAGGGTTAGTATGGTTAGAATTTTGAAAAAGAAATTAGTAAATTAAAATTAGGGAGTTAGTAAAGTGCGGGTTAAAGTAAGTGGCATAGAAAAATTCCATATAATAGTGATTCACAGGTAAGAATAGAAGTACTGATAATCGAACAAGAGAAACAGAGTGATGCTGATTCGAATAAAAATAATAAAAAAAGCAAAAATTGGAATCAGTGAATCACAAATGCAGTTTATGAGCCAAGAAATCAAAGAGGATAAGAAAGTCTGCCATAGCATTCATGAAATGGGCTGGGTAAAGCAGAGTAAACCAGAGTTCAGAAATGCCAAACCAAAACATGAATGAAAATAATTTTCAAAAAAAATTGGGCAGCATTCCCGCTAAAATTGGATTGTCCCGGAAAATAAACAGCAATCATATCAGTTCATATGAATTAAAAGAAAGCAAGCTGTATGTACATAGATATAAAAGAAACATTAAAAACTCAATGTAAACAGCAGCAACATACAAGAAAGCAGCAGATGAATCATGAATATAGCAGCAACAGATTTGCACATAGGATAAAACAGAAGTAAGAACAGGGTAAGGAAACAGACCTATATCCACTAACCCCAGCCTAAGCTACCTAACAACCTAAAAATCCACTACAACATGCAAGTCTAGCTATCCTAATTATGAACATAAACGGAAAAAATTATAGAAAAACGACGAACAGATAAAAGGGATTTGCGTTTTGCGGAACCTGGTAGGCGGGAGGGGTGGAACGGGGAAGAAGGTGGCTGCGGCGGCGTTCGGTGCGGTGGCAGGGCACGGCGTCACGGTGGCGGCGGAGGTGGGTATTAGGGTTAGTGAGAAAGGAAGAGGATAGTGGATGGGAAGGTGGTGGTTGCTGCTGGTTGAAGGGGGTGGGTGGCGGAGAGGGGGTTCAATAGATTTTTGAGAATTTCCATAACACTTCTCCAGAATCCACGCGGCCGCGTGGGGCACGCGGTCGCATAGTTGGGGCAAAGATGGGAGTGACGCGATCGCGTGGGGCGCGGGATCACATGAGAGGGGGGATGAAGGTTGACGCGATCGCGTGGGGCTCGCGATCGCGTCGCTGGAATTCGTGCTAAACGCACAACTCCAGCACCGTTTCAGCGCAACTCTCTGTCTCTTTTTGGGGTGATGTGCAATCCATGCGCCGCGATCGCGTCGCTCACGCAATCGCGTAGGGTTGGTATTGTGCAAATGACGCGATCGCATGGGGCATGCGATCGCGTGGGCCAATTTGCATGAAACGCACAAGGGCCGCACGATTCCAGCCTAACTTTCTGTTCGTTGGATCCTTACGCCGATATATATATATATATCACGCGGCCGCGTGACTCACGCGGTCGCGCGGATGGTGTTTTCGCAATATGACGCGATCGCATGGGGCATGCGGTGGCGTCGTGCAACCCCTTTTCTTTTTTTTTATACAAATAGATGCACGAAAAATGCAGAATGCAATGATTAACATGAATGCTATGCATGATTCCAGGTTTAATATATTAAAATGAAGAAGGAAAAAGGAAAGCAATCAACAAGAAATAAATTGAAAAAAAAGGAGCGATCATACCATGGTGGGTTGTCTCCCATCTAGCACTTTTTGTTAAAGTCCTTAAGTTGGACATTGGAGGAATATCCTATTATGGTGGCTTATGTTTAAATTCGTCCAAAAATTTCCACTAGTGCTTGGAATGCCAACAGCCTCCGGGGTCCCAAACTAGGCATGTGAAGCTTCTGAGCAACTTTAAATATATTGTTCGGCTCCCGGGACGAGAAATGTCAGAATAAACTCCAGGATTCCAAGCCTTGCTTTTAAATCCACCTCCGTCCTGATCTACATTTCTCCATCCGGGCGGTTTAAAAAGTAGAATCTCACCGTGGTGACCAAACGTTCTCCATGATCCGTGCAATTGAGTATGATACCAGTCCTTGTACTTCGAGGTAAAGCATGGAACCTTATTGAACTTTGTGCACCAGCTCTGAGTACGAGCCATTTTCCTCTTACTCTTAATGCCGCGGAGAGCTCTAAGCTAGCCATCTGTTTCAAGTAAACCATATTCAAATGAATAAGTAAAATTGTAAGTTAAGGATTGTACCCACTTGAAGCTTGTATTAGGTGGTAGTGGCCTTGGGATAGGTGTTTCTGGTGGTTCTGTAAGTTCTACTCCCTTATGCTCTTCTGTGAATTCCTCCACTTCTTTGCAAGAGTCCTTAATTGTATCTGTGTTCGAGTCAAAGTCTTCTATGTCTTCCTCATCACTCAAGTCATAGATTGGAGGTTGAGAGAAATCCACCTCCACATCATCTTCATATTCACTTGGGGAAGATTCTTCGATTTCAGAGAATTTACTTGTGGATGCAAGTTCATCACCAAAAGAGCTAGACTTGTGAATATCATCATCAAGGGAATTTGCTTCTTGGATTATTCCGTCTGATTCCTCATAAACGACTTGCCTTGGAGATTGTACAGTATCTTCCTTAGCATCAACTGTAGCATCCTGGACAGATTTTTCCTCAATTCTGGATACCCAAGGAAGTTCAGCATCGCCTAGATCTTCAACCAACTCTTCTTTTTGAACAATGACAGCTTCTTCTAATTGTTCTAGTACAAATTCATTCTCTGCCTTGTCCACTGGAGTCTCTAGTATTTCTTTCGTGCTACGCTCTTCATCGGGTTGTCCACATGGAGCTGTGGTTGATCCTTGTATATTTGAGCGTTTAGTGGCCCATTGGATTAGTCCGTGCTCCAGTTGTTGAATAGTTGTTTGAAATTTAGTTATTGTTTCTTTTAGGCGATCCTCTGCTTCGCGGTTTGCTGGACTTAGACATGATACATAGGGAAGTGGTGATGATAGGGAACGATTGGATTGGTATTGGGGTAAGGAAGGATCATATGATGGCGAATGGTGAAGAGAAGCTTGTGAGTGTGGTGGTTCGAGGTTATGTTGAAAGGACGGTCTATATGTACGGGGTGGGGCTTGTTGGTAGTTACAAGGTTGTCCACTGGTGCAAAATAATTGCTCATTTGGAGGAGGTGGTCAAGAAGACCCTAACCAACACTTGACCACCTTCTTGAGGATTTGTGACACGGTGATAAACCACTATTTTATGGTTTATCTTGTGCTCAATTGAGTGGATTTTATCAACTCTTTACCCACTTATTCATACTATTTGCATGTTTTACATTTGCCTTCCTAATTATGTGCTTTGATTGAAAACATATTTCTTTGGACTTATATTTGCTTATTATTAATCCTCTCTTATTTCCATTCGATGTCGTGATTAGTGTGTTGAGTAGTTTCAGATTTTCTAAGGCAGAATGACTTAAGGGATGAAAAAGGAAACATACTAAAAGGAAAGGAGAAAGCAAAACGGAGCTTTAAGGAGACTGGTATCCACGCGATCGCATGGACGACGCGATCGCGTGCTAGAAGCGAAGATTCAGCGACGCGGCCGCATGACTGACGCGACCGCGCGCCTTAAGCAGAACGCACATGACGCGGTCGCATGACTGACGCGACCGCGTGGCAAGGAAAAGCTCCAAATGACACGACTGCGTGACCCACGCGGGCGCGTGACAGAGGCCACGCACCAGAAAATTACAGAACACGCCCCAGCGATTTCTAACCCCCTTTTTGGCCCAAATCCAAGTCCAGAAAGCATAGACCAAAGGTTATAAAGTGGGGGAATGCATCCATTCAGAAGCATGCACTCATAATTCACTTTCCATGATTTAGATTTAGTTTTGAGAGAGGGTCTCTCCTCTCTCTCTTAGGATTAGAAATTAGGATTTTTAGAAACTAGGATTTAGGATTTCTCTTAGCTTTCTAGAGTGACTTTCGATCCAGGTTCAATATTCCTTTTACTATATAAATCTCTCTTTTATATTTTGATTACTCTGAAGCTTTTATTATGTTTAATTGATGTTGCCCAATTGGCTGTTGATATTTTCCGTGTTAGAATTGACATTTTTATTTAATGATATTTGAGGTATTTCAGTTTACTATTGCTCTCTTTGATTTATGTTATTGTTGCTTCCCATCTGAGGATATTTTCACTCTAGTAATTTTACTTTTTCCCCTTTTGGCTTTGGTTAAATAATTGGTAACTCTTGATTTATCAAACTCATTGTTGATTGAAAATTGGAATTAATTCATCCACTTAACTTACCTTCATAGTTAGAGGTTAACAAGGTGGGATTAAAATCCAATTCTCATCACAATTAATAAGGATAACTAGGATAGGACCTCCAGTTCTTATACCTTGCCAAGAGATTTTATTAGTATTATTTTACTTATCATATAATATATTCGCACCTTACTTCCAAAACCCCAATTTACATTCATAACCAATAATAAGAACATACCTCCCTGCAATTCCTTGAGAAGACGACCCGAGGTTTAAATACTCGGTTATCAATTTTAAAGGGGTTTGTTACTTGTGACAACCAAAACGTTTGTACGAAGGGATTTTTGTCGGTTTAGAGACTATATCTACAACGCGACTGTTTTTATAACATTCTTTACTGGCAAAAATCCTAACGTCAAAATGGCGCCGTTGCCGGGGAATTGCAAACTTGTGCCTTATTATTGGTTATTGTAAATATTTTTCTAAAAAAAATATATATTTTTCTTTTGCCTGTTTATTTGTTTCTCCTTTTTTCCCCTTTATTTCTGATAACTACTATGAATTCTCACCCTTCTCGCTTTGAGTTTGGTTCTAACTTTGTTGAAGGAAACAGAAACCACACCAGGAATATGCATCAAGGAC
>NC_029777.3:50455714-50459966 GCF_000817695.3 Arachis duranensis | reverse complement strand
CACCATCCTAGATATCATGGACAAAGACCAGGCTACAATGCATCCCAAGCTGATAGATATGGTGGACCACCTTGTAGCTACCAACAAGCCCCACCCTATGCTCAGAGATCATTCTGTCAACACAACCTCAACCCACCACACTCACAAGCCCCTTTCCGCCATTCACCTCCATATGACCCTAACCCTCAACCACCATACCAACCACCTTATGAGCCATATGAACCATATATAGAACCACCCCAATTCCAACCTAATTACTCACAGGAACCACCACTTCAATATTCACCATCTCCATATCCATCAATCCAAGAGCATTATGATCCTATTTACGAAAACTGAGTGCATCAAGAGGCAAAGGATCGTCTCAAGGAAACAATGGATCGATTTCAGGCAACCACTCAACAATGGGGCAAGTATTAATTCAATGGGCTTCTAGATGCTTAAATACATAAGGATCAGCCATAGCCCCATGTGGACAGTCTAGTGAAGAGCATAGCATAAAGGAGATACCAGAAACTCCAGTGGACAAGACAGAGCATGACTTCGTACTAGAACAAGTAGAAAAAGCTGTCATTGTTCAAGAAGAAGAGTTGGTTGAAGATCTAGGAGATGCAGAACCTCCATGGGAAAGTCCAGTCAAAGAACCCCCTTCCAAGACGTTTGAAATTGATGCTGAGGAGGGTGTACAACCTCCAAGGAATATCACAGTTGAAGACTTGGAAGAGGTTGATCAAGAGATGGAGATTCAAGAAGAAAAAGCACAACCTCCCATACCCTTGGAAAGCAATAAAGAGGAGATTGAATTGAAAGAGAGCTACCAAGAGGAAGAGGTTGAAATTGAAGAAGCTTGCAAAGAGGTGGTAATTATCAGAGAAGAGCACAAGGGAGTAGAGCTTGCAATTCCACTAAAAATATCTCCCTCTAAGTTGCCATCATCCTTCACAACATTCAAGTGGGTAAAATTCATATCCCATAGCTTTCTAATCCCACTTGAATATGGGCTATTGGAGACGGATGGTCAACTTAGAGCTCTTTGTGACATTAAGAGTAAGAGGAAGATGGTCCATGGTAAGAATTGTCCTGCAAGGTTCATTATGGTTGGAAGCTCAAGGTTTAAACGCAAAGGTTGGTGCAAAGCTCAACTGAATGGGTCTAGGAAGTTGTTTGGCCACTTTAGTGAGAATTCAGATTGCCTGCCACCCAGTTGGATCACTAATGATCAACAAGAAGATGGGTGTAAAGGCAAGATTTGGGATCCTGGAATCTGCTCTGACATTTGTCACCCCGGGAGCCTAAGAATCTGTTTGAAGCTTCTTAAGGGCTTTACATGCTTAGTTTGGGATCCCGGAGGACACTGGAAATACAAACAATGGTGGGGATTCCTGGATCAATACAAGCATAAGCCACCATGACAGGAAGCTCATCAAATGTCCAACTTAAGGACTTTAACTAAAAGTGCTAGGTGGGAGACAACCCACCATGGTATGATCATTCCTTTTTCAATTTTATTTAGTTTTATTTATTTTCTAGTTTTATTTTATTTTATTATATTGAACCTGAAGTTTTGCATCACATTCATATTAACACTGCATTCTTCATTTTTCAGATGAAAAAAAAAAGAAAGAGAGCACGCGACGCGACCGTGTCGCGAGGAGAGGATTTTCGCTACGCGATGCGACCGCATCAACGACGCGTCCGCGTCACAAGGGGAGAAGAGAAAAAAATAAAAACGAACAGAGAGTCACGCTGGAGCATGGCTGGAGGCGTGCCCGTGGCACAAATCGACCCACGCGATCGCGTCGCTGACGCGTCCGCGTCACATGGGCATAATGGCCTCCCACGCGACCGCGTGACCCACGCGACCGCGTGACCTGGTTTTCGACGTCAAAAAGGTGCATGGCCGAAAGTTGTGCTGGAATTGGGCTGGACTTGTGCTAGAAGCCTAAGCCCTTCCACGCGACCGCGTGCCCCACGCGGCCACGTCGTTTTCCAAAAATGGCCATCCACGCGATCGCGTCACCCACGCGATCGCGTCACCCCAATTTGGGCAAATAAATTAATTTGAACAGAGAGTTGTTGGTGGACGAAATTGTGATCACATCAATGTAGTAATCTTTGTTGTTGTATGGAATCATTATTATGGCACCTATGTGTGGACACAACTCCGTTCAACTAACCAGCAAGTGTACTGGGTCGTCCAAGTAATACCTTACGTGAGTAAGGGTCGATCCCACAGAGATTGTTGGTATGAAGCAAGCTATGGTCATCTTGTAAATCCCAGTCAGGAGGATAAAATTATGGAATTTAGAAAATCAAATATGATTAATAAAAATAAACAGAAAATAAAATAGGATAGAAATACTTATGTAAATCAATAGTGGGAAATTCAGATAGGCGTATGGAGATGCTGTGCTCCTCTTGAATCTCTACTTTCTTATTACATTCATCCAATCCTTCTTACTCCTTTCCATGGCAAGCTGTATGTAAGGCATCACCATCATCAATGGCTACTTTTCATCCTCTCGGGAAAATGGTCCTATGCGCTGTCACTGCATGGCTAATCGTCTGGAGGCATCACCCTTTACAATGGCTACATCCTATCCTCTCAGTGAAAATGGTCCAAATGCTCTGTCACAGCATGGCTAATCATCTGTCGGTTCTCAATCGGGTTGGAATAGAATCCATTGATTCTTTTGCGTCTGTCACTAACGCCCAGCCTTCAGGAGTTTGAAGCTCATCACAGTCATTCAATACCGGAATCCTACTCGGAATACCACAGACAAGGTTAGACTTTCTGGATTCCCGGAATCCTACTCGGAATACCACAGACAAGGTTAGACTTTCCGGATCCCCATGAATGCCGCCATCTATCTAGCTTATACCACGAAGATTCTGTTGGGGAATCTAAGAGATATGTGCCCGGCCTAAAGTAGAAAGGAAGTGGTTGTCAGTCACGCGCGTTCATAGGTGAGAATGATGATGAGTGTCACGGATCATCATATTCATCAAGTTGAAGAGCAACGTATATCTTGGAATAAGAATAAAAGAGAATTGAATAGAAAATAATAGTAATTGTATTGAAACTTGAGGTACAGCAGAGCTCCACACCCTTAATCTATGTTATGCAGAAACTCCACCGTTGAAAATTCATAAGTGAAAGGTTAAGGCATGGCCGAATGGCCAGCCCCCTAAAACGTGATCAATAGCCTCTTAAGATGAAGAATAAAACAAAACTGAGACCAAAGATGAAACGTGGTCAAAAGACGACTAATACAATAGTAACTTATCCTATTTATACTAGACTAGCTACTAGGGTTTACATGAGTAAGTAATTGATGCATAAATCCACTTCCGGGGCCCACTTGGTGTATGTTTGGGATGAGCTTGATCTATCCATGAGCTGAAGCGTTTATTGGAGTTGAACGCCAAGTTATAGCATGTTTCTGGCGTTCAACTCCGGGTCATGACGTGTTTCTGGCGTTTAACTCCAGACAGCAGCATGTACTTGGCGTTGAGCGCCACTTTACGTCATCAATTTCCGAATAAAGTATGGACTATTATATATTGCTGAAAAACCCTGGATGTCTACTTTCCAACGCCGTTGCGAACGCAGCATTTGGAATTCTGCAGCTCCGGAAAATCCATTTTGAGTGCAGGGCGGTCAGATTCCAACAGCATCAGCAGTCCTTTGTCAGCCTCCTTTTCAGAATTTTGCTCAAGTCCCTCAATTTCAGCCAGAAATTACCTGAAATTATAGAAAAACACACAAACTCATTGTAAAGTTCATAAATGTGAATTTAACATAAAAACTAGTGAAAACATCCCTAAAAGTAGCTTGAACTTACTAAAAACTACCTAAAAACAATGCCAAAAAGCGTATAAATTATCCGCTCATCACAACACCAAACTTAAATTGTTGCTTGTCCCCAAGCAACTGAAAATCAAATAGGATAAAAAGAAGAAAATATACTGTAAATTCCAAAATATCAATGAATATTAATTATAATTAGATGAGCGGGACTTGTAGCTTTTTGCTTCTGAACAGTTTTGGCATCTCACTTTTTCCTTTGAAGTTTAGAATGATTGGCTTCTCTAGGAACTTAGAATTTTGGACAGTGTTATTGATTCTCCTAGTTAAGTATGTTGATTCTTGAACACAGCTACTTATGAGTCTTGGCCGTGGCCCTAAGCACTTTGTTTTCCAGTATTACCACCAGATACATAAATGCCACAGACACATAACTGGGTGAAC
>NC_029777.3:50455504-50455649 GCF_000817695.3 Arachis duranensis | reverse complement strand
CTTTGCTAGAGTCCCCAGTTAGAGGTGTCCAGAGCTCTTAAGCACACTCTTTTTGCTTTGGATTACGACTTTAACCACTCAGTCTCAAGCTTTTCACTTGGGCCTTCATGACACAAGCACATGGTTAGGGACAGCTTGATTTAGC
>NC_029777.3:50452494-50455320 GCF_000817695.3 Arachis duranensis | reverse complement strand
CATTTTTTTTTGCAAGCTTTTCTTTTTTTTTTCACTGCTTTTTCTTGCTTCAAGAATCAATTTTATGATTTTTTAGATTATCAATAACATTTCTCTTTGTTCATCATTCTTTCAAGAGGCAACAATTTTAACATTCATAAACAACAAGATCAAAAATATGCATTGTTTAAGCATTCATTCAGAAAACCAAAAGTATTGTCACCACATCAACATAATTAAACTAAATTCAAGGATAAATTCGAAATTTATGTACTTCTTGTTCTTTTGAATTAAAAACATTTTTCATTTAAGAGAGGTGAAGGATTAATGGAATTATTCATTTTCTGTAGCTCCAGAAAATCCATTTCGAGTTATTCATAACTTAAAGACATAGTTACTGACTACTAATGATCATGAAGTAGAGACACAAAACATAGATAAACACAACATAAAAACTGAAAAGCAGAAAGAGATAAGAACAAGGAATGAATCCACCTTAGTGGCGTCTTATTCTTGAAGGTCCTACAATGTCCTTAAGCTCTTCTATGTCCCTTTCTTGCCTTTGTTGCTCCTCCCTCATTGCTCTTTGATCTTCTCTTATTTCATGGAGACTGATGGAGTGCTCATGATGTTCCACCCTTAATTGTTCAACATTGTGGCTCAAATCTTCTAAGGAGGTGTTGAGTTGTTTCCAATAGTTGTTGGGAGGAAAGTGCATCCCTTGAGGCATCTCAGGGATTTCTTGATGATGAGCTTCCTCATGCATCTCTTGAGAACCGTGAAGGGTCTCTCTTGCTTGCTCCATCCTCTTCTTGGCGATGGGCTTATCCTCTTCAATGGGGATGTCTCCTTCTATGATAACTCCAGCTGAGTAACATAGATGGCAAATAAGGTGAGGAAAAGCTAGCCTTGCCATGGTGGAGGGCTTGTCGGCTATTTTGTAGATTTCATTGGAGATGACCTCATGAACTTCTACTTCCTCTCCAATCATGATGCTATGAATCATGATGGACCGATCCATAGTGACTTCAGATCGGTTGCTAGTGGGAATGATGGAGCGTTGAATGAACTCCAACCATCCTCTAGCCACAGGCTTGAGATCCAGTCTTCTTAGTTGGACTGGCTTGCCTTTGGAGTCTCTCTTCCATTGATCCTTCTACACATATGTCCGTAAGGACTTGGTCCAACCTTTGATTAAAGTTGACCCTTCTAGTGTAGGGGCGTTCATCTTCTTGCATCATGGGCAAGTGAAACGCCAACCTCACATTTTCCGAACTAAAATCTAAGTATTTCCCCCGAACCATTGTGAGATAATTCTTTGGATTCGGGTTCATACTTTGATCATGGTTCCTAGTGATCCATGCATTGGCTTAGAACTTAAGATTCTGACTTGTTGCACGGGGTTGGTTAAGACTTCCCAACCTCTTCTTCGGATCTCATGTCGGATCTCCGGATACTCATTTTTCTTGAGCTTGAAAGGGACCTCAGGGATCACCTTCTTCTTTGCCACAACATCATAGAAGTGGTCTTGATGGCTTTTGGAGATGAATCTTTCCATCTCCCATGACTCGGAGGTCGAAACTTTTGTCTTCCCTTTTCCTTTTCTAGAGGATTCTCCGGCCTTAGGTGCAATTGATGGTAATGGAAAAACAAAAAGCTTATGCTTTTACCACACCAAACTTAAAAATTGCTCGCCCTCGAGCAAGAGAAGAAAGAAGAGAAGAAGAAGAAGAAGAAAATATGGAGGAGAAGGGGGAGTGTAGGTTTCGGCCAAGGTATAGAATAGGGGGTTTGTGTTGTGTGAAAATGAAGTAGAATGGAAGGGTATATATAGGAAAATGGTAGAGGGTAGGTTCGGCCATTTAGGGTGGGTTTGGGTGGGAAATGTTTTTGAAATTTGAAGGTAGGTGGGGTTTATGGGGAAGAGTGGGTGGATGTGAGTGGTGAATAGGTGATTGGGAAGAGAGATTGAGGTGATTGGTGAAGGGTTTTTGGGAAGTGTGACACGGGGGGAATACTCATCACAAAATAGGATTAGGAGGTAAGGTGAGAGTATGTTGGGTGGGAATCCTGTGGGGTCCACAAATCCTGAGGTGATCTTGTGGGGTCCACAGATCCTGAGGTGTCAAGTAATTCCATCCCTGCACCAAATAGGCATGTAAAATGCCTTTGCACACCATTCTGGCATTTAAACACCGAGTGATGCACATTCTGGGCGTTCAACGCCCACATGTAACATGTTTCTGGCGTTGAACGCCAGTTTCATGCTTGTTACTGGCATTCAGCGCCAGCTTTTCTTCTAGGCACATTCCTGGCGTTCAGCGCCAGATTCATGCTCTGTTCTGGCGTTGAACGCCAGCCAGATGCTTCTTACTGGCGTTGAACGCCAGTCTGTGCTTCCTCCAATGTGTGATTTTTCTTCTGCTGTTTTTGATCCTATTTTTAATTTTTATATTTTTTCGTGACTCCTCATGATCATGTACCTAATAAAACACAAAATAACAATAAAATAAAAATTAGATAAATAAAATTGGGTTGCCTCCCAACAAGCGCTTCTTTAATGTCAATAACTTGACAGTGGCTCTCATGGAGCCACAAAGGTGATCGGGTCAATGTTGTATAGTCCCAACACCAAACTTAGAGTTTAGATATGGGGTCTTAACACCAAACTTAGAGTTTGACTGTGGGGGCTCTTCTTGACTCTGAACTGAGAGAAGCTTTTCATGCTTACTCTCTTTTGTCACAGAGGGATGGCCATGTGCCTTGAACACAAGGTAGTCCCCATTCAATTGAAGGACTAATTCACCTCTGTTGACATCTATCATAGCTCCTGCTGTGGCTAGGAAA
>NC_029777.3:50433784-50452395 GCF_000817695.3 Arachis duranensis | reverse complement strand
AGATCACATAGAGCCTTTTCAAAGGTCATGGTGCCTATGGTACAAGGTATTAAGAACTTGCCAGGATCTTGTCTCTTTTGAGGTAAAATTTGCGGAATCCATGTATCTAGTTCATTAATGAGCAAGGGAGGTTCACTTTCCCAAGTCTCATTACCAAACAACTTGGCATTCAGCTTCATGATAGCTTCTAAATATTGAGCAACTTGTTCTCCAATCACATCTTCATCCTCTTCAGAGGAAGAATAGTCTTCAGAGCTCATGAATGGCAGAAGGAGATTTAATGGAATCTCTATGTTCTCTATATGAGCCTCAGATTCCTTTGGATCCTTAGTAGAAAATTCCTTCTTGCTTGAGGGACGTCCCAGGAGGTCTTCCTCACTAGGATTTTCATCCTCCTCCTCCCTTGTGCATTCGGCCATATTGATCACTTCAATGGCCTTGCACTCTCCTTTTGGATTCTCTTCTGTATTGCTTGGGAGAATACTGGGAGGAATTTCAATGACTTTCTTACTCAGCTGGCCCACTTGTGCCTCCAGATTTCTAATGGAGGACCTTGTCTCACTCATGAAACTGAAAGTGGCCTTTGACAGATCAGAGACTAGATTGGCTAAATTAGAAGTGTTTTGTTTAGAATTCTCTGTCTGTTGCTGAGAAGATGATGGAAAAGGCTTGCTATTGCTCAGCCTATTGCGTCTACCATTGTTAAAGCCTTGTTGAGGCTTTTGTTGATCCTTCGATGAGAAATTTGGATGATTTCTCCATGATGAGTTATAGGTGTTTCCATAAGGTTCACCCATGTAATTAACCTCTGCCATGGCAGGGTTCTCAGGATCATAAGCTTCTTCAGAAGTTGCCTCTTTAGTACTGTTAGATGCATGTTGCCATCCATTCAGATTTTGAGAGATCATGTTGACCTGTTGAGTCAACACTTTGTTCTGAGCCAATATGGCAGTCAGAGCATCAATTTCAAGAACTCCCTTCCTCTGAGGTGTCCCATTATTCACGGAATTCCTCTCAGAAGTGTACATGAATTGGTTGTTTGCAACCATGTCAATGAGTTCTTGAGCCTCTTCAGGCCCAAGCTTCATAGAGGGATTCACCATCTTTTTGTTTGAAGGTTTGAACATCTACTCTCAGCTTGCTTAGCTTTTGAGGAGGAAAGAATTTATCCAAGAAGGCTGTGACCAGCTTATCCCAGGAGTCCAGGCCATCCTTGGGTTGTGAATCCAACCATATTCTAGCTCTGTCTCTTACAGCAAAAGGGAAAAGCATGAGTCTGTAGACTTCAGGATCAACTCCATTCGTCTTTACAGTCTCAGAAATCTACAAGAACTTAGTTAAAAACTGGTAAGGATCTTCAGATGGAAGTCCATAAAATTTGCAGTTTTGTTGCATTAAGGCAACTAGCTGAGGTTTCAGCTCAAAGTTGTTTGCTCCAATGGCAGGAATGGAGATGCTTCTTCCATCAAATTTGGACGTTGGCTTTGTGAAGTCACCAAGCATTCTCCTTGCATTATTATTGTTTTTGGCTGCCATCTCCTTCTCTTGTTCTAATATTTCTGAAAGGTTACCTTTAGATTATTGTAACTTAGCTTCTCTTAGTTTCCTTTTTAGAGTCATTTCAGGTTCAGGATCAATTTCAACAAGAGTGCCATTTTCCCTGTTCCTGCTCATATGAAAGAGAAGAAAACAGGAAAAGAAAGAGGAATCCTCTATGTCACAGTATAGAGATTCCTTTACGTTAGTAGAAAAAGAAAGGGGAGAAGAGTAAAGAAGAATGGGTTCGGATATTTAGATGGAGAGAGGTGAAGAGAAGTGTTAGTAAATAAATAATTAAATAGAATAAGAAAAGAGAGGGGAAATTTCAAAAATAATTTTGAAAAAGGGATTAGTAATTTTCGAAAATTAAAGATAAGATAAGATTAAAATTAAAATTTAGAACAAAAAGAATTTTTGAAAAAGAGGTGAGATATTTTCGAAAATTAGAGAGGGAAAAGTAGTTAGGTGGTTTTGAAAAAAGATAAGAAACAAACAAAAAGTCAAAGAGTTAGTTGAAAAAGAAATTAAAATCAAATTTTTTTAAAAAGATAAGAAGATAAGAAGTTAGATAAGATATTTTGAAATCAAATTTTGAAAAAGATAAAATTTTTGAAAAAGATAAGATAAAAGATAAAAAGATTTAATTCAAAAATTTGAAATTACTTACTTCACTAACAAGAAACTACAAGATAAGATTCTAGAACTTAAAGATTGAACCTTTCTTAATAAGAAAGTAACAAACTTCAAAATTTTGAATCAATCACATTAATTGTTAGTGAGTATTCGAAAATGTGATATAAAGATAAGGAAGAGATTTTGAAAATAATTTGAAAAAGAATTTTTGAAATTTTCGAAAAAATAAAAAAATGAAAAAGATATAATTTTTGAAAAAGATTTTGAAAAGATAAGATTTTTAAAATTGAAAATTTTGACTTGACTTGTAAGAAACAACTAATTTTGAAAATTTTTTACTAAGTCAACTCAAATTTTCGAAAATTATGAGAAAAATAAGGAAAAGATATTTTTTTTTTGATTTTTTGAATATTTTAAAGATGAGAGAGAAAAACATAAAAATGACCCAAAATATGAAAATTTTAGATCAAACACATAATGCATGCAAGAACACTATGAATGTCAAGATGAACACCAAGAACACCTTGAAGATCATGATGAACATCAAGAACATATTTTTGAAAAATTTTTGATGCAAAGAAAACATGCAAGACACCAAACTTAGAAATCTTTAATGCATGAACTCTAACAAACGAAAAATGCACATGAAAAACAACAAACAACACAAAACAAGAAAACATCAAGATCAAACAAGAAGACTTGTCAAGAACAACTTGAAGATCATGAAGAACACTTTGAATGCATAGATTTTCGAAAAATTCAAGAAAAATTTTAAAAGCATGCAATTGACACCAAACTTAAAAATTGACTCAAGACTCAAACAAGAAACACAAAATATTTTTTATTTTTATTATTTTATGATTTTTTTGGATTATTATTGATTTTTTCTTCGAAAATATTTTTGGAAAAACGAAAATAATAAAAAAAATATTTTTGAAAGATTTTTGAAAACTTTTTGAAAAGAAAATTACCTAATCTGAGCAACAAGATAAACCGTCAGTTGTCCATACTCGAACAATCCCCGGCAACGGCGCCAAAAACTTGGTGGACGAAATTGTGATCACATCAATGTAGTAATCTTTGTTGTTGTATGGAATCATTATTATGGCACCTATGTGTGGACACAACTCCGTTCAACTAACCAGCAAGTATACTGGGTCGTCCAAGTAATACCTTACGTGAGTAAGGGTCGATCCCACAGAGATTGTTGGTATGAAGCAAGCTATGGTCATCTTGTAAATCCCAGTCAGGAGGATAAAATTATGGAATTTAGAAAATCAAATATGATTAATAAAAATAAACAGAAAATAAAATAGGATAGAAATACTTATGTAAATCAATAGTGGGAATTTCAGATAGGCGTATGGAGATGCTGTGCTCCTCTTGAATCTCTACTTTCTTATTACATTCATCCAATCCTTCTTACTCCTTTCCATGGCAAGCTGTATGTAAGGCATTACCATCATCAATGGCTACTTTTCATCCTCTCGGGAAAATGGTCCTATGCGCTGTCACTGCATGGCTAATCGTCTGGAGGCATCACCCTTGATAATGGCTACATCCCATCCTCTCAGTGAAAATGGTCCAAATGCTCTGTCACAGCACGGCTAATCATCTGTCGGTTCTCAATTAGGTTGGAATAGAATCCATTGATTCTTTTATGTCTGTCACTAACGCCCAGCCTTCAGGAGTTTGAAGCCCGTCACAGTCATTCAATACCGGAATCCTACTCGGAATACCACAGACAAGGTTAGACTTTTTGGATTCCCGGAATCCTACTCGAAATACCACAGACAAGGTTAGACTTTCCGGATCCCCATGAATGCCGCCATCTATCTAGCTTATACCACGAAGATTCTGTTGGGGAATCTAAGAGATATGCGCCCGGCCTAAAGTAGAACGGAAGTGGTTGTCAGTCATGCGCGTTCATAGGTGAGAATGATGATGAGTGTCACGGATCATCACATTCATCAAGTTGAAGAGCAACGTATATCTTGGAATAAGAATAAAAGAGAATTGAATAGAAAATAATAGTAATTGTATTGAAACTTGAGGTACAGCAGAGCTCCACACCCTTAATCTATGGTGTGCAGAAACTCCACCGTTGAAAATACATAGGTGAAAGGTTCAGGCATGGCCGAATGGCCAGCCCCCTAAAATGTGATCAATAGCCTCTTAAGATGAAGAATAAAACAAAACTAAGACCAAAGATGAAACGTGGTCAAAAGACGACTAATACAATAGTAACTTATCCTATTTATACTAGACTAGCTACTAGGGTTTACATGAGTAAGTAATTGATGCATAAATCCACTTCCGGGGCCCACTTGGTGTATGTTTGGACTGAGCTTGATCTATCCACGAGCTGAGGCGTTTATTGGAGTTGAAGGCCAAGTTATAGCGTGTTTCTGGCGTTCAACTCCGGGTCGTGACGTGTTCCTGGCGTTTAACTCCAGACAGCAGCATGTACTTGGCGTTGAGCGCCACTTTACGTCGTCAATTCCCGAATAAAGTATGGACTATTATATATTGCTGGAAAGCCCTGAATGTATGCTTTCCAACGCCGTTGAGAGCACGCCATTTGGAGTTTTGTAGATCCAGAAAATCTATTTTGAGTGCAGGGAGGTCAGATTCCAACAGCATCAGCAGTCCTTTGTCAGCCTCCTTTTCAGAGTTTTGCTCAAGTCCCTCAATTTCAGCCAGAAATTACCTGAAATTACAGAAAAACACACAAACTCATAGTAAAGTCCAGAAATGTGAATTTAACATAAAAACTAGTGAAAACATCCCTAAAAGTATCTTGAACTTACTAAAAACTACCTAAAAACAATGCCAAAAAGCGTATAAATTATCCGCTCATCAGTTGTGCAGGCGCGAGGCTGCACTCATGCCAGAAGCATCACATGGGTCACGCGACCGCGTGACTGACGCAATCACATCCCCTTACTTAAAGCGCAATCACGCAAACGCGTGCCCCACACGTCCGCGTCGCCTGCGCCGCACAATATATCCCAATTTGCCAAATATCTTATCTCTTTTTTCCCAATCCTAATTTTTCCCTCCCTCCTTTCTTCCTTAGTTCTTCTTCCCTTCTTTCCCTTCTAATTCTTCTTATTTTTCTTTTTATTTTATTTTAATTCATTTGCATACTTTCATTCATTGCATTATTTTCATTGGTGTTAGAAATTTATTTGGGTAATTATTTACCATATTTTGCTTGTGGATTATTAAAGGAATTGTTTGACAATTATATTAATTTTTAAAGGGTTGCTTGCATGTTCAATTTAATACTTCCAAATAGATTATTTCCCGTGCATGCTATGTGTTTGTGAAAACGCCCGTATGGCATTGCGCACTAATTTTAAGATTTCTTTTAATCTACTACTATAAATGCCTGCTTTTCACAAATTCCCTTTACTATTTTATTAATTAAATATAATTGTTAATACAAACGTTATTGTTAGTTTCTCACGACTAACAATACATTAAAAGCTTTTGATGCTTGATCTATGCTACTCATGCCCTTGCCGGCATGCTAATAAACATCTTGCATCCAATGCTCCCCATGCCTTGCTATATTTCCATTGATGAACTGATCACATGGAATCGCGACCATATCTTTCATTCACTATTTCTTTTGCTTGGCATGATTATCACTCATACCGCCCTCCTCTTTGCTCCACCCCTTTGACTTCATGTGCCTTTCTCTTCTCTCTTTTTCAGGCTGGCCACCAAAACGGGTAAAGAAAAAGCCTCTACAAGAGAGCACCAGCTGAGGAACCACAGCAACCCCCCCCCACCTGTACTTCTCAGCATGCACCGAGGACGGTTCAATCTTTAAGTGTGGGGAGGTCAATACCGATCTCCACGGGTTAGTTAGCCCCTTCTCAACACCAAATTTTTGTTTTTCATTGTTGCATTTGCATGTTTAATTGTTTTTGTGCATATTTTACTACTTGGTTAAAGTAATATTCTTCTTTTTCAAGAAATTTTTATAGTATTTCACTAATTTGAATAAAACTTTTTGAAAAACTTGTTTGAAGAAATATTATTTTGGAACATGGTTTAAAGCTCGAACACACAAAACAGTGAGATTTTGAGCCTATTTGATTGGTTGCATTTTATCAACCAATATTTTATTTTTGGTGTGTGTTTTTCTCTCTAAAATTGTGATCTTTATCTTGCTTGATTCTATATTTCCATTGTTTAATGTATGTATACACTTATATGATTGAGGCCTTGTTTCACTGAGCTTACATACCCATATGGCCTTAACCTTTTCATTATCTATTGCAAACCAATTTTGAGCCTATTTTACCCCTTTATTCTTTACTTTAGCACATCATTAACTCTAAGCGAAAAACAATAATGTCCTTAATTTGAATCCTTGGTTAGCTTAGACTAGTGAGAATGCTTATGAATTAAGTGTGGGGAAGAGTGGGTTTGGAAACATCTGGTTTGAGAATTGAGTATGTTAGAATTTTCTGAAAATGTGAAAAAAAATGTTTAGGACATGTTCATGCATTCAATAAATTAATCATATGCATAAAAAAAGAGCAAATAAGAAAAAAAGGGGACAAAATGCCCTAAAGTAAGTAGTGAAGGCAATGCATATGTACTGTACTTAAAATTAGAATGCATGAATATGTGGAAAACATGGTTAATGAATGGCTAGATGTTGTATTATGATTACATAGATTGTTTAAGTTAGGTGGGAAAGTTTCAGTTAATTAAGGATTCAAATTTTAGTCCACTTAGCCAAATACAATACTACCTTAACCCTAGCCCCATTACAACCCTTAAAAGACCTCTTGATTTGTGTATTGGTGCATTAAATTTTTGTTGATTGTTAGATGAAGAACAAGCTATAGAAAGAAAGATTAGTAGAGATTTGAGAGAATTGACCCTAGACACTTGAGAGTTAGAGTGATATACACTACCAGTAAGGGTTCAGCGCTCAATTCTGCATTTAATTTAGGTTGCATTGCATTCCATCACTTTAACCTTAATTATTTACCTTGGATTTAGCATGAGGACATGCTAGTGTTTAAGTGTGGGGAGGTTGATAAACCACTATTTTATGGTTTATTTTGTGCTCAATTGAGTGGATTTTATCAACTCTTTACCCACTTATTCATACTATTTGCATGTTTTACATTTGCCTTCCTAATTATGTTCTTTGATTGAAAACATGTTTCTTTGGACTTATATTTGCTTATTATTAATCCTCTCTTATTTCCATTCGATGCTGTGATTAGTGTGTTGAGTAGTTTCAGATTTTCTAAGGCAGAATGACTTAAGGGATGAAAAAGGAAACATACTAAAAGGAAAGGAGAAAGCAAAACGGAGCTTTAAGGAGACTGGTATCCACGCGATCGCATGGACGATGCGATCGTGTGCCAGAAGCGAAGATTCAGCGACGCGGCCGCATGACTGACATGACCGCGCGCCTTAAGCAGAACGCACATGACGCGGTCGCATGACTGACGCGACCGCGTGGCAAGGAAAAGCTCCGAATGACGCGACCGCGTGACCCACGCGGACGCGTGACAGAGGCCACACACCAGAAAATTATAGAACATGCCCCAGCGAGTTCTAAACCCCTTTTTGGCCCAAATCCAAGTCCAGAAAGCATAGACCAAAGGTTATAAAGTGGGGGAATGCATCCATTCAGAAGCATGCACTCATAATTCACTTTCCATGATTTAGATTTAGTTTTGAGAGAGGGTCTCTCCTCTCTCTCTTAGGATTATAAATTAGGATTTTTAGAAACTAGGATTTAGGATTTCTCTTAGCTTTCTAGAGTGACTTTTGATCCAGGTTCAATATTCCTTTTTCTATTTAAATCTCTCTTTTATATTTTGATTACTCTGAAGCTTTTATTATGTTTAATTGATGTTGCCCAATTGGCTGTTGATATTTTCCGTGTTAGAATTGACATTTTTATTTAATGATATTTGAGGTATTTCAGTTTACTATTGCTCTCTTTGATTTATGTTATTGTTGCTTCCCATCTGAGGATATTTTCACTCTAGTAATTTTACTTTTTCCCCTTTTGGCTTTGGTTAAATAATTGGTAACTCTTGATTTATCAAACTCATTGTTGATTGAAAATTGGAATTAATTCATCCACTTAACTTACCTTCATAGTTAGAGGTTAACAAGGTGGGATTAAAATCCAATTCTCATCACAATTGATAAGGATAACTAGGATAGGACCTCCATTTCTTATACCTTGCCAAGAGATTTTATTAGTATTATTTTATTTTACTTATCATATAATATATTCTCACCTTACTTCCAAAACCCCAATTTACAACTCATAACCAATAATAAGAACATACCTCCCTGCAATTCCTTGAGAAGACGACCCGAGGTTTAAATACTCGGTTATCAATTTTAAAGGGGTTTGTTACTTGTGACAACCAAAACGTTTATATGAAGGGATTTTTGTCGGTTTAGAGACTATATCTACAACGTGACTGTTTTTATGACATTCTTTACTGGCAAAAATCCTAACGTCAGGGTGTTGCTGCCAAAAGGGTTGATTAGATCCTCTTGGTTCCATCCATCCTTGATTGGTCTGACCTTGATGCACATTCCTACTGTAACTTCTATTTCCTTTAACAATATCAGAACCAAACTCAAAGCGAGAGGGATGAGAGTTCATAGTAGCAAATAAAGATAAAAAGGAAAAAACGAAAATAAATAAACAAGCAAAAGAAAAATATTTACAATAACCAATAATAAGGCACACGTTAGCAGTTCCCCGGCAACGGTGCCATTTTGATGAGAGAACTTTTGCGTGGTTTAGAAATTTGCAGATAAATCCTCGTTGCAAGTATAGTTTCTAAACCTTCAAAAGTCATTTCATACAAATGTTTTGGGTGTCACAAGTAACAAACCCCTTTAAAAATTGTTAACCGAGTATTCAAACCTCGGGTCGTCTTCTCAAGGAACTGTGAGGAAGTATGTTCTTATTATTGGTTATAAAGGTTGTAATCGGGGTTTAGAAGGTGAGAAGCAAGTAATTTAAATGAGGAGTGAATTAAATGGCAATTAAAAATAAATAAATATCTGTAAAACAACTTTTGGCAAGATAAGAGAATTTAGAGGTCTAACTTAGTTATCTCTCTCAACTATAATAAAAGTTGAATCTAAACTCCACTTGGTCAACCTTTACTAGCGCAAAGGAAAGTCAAGGGACTAATTAAATTGACCTTTGAATCCTAATTATTTCCTAAGAAAAGGTTGGGATTATTTAGGTTCAGCTCAATTAGTAAGATAACGATTTTTAATTACGTTGAGTTTAATAACTGTTGAGTTACTAAATTCTTAATCAGAACCAAAAGGGAAAAAAAAGTAAAATTGCTGGAATAATAAAAATATCCTTGGATGAGAAGCAATGGCAATTTAATTCAAAGAGAATAATTATAAACTGAAAATACCTCAATTATCATTAAATAAAAATGTCATCAACAGCCAATTGGGCAACATCAATCAAACATAATAAAGGCTTCAGAGTAATCAAAATATAAAATAGAAATTAAATAGTAAAAAAGAATATTAAACCTGGATCGAGAGTCACTCTAGAAAGAGAAGTCCTAAATCCTAAGAGAGAGAGAGAGAGGAGAGAACCTATCTCTCCAAAACTACATCTAAAACATGAAAAGTAAATTATGAGAGCCTCTTGAATGGATGCATTTCCCCACTTCATAACCTCTGGTCTATGCCTTCTGGACTTGGATTTGGGCCAAAAAGGGCTTTAGAACTCGCTGGGGCGTGTTCTGTAATTTTCTGGTGCGTGGCCTCTGTCACGCGTCGCGTGGGTCACGCGGTCGCGTCATTCGGAGCTTTTCCTTGCCACGCGGTCGCGTCAGTCATGCGACCGCGTCATGTGCGTTCTGCTAGAGGCACGCGGTCGCGTCAGTCATGCGGCTGCGTCGCTGCTGATTCGTGCTTGGCACGCGATCGCGTCGTCCATGCGATCGCGTGGATGCCAGTTTCCTTAAAGCTCCGTTTTGCTTTCTCCTTTCCCTTTGGTATGTTTCCTTTTTCATCCTTTAAGTCATTCTGCCTTAGAAACTTTGAAACTACTCAACACACTAATCATGGCATCGAATGGAAATAAAGGTAATTAAAATAATTAATTTTCAAAGCTTAGGAAACATGTTTTTCATGATATGACATAATAAGGGAGGGAAAGTAAAACCATGCAATTAATGTGAATAAGTAGGTGAAGGATTGTATAAATCACTCAAATTAAGCACAAAATATCTCATGAAATATGGGTTTATCAGATGCCCAACATACAGCTTGCCATGGAAAGGAGTAAGAAGGATTGGATGAAGACAGTAGAAAAGCAAAGAGACGAAAGGGACAAAGCATCTCCATACGCTTATCTGAAATTCTCACCAATGAATTGCATAAGTATCTCTATCTTTATTTTATGCTTTATTCATAAATCATCTATAACCATTTGAATCTGCCTGACTGAGATTTACAAGATGACCATATCTTGCTTCATACCAACAATCTCCGTGGGATCGACCCTTACTCGCGTAAGATTTATTACTTGGACGACCCAGTGCACTTGCTGATTAGTTGTGCGAAGTTGTGACAAAAAGTTGAGATTGCAATTGAGCGTACCATGTTGATGGTGCCATTGATGATCACAATTTCATGCACCACTTATCTTAAAGGTCACTCCACACTACTATAAATACACTGGAGCATCCAGGTAAAACTCACTCTCTGATTCTATACAAAAAATCTGCCTAAAGGACGTGCTAACTTAAGCATCGGAGTCTCTTGTAGGTACCACCACCCTCCGGTGACGAAGGATCAACAGCATCTCCAACTCCACAAGGTCGGACACAGCAGCACCGACCAGCACCAAAGATCTCGTTCGAGATCGACATTCCGTTTCAAATAACCCTCGGAACACCATGCAATTTAAGTTTCTTGCGATTTAAGTTTTAAGCAATTTACATTCAGCACTTTAGTTTCTTGTAATTTAGTTTATGTTAATCAAGTTTCACTAAAATCCCCAACTGTCACCTTAACTAAATTTATCACTCAACTATAACTGCTTGATCTATCAATCCCTGTGGGATTGACCTCACTCCAGTGAGTTTTAGACTTGATGCGACCCGGTATACTTGCCGGTTAGTTTGAGCAGAATTCAATTTTCCCCCCATCAGAAGATGTGTGTTAATTACACCGACCTCAATAAAGCTTATCCCAAGGATCCATATCGCCTCCCTAGCATGGATGCTCTAGTCGACTCAACCTCTGGTTACTGATATCTGTCATTTATAGACGCTTACTCGGGATACAACCGAATTTTGATGTATAAGCCAAATCAGAAAAAGTCCTCATTCATAACTCTGAAGGCGAACTATTGCTATATAGTAATGCCTTTAGGTTAAAGAACACGAGGGCTACATACCATTGACTGATGAACAAAGTGTTTTCTTCTCACCTGGGAAAACTCATGGAGGTATAAGTAGACGATATGCTCATCAAATCCAAAGAGAACACAATATTGTTGTCCAATCTCTTCGAGGTGTTCTCTACAATAAGGAAGCATAAGATGAGGTTGAACCCCTCAAAATTCACCTTCGCAAATAAAGCAGGAAAATTCTTGGGTTTCATGTTAACCCAAAGAGGTATAGAAGCAAATCCAGATAAGTGTTAGGCTATACTCAACATGAAGAACCCGACTTGTGTTAAAGAGGTCTAGCAGCAAAATGGAAGGTTGGTAGTTCTATCCAAATTTCTAGCCGGATCAGCTCTAAAATCACTCCCCTTATACTAAATCCTAAAAAAAGGGAAGCAATTTGATTGGACCCCGAAATGCGAGCAAGCCTTTCAGGACTTCAAAGCATTTCTAGGATAGCTTCCTACACTAATCCGGCCTACCATAGGGGAGGAGCTCGTGCTGTACTTGGCGATAGGAAGCCGAGCTATAGCTTCAGCCCTGATCCGAGGAGATGAAAAGGGGGAGCAACCTATCTACTTCGTCAACAAAGCCTTACAAGGGGCAAAGTTGAACTGTCAAAAGATAGAAAAGTTTGCCTATGCCTTTATCCTCACATCTCGAACACTCGGACCGTACTTTCAAGCTCATACCATCAAAGTTCGTACTAACCAGCCAATGAAACACATTCTGCAAAAGATGAACTTGGTAGGATGAATTCTATAATGGACCATGGAACTGTCCGAGTTTGGCCTATGATATGAAGCTGAGATGGCAATTAAGTCACAATATCATGCCAATTTTGTCACTGACTACACTGAAAGCCAGGCAGATGCAACCACATAGAGCTTATATGTAGATGGCTCATCAAACAAGGCTAGAAATGGGGCAAGTGTCATTCTAGAAATTGACCAAGAAAATCAGATAGAACTCTCACTAAGATTTGAGTTTCCTGCCTCTAACAACCAGGAAAATATGAGGCCCTACTCGCTGGCTGAAAGCTGGCTAAAGAAGTGGGGGCTGAGAGATTGGTGGTGTTCGGTAATTCACAAGTAATAACTTCACAAATTAACAGAACCTACCAAGCCATAGACCCCACTATAAAGAAGTTCCTGGATGAAACCCAAGAACAATTGGCACACTTTTCAGAAGGAGAGGTGCGACATATATCTCAAGAATCAAATACCCGAGCTGATGCACTCTCCAAATTAGCCAGCACCAAGCCAGGAGGAAACAATAAAAGTCTCATCTAGGAAACTTTACAAGTGCCATCAATATCAAAGAAGGAAGACAATTCGGAGGCAATAACCAAATCCAAACAATAAACAAAGCCAAGCCCAATAAACAAAAAAGGCCCACCAAGAAAGATGGCCTCCACAAACGTGCCCGAGCTCTTTAAAAAGGTCGGACACTGACAAAGGAGCCTAGTCCTACCTGCCCATAGCAAATAACTACCTCCGTGAATCTCGTCCATAATCTCTATCTTCACTAAAAAGATAGATCCCAACAAACTCCCAAGATAAAGAGAATGGTTATTTATCAGAAAAGATGGAATTACTCTAACAAAAGTGGTTACCAACTCTACTATAAATGCATTGACACTCCTCAGGTATAATCTATGTTCTAATCTACTAAAAACTGGCCTAAAGCCCTTGCTAACATAAGCATCATAGTCTCTTGTAGGTACCACTCCCACCTCCTCATGTGGAATTCAGACAGGCGGCACCTCGGCATCAACAAGTCGGACGTTGTTATACAAAGGGTTCTGGACCTCATGTCCAGGCTCAAATAAACGTTTCAGGTAAATCTTGAAAAAAGAGGTACTAATTGTTGGATACCATTTCACTCAACTCTAGTGCTTCATTAGTGGTCTTCTTCATATGCAGAGATCCTCCAGCTGAATTATCCAATGAGACCCGTGAGGCAGGGGTGATCCCGTTATAAAATATCTGAAGTTGGACCCAGTCAACAATTATATCTAGAGGGCACTTTCTCAGCATCTCTTTATACCTCTCCCAAGCTTCATAAAGGGACTCTCCTTCTTGCTGTCAAAAGGTCTGAATGTCGGTTCTGAGCTTGGTTAACCTCTGAGGTGGGGGAAATATATAAAAATAATAAATAACTAAACTAAAAAGTCTAATCTAGGTAATTGATGATGCATTCACATCATTTATGTTTTTCATTCATGAGTTTATTTAATGAGCTAAAATTTTTTGTTGAATAAACAAAATTTCATAGTAAAATGAGCATTACTTTGATCTAGTGGAATCCATTGATTACAGGAAATTTGAAAGGAAAATAGCAAGAAACAGAGAAGAAAAGTGGTTGGGAATCATCAAGCAGAAAGCTCTCTAGATCAAACAGAAAGCTCTTTGGACTAAGCAGAAGGCTTACTAGAAACAACCAACATACCCATGCAATGTGGAAGACAAGACATACCATGTTAGGGGATGAAAAGGGATCCGTATGTACGCATCTAGCATGCGTACACACAAACATGGATAATTTGCCTATCATGCGTACGCATGATCTCACCTTCACGTGGGACATAGAATCACAGTCATGGCTCGCCAAAACCAAACAGAGAGTAAAATATTAATATACCAATGGCAACGTGGGACGTGAAAGCCTTCACGTGGTATGTGAGCTATCAACAATACGCATGGTGCACGTGTACGCACAACAAGAGGAGTTTTTAGGTGTCATGCGTACGCATGATTGCACTTTCTTGTGGGACGTTAATAAACCCAAATTTTGTAGTTTATCTTGTGTTGAATTTGGTGACTTTTATCAATTTTTCCAACATTTATTCAATGAAGTAGCATAGTTTTATAAATTCTCCTTAATCTGTGCTTAAGAGTGAAAACAAGATTTTTAGGCCTTAAAATTGCTAAATTTAATTCACTTTAATTCCATTCAATGCCTTAATATGTTTGTAGAGTGATTCTAGTTTTACAAGGCAAGGATTGGATTGAAGAAGTGAAGAAAAAGCATGTAAAAGTGGAGAATTCATAAAGAAATAATGTTTTGAAAATCTGCCATTCGAGGCGTACACGTGACCCACGCGTACGCATGACCAGAAAATCACAATATGATGTATATGCATGACTCACGCGTATACGTGACAAGTAGCACGTGACCTCATTAAAGAAACACGCTGGAGCCGATTTCTGAGCTCATCTAGGCCCAAATCTAACTCAATTTTGAAGTTAAATGATACAAAATTGAAGATGAAAAAAGGGGAGAGCAATTAGGATAGAATAGAAACATGCTTTAGGTCATATTCTTGAGAGAAGCTCTCTCTTCTCTCTAGAATTAGGTTAGATTTAGGGTAGACTCTTCTTAGATTTAGGTTTAATTGTTATTTTGATTTACTTTTCTTTGCAATTTTATTGTTCTTAAATATTTGCTTTCCTAATTTACTTGTTATTTCCTTTATTTTGTTGCCTTTATGTTTATGACACTCTGTTGCTTTTAATTTTAATTAATGCAATTTATGTTTTCTGTTTCTTATTGTTTGATTGAGTTATTATCGTTGTTTTCTTGCATTCGGTAGTTTTAGATTTTATATTTATTGCTATTTTACCATGCTTTTCTTTTTTGCCTACCAAGTATTTGATAAAATGCTTGGTTAGATTTTAGAGTAAATTTTGGTACTCTTGGCTTGTGATTGAGGACTTAGATCCCTTGAGATCATTGATATCCAGTTCTATTGGTGATTTAAGGTTGTTAGTTGGTTCTAAGACCAATTATATCCACTTGACTTAACCCTCCGATGTTAGAGGGCAAATAAGTAGAATGAACTCTTTCTAATCACCATGTTGTGGTTAATGATGCAAGATAGGATACCTTGACTCTTAATCCTTGCCTTGAATAGCTTATAGCCTTTATAGTTCCTTAGTTGTTAGTTTTAATTTCTTGTTAATAAAACCCAAAAACCCCAAAATACTTTCCCATAACCAATAATATGCACACTTCCCTATAATTCCTTGATAGACGACCCAAGTTTTGAATACTCTCGATTTTTATTGGGTTTGTACTTGTGACAAACAAATTAAACTTTGATTGAGGGTAATTTATTGGTTTGGAACTATACTTCAACGAGATTATTTTTGTGAAAATCTTTACCGACGATTCCTCTACATCAAGTTTTTGGCGCCGTTGCTGGGGAGTTGCAATTTGTGCTTGTCATTGATTATTGTACATATGTTAATATTGTGAATAGTTGCTCTTTGTTTGGTTGCTTGTTTGAGTTACTAGTTAGGTTCTTGTTTCTTCATTTCTTAATAGTTTTTATTTTTGTTTTCCCTTTTTTACTATGAATTCTCACCTATTTGGCTATGAGTTTGGTTCTAACTAAGTTGCATGAAATGGGAATTATAATCAAAGCATGCATCAAGGATGGAACAATCAAAGGTGGGAGGAGTGATGACTTGCATTATCTACCTCTTCTCTCATAAAAAAGGGACATAAAAGTGATAAATCTTCATTGATTTAATGCATTTATAAGAGCTATATCATGAATTCTTGGGACATTGCTTTGAAATGAGTTCTTGCCTTCATTTTAGGTGAAAAGAGCAACAAAAGAGGAAGACAACAAACAAAGGTGACTGGGCATTTGTGTGGGCGTGCTACTTCAAGCAAACGCCAAGATCTTAATGTGGGGTAGCTGGGCGTGGCACGCCACAGCTGGGCGTGGCACGCCAACTATGTTTTCCAGAGGAGTACTATTGTTTTTTGGATGAATATTCAAGCTACAACCAGATTGTAGTGGATACCAAAGACCAAGAAAAGACATCTTTCACTTGCCCTTATGGTGTTTTTGCATACAGACGTATACCCTTTGGTTTGTGCAATGCACCTGTGATGTATGAAGCAAAACCGCCGGCTAGGAATTTTATCTCAAAATAAGATTAGCGTTGTAAGTATAGTTCCAAGCCAACAAGTAATACTCAAATCAAATGTCAAATTTGAAACAAATATAAACCAAGAGTATTTAAACCTCAGGCCGTTCTCCCTAGGAATGCAACTAGGAGTGTTTCTCTTTCGGTTGTGAGGAAAAAGGGGGTTTTCAAGCAAGACATCAAAGATTAAAAGAACTAAGAAATTGAAGAACTAAGGAATGAGAAAAATTGCGAATTAATGCATAAGAGAGACCTTGACTTGGGGATTGAGAATCCAAGGAATCCTATCATTGCCATAACCACAACTATTGTAATTGTCATGAGTTAGTCTCGCCTAGTCAACCCCAACCATCAAGGAGTAAGTCAAGCAAGCATAATTGACCTCAATCCATAAGTCCTAGCCAACTTACCAAACTAGTTGATAAAAGGCTAGCGTCAATGGAAACAAGAGCCAACTAACTCCCCAAGAATTACCACTAAATGTCGGATATTATGACTCTAGTATCCTAGGAACTCAAACCACAAGCCAAGGTGTGAAAATCTATTCAAAATATAGAGTTGGCATTTTAACAAACACCTTGTGTGCACAAAAGTAAAGTATGGAAAATTGCAAATTAAAATAGAAAACTTTAACCAACTATCAGCAAAACCAAATATAAACAAGCAATCAAACATAAAAGGAAGCATGGAATAGTAAATTCATCAATCAAAACTTCCAAAACTCAAAATTGCAATTATAAACAAAGTAACTTGAACCAAAGGGAAATAAAGATAAAAGTGCTTTAATTAAAGAGGAAATTGAGAGTACTTACAATTAAAGAAGTAAATTCAAGGATCAAAGCTTGCTATAAAATACTACAAAAAGACTACATAAACCCTAGGAGAGCTCTCTATTCTACACTACTCCTACTCCTAATTACTATGCAAAATTATGGGAAATAAATTCTAAGTCCTAATTGCCTTCAAATGTGTTGATTCTCCCTTTATATAGCACTTCAATTCAGCAATTCAGCCTTCCAAAATGGGCCAAAAGCCCCCAAAAATACGTGCTGCACGTGTTTCATTAATGAAATCACGTGTTGGGTCCTGTGCGGACACACAGATATGTGCGTCCGCACACTTTGCTATTTTGGCTCCTGTGCGTACGCACGGGTACTTGTGCGCACGCACGCATGCAAATTCTCTCTTGTGCATACGCGTGCTGGCTTGTGTGCACGCACACTGGGCTAATGCGGTCTTGTGCGTACGCACGCTTGCTTGTGCGCACTCACATGTTGCTGTTTGTGCTTTTCCTTGTTTTTTTCATGTTTTCTCCCTTGTACATGTTTCCTTCCACTTTTGGCCATCCATTCTTGCCTTCAAGGCCTGAAATCACTCACAAACCATATCACGGTATCGAATGACATAAAAGTGGGATTAATTTGCTCTATTAAAGCACAAAATTGCATGTTTTCACATTTAGGATCAAATTGGGGACAAAACACAAAAGTATGCTATTCTGGTGCTTAAGTGTGAGTTCATGCGCTAGAATCCATCTAAATTGAGTCAGAATATACCATCAAATATGGACTCATCAACCTGCCACATTCTAAAGGTGCATGCTGTCTATTTTTTCTGATATGACTGAAAAATTTATTGAGGTTTTCATGGATGATTTTTCAGTGTTTGTTGATTCTTTTCCCAATTTCTTACACTATCTTGCCTTGGTGTTCAAGATGCCAAGAGACCAACCTAGTTTTGAAATGGGAAAAATGTCATTTTATGGTTACCGAAGGGGTAGTCCTTGGCCATAAAATCTCTAAGAAAGGCATAGAGGTAGATAGAGCCAAGGTGAAAGTGATTGAAAAATTACCCCCACCTTGCAATGTCAAAGCAGTTAGGAGCTTCTTGGGACATGCTGGCTTCTATAGAAGGTTCATTAGAGACTTCTCAAAGATTGCTAAACCATTAAGCAACTTGCTTATCTCTAATGTTCCCTTCATATTTGATAAAGAATGCATGCAAGCTTTTGAGGAGCTTAAAAGTAAGCTCTCCTCTGCACCTATTATAGCACC
>NC_029777.3:50430414-50430700 GCF_000817695.3 Arachis duranensis | reverse complement strand
AGGGATTGTTGAGTTTGGACAACTGACGATTCATCTTGTTGCTTAGATTAGGTATTTTTTTTCGGAATTCTTGAAGATGAATTCTTGAGTTTCATGATGATTTGTTGAAGTCTGGCTGGCTGGCTGTGAAGCCATGTCTAATTTCATTGGACCAATGTTTCAACTTATCATCACAAAAGCTTGTTGATTTCTATCAATCTTGCTTTTGGAGCAGTGATCTGCTAAGGCTTGGCTGGCCATTGGCCATGTCTAGTGTTTTGGACCGAAGCTTTCCTTGAAAGCTTGG
>NC_029777.3:50428818-50430240 GCF_000817695.3 Arachis duranensis | reverse complement strand
ACAAAATCATAAAATCCAAAAATTTCTTGTTTGAGTCTAATGTCTCATGTTAAGTTTGGTGTCAATTGCATGCATTCATTCATGTGTCTTAAGGATTTTCAAATAATTCTTGATGATTTCTTACTCTAATCTTTAAATTCTCTTGACTTGAGTGTTTTATGTGTCTCATATGCATTCTCATTAGTGTCAGTAGTATACAAATTGCTAAGTTTGGTGTCTTGCATGCATTGTTATTTGATTTTTGTTGCATTTTGATTTTTCCTTATTATTAAAAATCCAAAAATATCTTTAATTTGTGTCTTCTCAAGTCAATAATACAGAGAATTGAAGATTCAGAACATACAGCAAAGGAATTACACAGAAAAAGCTGGGCGTTCAAAACGCCCAGTGAAGAAGGACAGACTGGCATTTAAACGCCAGCCAGGGTACCTGGTTGGGTGTTTAACGCCCAAAAGGGTATAGTTTTGGGCGTTAAATGCCAGAATGTGCACCATTCTGGGCGTTTAACGCCAGGATGGCACAAGAGGGAAGATTTTGTTTTTAATGCAGATTTTTTTTAGTTTTCAAACTTTTTCAAAATCAAATCTTTTTCAAATCATATCTTTTCAATCAAATCTTTTTCAAAATCAATTTCTCTCTATTTTTTAAAATACTTGCTATCAATCAATGATTTGATTCAACATTTCAAGTATGTTGCCTTTTCTATTGAGAAAGGTTTAATGTTTGAATCATATCTTTTCTTGTTAGCCAAGTTTTTAATTTTCAAAATCAAATCTTTTAAAATGTTTTTCAAATCATATCTTCTCAATCACATCTTTTTAAAACTAATCATATCTTCTTAACCACATCTTTTTTAAAATAGCTTTCAATCAAATCTTTTTGATTTCTAATTTCAAATTCTTTTTCAAAAATCACTTGGTTTCTTTCCCACTTTCATTTTCGAAAATCAATTAGTGTTTTTCAAAAATGTTTTCAAAATCTTTTACTTAATTTTCGAAAACTACTTCCCTTCTTCTCACATCCTTCCATTTATGGACTAACACTATTCCTTAATGCAAAATTCGAACTCCATCTTCTTTGATAAGTTCGAATTTTCTACTTCTGTCTTCTACTTTTCTTTTCCTCTGACACCTAAAGGAATCTCTATACTGTGTCATAGAGGATTCCACATTTTCTTGTTCCCTTCTCTTTCTTATGAGCAGGAGCAAGGACAAAAGCATTCTTGCTGAGGCTGATCCTGAACCTGAAAGGACCTTGAAGAGAAAGCTAAGAGAAGCCAAAGCACAACTCTCTGTAGAGGACCTAACAGAAATCTTCAAAGAAGAAGAACCTATGGCAGCTGAAAACAACAATAATGCCAACAATGCAAGGAAGGTGCTGGGTGACTTTACTGCACCTACTCCCGACTTTTATGGGAGAAGC
>NC_029777.3:50426098-50426445 GCF_000817695.3 Arachis duranensis | reverse complement strand
AAAAAACCCCACCTACCTCACCATTCAAATTCAAACCACTTTCCCACCCAAACCCTCCCATACATGACCGAGCCCTCATCCCTTCCCCACTCCTATATAAACCCTCCTTCACTCCTTCATTTTCACACACCCTAAAAACCACTTCTTCCCCTTTTGGCCGAACACAAAGCCATTCCCTTCTTCCTCATTTCTTCTTCTTCTACTCTCTTCTTTCTTCTTTTGCTTGAGGACGAGCAAACCTTTTAAGTTTGGTGTGGTAAAAGCACTGCTTTTTGTTTTTCCATAACCATTCATGGCATCCAAGGCCGGAGAAACCTCTAGAAAGAGGAAAGGGAAGGCAAAAGCTT
>NC_029777.3:50425468-50425990 GCF_000817695.3 Arachis duranensis | reverse complement strand
TGTGGCCTTGAAGAAGGTGATCCCCGAGGTCCCTTTTTCACTCAAAAAGAGTGAATATCCGGAGATCCGACATGAGATCCGAAGAAGAGGTTGGGAAGTTCTTACCATCCCCATTCAACAAATCGGAGTCTTAATGGTTCAAGAGTTCTATGCCAATGCATGGATCACCAAGAACCATGATCAAAGTGTGAACCCGGATCCAAAGAGTTATCTTACTATGGTTCGGGGGAAATACTTGGATTTTAGTTCGGAAAATGTAAGGTTGGCATTCAACTTGCCCATGATGCAAGGAGATGAACATCCTTACACTAGAAGGGTCAACTTTGATCAAAGGTTGGACCAAGTCCTCACAGTTATTTGTGAAGAGGGCGCCCAATAGAAGAGAGATTCAAGAGGGAAGCCGGTTCAATTGAGAAGGCATGACCTCAAATCTGTGGCTAGGGGATGGTTGGAGTTCATTCAACGCTCAATCATTCCCACTAGCAACCGGTCCGAAGTTACTATAGACCGGGCTATCATGAT
>NC_029777.3:50420405-50422083 GCF_000817695.3 Arachis duranensis | reverse complement strand
TAGCCGTGCCGTGATAGGGTGCGTTGAACATTTCCACTGAGAGGATGGGAGGTAGCCACTGACAACGGTGAAACCCTTGCTTAAGCTTGCCATGGAAAGGAGTAAGAAGGATTGGATGAAGACAGTAGGAAAGCAGAGAGACGGAAGGGAAGGCATCTTCATACGCTTATCTGAAATTCCTACCAATGAATTACATAAGTATCTCTATCTTTATCTTTATGTTTTATGCGTTTATCACCATACCCATTTGAGTTGCCTGACTAAGATTTACAAGGTGACCATAGCTTGCTTCATACCAACAATCTCTGTGGGATCGACCCTTACTCGCATAAGGTTTATTACTTGGACGACCCAGTACACTTGCTGGTTAGTTGTGCGAAGTTGTAGTGATCACAATTTCGTCCACCAATTGGCCTCCATGGGAACTCAGAATTCAGATAGTATTATTGATTTTCCTAGTTTAGTATGTTAATTCTTGAACACAACTATTTTATGAGTCTTGGCCGTGGCCCTAAGCACTTTGTTTTCCAGTATTACCACCGAATACATAAATGCCACAGACACATAATTGGGTGAACATTTTTAGATTGTGACTTAGCTTTGCTAGAGTCCCTAATTAGAGGTGTCCAGAGTTCTTAAGCACACTCTTTTACTTTGGATCACGACTTTAACCACTCAGTCTCAAGCTTTTCACTTGGACATGCATGCCACAAGCACATGGTTAGGGACAGCTTGATTTAGACGCTTAGGCCTGGATTTATTTCTTTGGGCCCTCCTATCCATTGATGCTCAAAGCCTTGGATCCTTTTCACCCTTGCCTTTCGGTTTAAAGGGTTATTGGCTTTTTCTACCTCTTTTGCTTCGTTTTTTTTGTTTTTTTTCTGCTTTTTCTTGCTTCAAGAATCACTTTCATGATTTTTCAGATCAACAATAATATTTCTCTTATTCATCATTCTTTCAAGAGCCAACAATTTTAACATTCATAAAATTTAATATAAAAAATATGCACTATTCAGGCATTCATTCAGAAGACAAAAAGTATTTCCACCACATCTAAATAATTAGAATTTTCCTTTTTAAAAGCTCGATACCTCTTTATTCTAAAAGTATACTATTTTATTCATGTTTGATGATGATGAGAAAAATAAATTATAGCTTAATTGGAGATAAAATCAAGATAAAGATACTAATTACTACTACTCATTGATGCCAAGGCATCTTAGGCTAGTTTCACTAGCATTTCTCTGTTAGTTTTAGTTGTTTTATGCATTTTCTTGAGCTTAAAGTAACCAAGAATGGTTAAATGAATAACAAAGCAATGAACCATCCAAACAGTATGATTTTGATGCAAATTCCATGAGTTTTTAGTTATATTACTTGAATGCTATGAATGGAAGATTTCTCATGAAATTTTGCAAGACTTTGATGCAGTTGTTTGGATGATTTCAGGGAAGAAGAGGCTAGGCAAGGAAGCAACAAAATCAATAAAGGAAGCTTGAATATCACATGTGGAGTTTAAGTTCCAGTTTAAGCTTAAACTGGAACTTAAACTCCACATGTGATATTCAAGCTTCCTTTATTGATTTTGTTGCTTCCTTGCCTAGCCTCTTCTTCCCTGAAATCATCCAAACAACTGCATCAAAGTCTTGCAAAATTTCATGAGAATTCTTCCATGCAT
>NC_029777.3:50415279-50416885 GCF_000817695.3 Arachis duranensis | reverse complement strand
TGCATCATAGGGGAAACAAAAATTGACAGAGGATTCTGTGATCTGGGAGCTAGCATAAATGTGATGCCTCTGACTCTTATGAAGAGGCTACAACTGAATGAGGTGAGATCCACTGATGTAATCATACAACTGGCTGACAAAACTCAGAAGCAAGCTGAAGGGGTAGTTGAGAATGTGTTGGTGAAAGTGGGAAATTATTTCTTCCCCACAGACTTTGTCATTTTGGACATGGAGGAAAGCTACCTACACTCTATCATTCTGGGAAGGCCATTTCTAGCCACTGCTAGAGCGCTCATAGATGTAGAACAAGGAGAGCTAATTTTGAGAATACATGATGAACAGCTCAGTTTCCATGTTTTCAAACCTGCATCTGAGCCTGAACCAGAACCTGAAAAGCCTAAGGATCATAGTAGCCATCTGTGTTTGGAGGAAAGCAATCCAGCAGCTGAAACTCTGAAACAGTCCTTGGAAGGCAAACAAGCATTGCAAGAGTTAAAGCCACAAGAATCAATAGAAACAGCTCAGAAGGATCCTCCTGGCATAAGGGTCAATGAAGAAATTCTCAAGAGAGAGGGAAGAATTGTAAAGAAATTACCAAGAGGGTGGAGAAACAAGAAAATTCCCACTGAAGGTTTCTCTCCGAGAGATAAAGTGATATCAAGTCATTATCTGCAAATCCCACCTGGCCTCAAAACCATTCCTTCCCAGCTCCCTCAAGTGTTCACAATCAGGAAAGTTCTTTCTATGGAACATTTGAAAATCATGAAGGAATCAAATGGGGACGTTTTCATAATGAGAGGAGAGGACATCAAGCACTACAATCCAACCTAACAAGGGACAACCGTCAAGCTAGTGACGTCAAAGAAGCGCTTCATGGGAGCCAACCCATGTTTTAGTATCCTTAATCTTTATTGTTTTGCTTTGCATCTAATAAAGCATGGTTTCTTATGCATGAACTTGAATCCTCAGGACAACTGTAGATAAGGTGCACTAAACATTGCATGTAAAATACAATTGGTCTCTAAGTTTGGTGTGCCTGAAGGCACCCCCAAATCTTATTCAAATTGTATTCAATCTTTCATTCAAGGTGCACAACCAAACATTAAGTTTGGTGTTCCACTTTGAACACAGTTAATGAAAAGCAGGAAGTTCCTCTGGATTTAGAAATTCATGACAAGTATACCATTTGCATGTTTTAATACTTTGATTTCAATTACTTTAGGTAGTAAAATTGTTTAGGATCAAAGAGCCAAAGTGACTATGATTTATTAGAATTATGCACATTCATTAAGGACAACCAACATGGATTTCATGTCATCAGGAGACATTACCAAACACTAAGTTTGGTGTCCAGTAATAAGTGTGCATACATACAAAGGTCACGGCTATAAGCTCATGAAGTCAATCATTGATTTACAATTCAAAAAGAATGAAAAACATGTGCAAGTACTATTCATTATTCATATGGACCGAAAAAAAAATGATGGCAAAGTTGTTTGTTTGTGCAGGTACAAAAGCAATGATAAGAATGGATGAAAAAGACAAAGGAAGTACAAGTGGTCAAAAAGAGGCAAGAAGCAAGAAGAAGCAGGACCCCAAGAATCAA
>NC_029777.3:50413817-50415181 GCF_000817695.3 Arachis duranensis | reverse complement strand
AAAAAAAAATTGAGAAAATAAGCTAGGCACCAATGGTTTGAACTTCTGAGACAAATGCCTGTGGTGTTTATGTATTAAGGATATGCTTGGATGAATAGGTTCTGAGGAGTGTTTCAACACTTGGTAACTTGGGTTAACTAACCCGGGATTATCAACCAAAAGTCCATTATCAAGAGCAACCTAAATACAAAATATTTAGTCACACAAAGAGGTGCTGGGCACCAATGTCTCAAGAAGAAATGTGAACTAAAATGCCTGTAGTGGATATGTGTAGTGCACTGATAAGAAAAAGAAAATGCCAAAGGCTTGTGCAACACATTACACTGAGCAAACAAGGAGCAAAGGAGCTCTAAGAAAAAGAAAAACAAAGAAGAGAAAAGTGCCAAGGACATAAGAATAACAAGAGGCCATAGCAGTGTTTAATGGATGCAGTGAAAAAGTGACAATCTTGCCTGATAAGAATGAAAAAGTGATGCTGCAACTTTCTGCATAAAACCCTTCTGATGAACTTCAAATGCTTGCTAATATAGCCAATGTAATTGCTTTCTGTTTCATACTTTCTTCTCAAATAACTCAGGACTTGCTTAGGGACAGCAAGTATTAAGTTTGGTGTTGTGATGCCAAGGCATCTTAGGCTAGTTTCACTAGCATTTCTCTGTTAGTTTTAGTTGTTTTATGCATTTTCTTGAGCTTAAAGTAACCAAGAATGGTTAAATGAATAACAAAGCAATGAACCATCCAAACAGTATGATTTTGATGCAAATTCCATAAGTTTTTAGTTATATTACTTGAATGCTATGAATGGAAGATTTCTCATGAAATTTTGCAAGACCTTGATGCAGTTGTTTGGATGATTTCAGGGAAGAAGAGGCTAGGCAAGGAAGCAACAAAATCAATAAAGGAAGCTTGAATATCACATGTGGAGTTTAAGTTCCAGTTTAAGCTTAAACTGGAACTTAAACTGCCAAGCCATATAATGCTGGGAACTATCCGTGGCGTTGAAGCTCCAGTTTAAGCTTAAACTGGAGCTTAAACGCCAAAATCATGAAAGCTGAGGAAAGGCTGAAAGTGGCGTTTAACCTGGAAGTTAAACGCCAGAAATGAGAAATGCACCAGGGAGCCATTTCCACGTTTAAGCTCCAATTTAACCTTAAACTGGAGCTTAAACGTGGAAATGAAGAAAGCAACCCCTGGAGGAAAATTTTGGTCGAACACGTTTAAGCTCCAGTTTAACCTTAAACTGGAGCTTAAACGTGGAAATGAAGAAAGCAACCCTGGAGTGTGAATTTGGTCGAACACGTTTAAGCTTCAGTTTAAGGTTAAACTGAAGCTTAAACGTGGAAATGAAGAAAGCAACCCTGGAG
>NC_029777.3:50409362-50413694 GCF_000817695.3 Arachis duranensis | reverse complement strand
GCCTCAAAGCCCAAGAAACACAACAGAAGCTTAATTTAGAAAGTGTATAAATAGGATAGAATTAAGTTAGTTAGATACTTTTTGACACTTGAGAATTTTTCATCAATTTTTCTAGTTTTGAATTCGGAGCTATGACTCACTAAACCCCTTTCATTGGGTTAGGGAGCTTTATTGTAATTCAATGAATCAATAATAGTTTTTATCTTCTTCTTCAATCTTTTCTCTTGAATTTTGTTAGAAAGCTTCTCGATCTAATTCCATTGGTTAGTTGTCTTGGGAAAGAAACTATCCATAATTGGAATCCTTCGGAACCTTGGGAAAGGAATGGAGGATTCATGCTAGAGAAGCTTTCTCACAGTGAATTGGATTGGGGTTTGGATGGATATTGTGACATGTAATCCTACCAAATTGTGGTTCATGAAACTGTGTGGTATAATCAGTGATCGAGCATCATCTCTTCTTATGAACATTTAAACCAAGGGATTGGGAATTTGTTTGTTTTTAGAGAGAATTGGTGAGCCAAGGGATTGGGATCCAATCATATAAGATTGCCAAGCAAAATTTAATGAACGCATTGGTTGAAGAAGGGATAAAAATGTTTTGATTCGGAGATCTCAATATCTCCTGAAACCCAATGAATTCCCCATTTCTGATCTACCACTTTCTCTTTACATTCTGCAATTAAATTCATGCAATCACCCCGATCCCTTTTTAATTTCAGCAATTTAGCTTCTCGCTCTTTAATTCATGCAATTTAAGATTCCACAATTCTCATCTAAATCTTGATTCCGCTCAACTAGAACACACTTCTAATCCGAATTGCTCACTCAACCAATCCTTGTGGGATTCGACCTCACTCTATTGTGAGTTTTTACTTGACGATAACCGGTGCACTTTCCGGAAGGAATTTTTGCCGATCGTGCAATTTCCTAAAATCGTAGCATCACTCATATATAACTTCTAAGGTAAATTCCTAATAAGAACAATTATCACAAAGTTAAGTTTAAGATTAGGACTCAACAACCTTTGGTTTGGGAGATGATGGGTGCTCCTTCAACTTGTGGGGTGTCTGGTCCTTCAAGAGACAGCTTATGGCACTTCAGCTCCTGTATCTCCAGATATTCGTCTTCTTTCAGATCGAATTTAACTTCCGGGATCACTGATCTCAGACCCATTATTTTGTGGTAATGGTCTGCATGTTCTTTGGTTAAGAACTTCTCTTAATTCCAAAGTGGTTTTGGAATATTCTCTTTCTTGCCTCTTGAAGTAGTTTGTTTTCGTTTAGGTGCCATGATCTTGATGAGTTTTAGCTCAGTGATCACGGAAAAATACACCAAACTTAGAAGTTTGCTTGTCCTCAAGCAAAAGAAAGGATAGGAGGGGAATAAAAGGAGACGCAATTTCAAAAATTCAAAAGATATGATGAGATTTTGAAAAAGATAACTTTGAATTCAAAAAGATAATATGATGAGTTTAAAAAAGATTTGAGAAGAGATTAAAAAGATTTGAAAAGAATTCAAAAAGATAATTGAGTTTCGAAAAAGGTTTGAAAAGATAATGAAGAAAAATTAAGAAACATGTTTAGGATTAAAAATGTTTGGAATTGAAGTTGAAAGATGAGAGTTTGTAATACGTTTATGCAAGAAATCATTTATTGAAACATGAAAAATGGAAAAAATTTGAAGTGAAAACGAATTTACCTCCTCCCCACAATCCTGGCGTTAAACGCCCAAACGCTGCATGTTTTGGGTGTTTAACGCCCATTTGTAGCTTCTCCTGGGCGTTCAACGCCCAGCTGTTGCTTCTAGTTGGCATTGAACGCCAGAAACTCCTTTGTCACTGGGCGTTTTTCTAAACGCCCAGGACGCTGTAAATCTAGCGTTAAACGCCCATAAGGTGCTTCTTTCTGGCATTCAACACCCAGAAGATGCTGCTTTCTGGTGTTTAACGCCCAGATGGCTATCTCTACTGGTGTTGAACGCCCAGTAGATGCTTCTTTTGGGTGTTCAACGCCCAAAACAAATCTTACTAGCTTTTTCGCACCAGTGAGCTTCTTTTTAATGTTTTATCCTCTGAATCCTTCTATAACTCTGTGAACTCAAGCAATTGCTATTTTACCTTGAAGATAATTGAAATAAACCTGTAAAAATCAATTAATTAACAAATAAGCTTTGTAAAAGGCTGGGTTGCCTCCAAGCAAGTGCTTCTTTATTGTCTTTAGCTGGACTATTACTGAGCTTTGATCAAGTCTCAGTTTTGAGCATTCTTGCTCAAAATTGCTTTCAAGATAATGTTTGACTCTCTGTCCATTAACAATGAACTTTTTGTTAGAATCATTATCCTAAAGCTCGACATATCCATATGGTTACACACTTGTAATCACATATGGACCTCTCCATCGGGATTTCAATTTCCCAGGGAATAATCTGAGCCTAGAATTAAATAGCAGAACTTTCTGCCCTTGTGATGCAATTGCATATTTGTTATATTAGCTAGTCAGTTTAGTTGATTTTAGCTTAATCTCACTTATTTTCTCTAAATAAACAAGTCCTTTTATGAGTTTTATCTTCATGCATGAGAACACCAAGGAACATGTTGATTCTAGCCAAATTCATGCAAATGATTTAAGGAATGCATATATGAATGAGTATGAATGAATCTCATGAAATTTATTGCATGAATTGGTAAGACTTTGAAGCTATTTCCCTTGTTGATGATAGGTGATGAAACAAGAAAGCATGGAAGCAAGAATGATGCAAGCTGGGAGAGAAGAAGTTGGCGTTGCCAACTTGGAGATAGTGGGCATTTTTATGGATAACGCCAGGCAACCAAGAAGTAAAGTTGGCGTTGCCAACTTGAGAAATATGGTGCGTTGTTGGAGGCAACGCCAGGCAGCTTTGGAAGCAAAGTTGGCGGCATCGCCAAGCAACAAGAATGAAGCCTTGAAGAGGAGCTCGAGGGCGTTGCCAACGCCAAGAATCATAGGCGTTACTCAAGGCAACGCCAAGCAACTTTGGCACCATAGGAAACAACCTCGAGGGCGTTTCCAACGCCAGGAATCATTGGCGTGTTCCTTGGCAACGCCAGAAATGGCTGCTTGGCTAGGCACCATGTCTTGGGTGCCAGCCAGGTTGCCAACGCCAGAAGGTGCTGCCAGCCAGGTTGCCAACGCCAGAATGTGCTGCCAGCCAGGTTGCCAACGCCAGAATGTGCTGCTAGCCAAGTTGCCAACGCCAGAATCAAGTTACCAACGCCAAGTCTTGCCAACCACGTTGCCAACGCCAGGAAAGCCTTGCCAGCCACGTTGCCAACGTGGGAAGCAAGTTTTAGAGCCTTGAAGAAGGCTCGAGCACGTTGCCAATGCCAGTTTCTATGGGCGTGTTCACTGGCAACGTGGGAAGCAATGCCTGGAGCTAGGAAAGAAGGCTTGAGCACGTTGCCAACTCAAGAAAGCATTGGCGTGTTTGGCAACAACGCCAGGAATGGTTGCTTGGCTAGGCACCAAGTCTTGGTGCCAACCAAGTTGCCAACGCCCATAAGCCGCACCAACCAAGTTGCCAACGCCCATAAGCTATGCCATGCACGTTGCCAACGCCCATAAGCTATGCCATGCACGTTGCCAACGCCCATAAGCCTTGCCATGCACGTTGCCAACGCCAGAGAGCAAACATGGAGCCTTGAGAAAGGCTCGAGCACGTTGCCAACGTGCTGAAGAGAAGGAGTGTTCATCAACAACGCCAGGAAATGGTGATGCACGTTGCTAACTTGGAATATATGGGCGTTATCCACAACAACTCCAACAAGGCAGCCTGACCATGTCATCTTCAATGGAAGATATCTTGAGCTACAGAGATCCAAATTAAGTGCTTCCAGTTGCGTTGGAAAGCTAACATTCAGAGCTTTCCAACCATATATGATAGTCTATGGTGGAGCACAAAATTGAAGCCAAACCAGAGTCATCTTTAGGCCCTAAAAACAAGAACACGAAGTGAAATTCAAGAAGGCTAGAGATGAGCCCTGGAGGGGGGCACGAGCACGTTGCCAACGTGCTAGGAAGGGGGCGTGTTTGCAACAACGCCAGCCCCAAGTCCTTGCCTTGGGAGGCTAGGCACGGGCACGTTGCCAACTTGGAAGTGAAGGTGCGTTTTTGGCAACAACTTGGCAGCTTAACCTTACCTTCTTTGAGGAAGCATAACTTGAGCTAGGAAAGTCCAAATGAGGTGATTCCAGTGGCATTGGAAAATAGACATCAAGAGCTTTCCAATGATGTATAATAGTCCATATTGAAGCAGAAGGTTGACACTCAAATTCTGGGCTACATTTAGCATGAAA
>NC_029777.3:50403235-50408752 GCF_000817695.3 Arachis duranensis | reverse complement strand
ACACCTTGGTTAGTATGTGAGATGTAACTCTCCTTGGTTGAGATTATTGGAATTGTGTGGCTGGATTAGATTTGAACTTCATCTCTTCTCATGAACAATTAGATCACGAGAGTGGCAATTGGTTATGTTGAGAGAGATTGAATCACCAAGAGATTGGGATTCAATCACCCATTTGCCATGGATCTATACCCATGATTGAGAAGGACTTGACTAACATCGATTCATGAAAACTTGCATCTCTGATCCCTAATGATTCTCTCTATCATTAATTCTCATTTCTCTTGTTCTTAGTGTTTGAAAACCCATTGCCCAACTCCCTTCTACACTCTTGCAATTTATTATTCTTGTCATTTACATTCTGTTTCTTTATTTCTTGCTATTTACTATTTTGTTCTTTAGAATTCAGCACTTTATTTTCTTGCAATTTACTTTTGATGTCATTTAAGTTTCTTGCAATTTAAGTTTCCGTTATTTACTTTCACTTTATTTCTCTCTTCTAGTTCTTGCCATTTAAATTCTTGCAATTATGTTCAAAAATCAAAATGCTCATGAAATCAAAACTATGTTTGCTTGACTAAATCTACCATTTAACTAAAGTTGCTTAATCTACCAATCTCCGTGGGATCGACCTCACTCTTTGTGAGTTTTATTACTTGATACGACCCGGTATACTTGCCGGTTATACGTGAAATCTAATTTTTACGTATCACCTGGCTCAAAGACTCTGGATGATAGTTTCTTATCATGCCATCTTTTTGCTTTCTCTTTGTAAATTTTTGCATTTTCGAAAGCATTGAGTCTGAATTCCTCTAGCTCATTTAACTGGAGCAATTGTTTTTCTCCAGCTAACTTGGCATCAAGGTTTAGGAATCTGGTTGCCCAATAGGCCTTATGTTCCAATTCCACTGGCAAGTGACAGGCTTTTCCATACACCAGCTGGTATGGAGAAGTTCCTATAGGTGTCTTGAATTCTATTCTGTATGCCCACAGAGCATCATCCATGCTTCTTACCCAATCCCTTCTACGGTTAATCACAGTCCGTTCTAGGATTCTTTTAAGTTCTCTATTAAAGACTTCAGCTTGCCCATTTATCTGTGGATGATATGGAGTAGCTACCCTATGGCTAACTCCATATCGAACTAAAGTAGAGTAAAGCTGTTTATTGCAGAAATGAGTGCCCCCATCACTGATTAGTACTCTAGGGTTACCAAATCTGCTGAAGATGTGTTTCTGGAGGAATTTCAGCACTGTCTTAGTATCGTTAGTGGGTGTTGCAATAGCTTCCACCCATTTGGATACATAATCCACTGCCACCAGAATATAAGTGTTTGAGTATGATGGTGGGAAAGGCCCCATGAAGTCAATACCCCATACATCAAACAACTCAATCTCCAAGATCCCTTGTTGAGGCATGGCATAACTGTGAGGCAGATTGCCAGATCTTTGACAACTGTCACAATTAAGTACAAACACTCGGGAGTCTTTATAGAAAGTAGGCCAGTAGAAGCCATATTGGAGGACTCTTGTGGCTGTTCACTCACTTCCAAAATGTCCTCCATATTGTGATCCATGGTAGTATCAGAAGATCTTCTGTACTTCTTCTTTAGGCACACATCTACGGATTACTCCGTCTACACATCTCTTGTAGAGATTTGGTTCATCCCAAAGATAGTACTTTGCATCCATGATCAATTTCTTTGATTGCTGCCTACTGTACTCTTTGGGTATGAATCTCACTGCCTTATAGTTTGCAATGTCTGCAAACTATGGCACTTTCTGGATGGCAAAGAGGTGCTCATCTGGAAAGTTTTTCAGAGATCTCAGTAAGAGGGAGGGACGCCCCTTTTACTGGTTTTATTCGGGACAGATGATCTGCTACTTGGTTCTCTGTCCATTTTCTGTCTCTTATTTCTATATCAAACTCCTGCAGAAGTAACACCCATCTGATGAGTCTGGGTTTTGAATCCTGCTTTGTGAGTAGATATTTAAGAGTAGCATGGTCAGTGTACACAATCACTTTTGATCCTACTAAATAAGATCTGAATTTGTCAATGGCGTAAACCACTGCAAGTAACTCTTTTTTGTGGTTGTGTAGTTCTTCTGTGCGTCATTTAAAACACGACTGAAATAGTAAATAACGTGCAGAAGCTTGTTATGCCTTTGTCCCAACACTGCACCAATGGCATGGTCACTAGCATCACACATCAGTTTAAATGGTTATGTCCAGTCTGGTACAGAGATGACTGGTGCTGTGACCAGCTTAGCTTTCAGAGTCTCAAATGCATGCAGACACTCCTTATCAAAGATAAATGGCGTGTCAGTAGCTAGCAGATTACTCAGAGGTTTGGTGATTTTTGAATAATCTTTTATAAACCTCCTATAGAATCCTGTATGCCATAGAAAGAATGCTGGAAGTGAGGCACACAAGATCCACTCGGAGCTATGAAGAAAGAGTGAGGCAACTTGATATGGTTTTGAAGACATTGTGAATGTGATATGTGTCCTCAACACTAAATGGATCAAGGATAAAGATGGGAGACCAAGCCAATTAAGGAGAAGAGACTTGTATCCCCAAGCAAGAGGATGGTTGGAGTTTGTGAGGAGGTCCCTCAACCCTACCTCCAATATCCCAGAGGTAACTGTGGAAAGAGCTGTGCTAATCTACATTATTATGAAGGGAGAAAATGTCAATGTAGGAGAGATGCTTGCAAGCAACATTCATAGGGTGCTAACAAGCACCAAGGACAATACAAGGCTGGCTTTTCCAAGCATCATTCAGCGTTTATGTGATGAGGCTGGAGTGGAAGCTAGTGCAGATGAAACATTGCTAGAGCAAGACAGGCCAAGTTTCAATTGCTAGATGAAACACTACATTCTCTTAAGGGCCAAGTTTCAATTATTTAGAAGAATTCACATTGAGTTGTATGAGGACAAGCAAAAATTAAGTTTGGTGTTCTGATGACTTGTATCATCTACCTCTTTCTCTCATCAAAAAGGGCCATAAAAGTGATAAATCCTCATTGATTTAATGCATTGATAAGAGCTATATCACGAATTTATGGGACATTGCTTTGAAATGAGTTCTTGCGTACATTTTAGGTGAAAAGAGTAACAAAAGAGGAAGACAACAAGCATAGGTGACCGGGCGTTTGTGTGGGCATGCCACTTCAATCAAAAGCCAAGATCTTAAAGTGGCGTGCCACGCCAACTATGTTATCCAAAGGAGGGATTCCAAGTTTCACTATAGGCGTGGCACGTAATTCCTGGATGTGGCACCCCAACAATGCCTTCCAGAGAAGAATTCATTGAGCTTTACAGTGGGGGTTGCACGCCATTGCTGGGCATGGCACGCCAGGCATGTTATCTAGAGAAGGTTTTTCAAGATCCAGTATGGGCGTGGCATGCCACTGTTGGGCGTGGCACGCCAGTTATGTTTTCCAGAGAAGGATTTCCAAGCTTAACAATGGGAGTGGCACGCCACTACTGGGCGTGGCACGACAGTTATGTCTTCAGAAGAGAGTCCTCCAAGTCTCACTATGGGCGTGGCACGCCACTGCACACCAGTTACCTAATCCAGAGAAAGATATTGAGTCCACTTTTCCAAAAAAGGGCTCTCCAAGTTTCATCATGGGCGTGCCACTTAGGACTCTTATTGTGGAACGCCAATCCAAACCAATATTTTGGGCATGGTACGCCACTCACACGCCACTCACATACCACCAATGAGATATTATTCCTTTATTTTTAATTTCTTTTCTTTTTGTAATTTCTTATTTTATAGTAATAGGAGTAGTATAAATACCCCTTGAAGAGTACTAAAAAGGGGGCTTGGAACTTTTACTTTACTTTATCTTTACTTTCACTTTCTTCCATCACTTGTACTTTCTCTAAGCTATGAGTAGCTAAACTCCCTCTCATTGGAGGAGGGAGCTCTGTTGTACCTGATGGATTAATGCTAGTGAATTTTTTCTTCTCTTCATCTCTCTTTGTTTTGCTAGAAGAAATTTCGTTCTTCATGCTTAGCATTCAATTATCTTGGAAAAGAGATTGAATGCAACTTGGCTTTGTTGGGAACCTTGGAAAAGGAAACATAAAATCAGGCTTGAAATCCCTTCTCACATTGAGTAGATTTGGGTTTTGGGATTAGACAAATGTGACGCTAGATCTACTTACTACTTGGATCTTTAAGGATGTGTGGTATAATCAGGGACCAAGTTTATCTCTCTTCATGAGCAATTATTCCAAGGAATTCGCTGATTATCAAGATTTGAAAGATTGAATTACCAAGGAATTAGGATTCAATCAATCATGTTTGCCAAGAGGTCAATAAGTTTCATGACTGAAGAAGAGATGATCTGAGTTTAATCCGGAGAATGCAACATCTCCTAACCCCAATGAATCTTTCCCATTCTTATCTTCACTATTCTTTATAGCTTTGTTTAACTTCTGGTAACCAACCCATTCCCTTTTACAATTCAGTCAATTATATTTCTGTCATATATATTTCAGCTATTTATCTTTATTCTCTTACAATTTAGCACTTTATTGCTTTCTTTATTTTCAAGTCATTTACAATTCTGTTATTTTGATTTCTTGATGAGCGGATAATTTATACGCTTTTTGGCATTGTTTTTAGTATGTTTTTAGTATAATCTAGTTAGTTTTTAGTATATTTTTATTAGTTTTTAGCTAAAATTCACTTTTCTGGACTTTACTATGAGTTTGTGTGTTTTTCTGTGATTTCAGGTATTTTCTGGCTGAAATTGAGGGTCCTGAGCAAAAATCTGATTCCGAGACCAAAAAGGACTGCAGATGCTGTTGGATTCTGACCTCTCTGCACTCGAAGTAGATTTTCTTGAGCTACAGAAGCCCAATTGGCGCGTTCTCAATGGCGTTGGAAAGTAGACATCCTGGGCTTTCCAGCAATATATGATAGTCCATACTTTGCCCAAGATTTGATGGCCCAAACCGGCATGGCAGATCAGCCTCAGAAATTCCAGCGTTTAACACTGGAACTGGCATGAAACTTGGAGTTAAACGCCCAAACTGGCATGAAAGCTGGCGTTTAACTCCAGAAAAGGTCTCTACACGAAAATGATTCATTGCTCAGCCCAAGCACACACCAAGTGGACCCAGAAGTGGATTTTTACGTCATTTACTCATTTCTGTACATCCTAGGCTACTAGTTTACTATTAATAGGATCTTTTGACATTGTATCAGTACCTTTTGATGACCTTATGACATTTTTACACGTTTTCTTCCACAGCATGAGTCTCTAAACCCCATGGTTGGGGGTGAGGAGCTCTGCTGTGTCTTGATGGATTAATGCAATTACTACTGTTTCTCATTCAATCATGCTTGCTTCCATTCCAAGATAATACTTGTTCTTAACCCGGATGAATGTGATGATCCGTGACAATCATCATCATTCTCAACTATGAACATGTGCCTGACAACCACCTCCGTTCTACCTTAGACTAAGTAGTTATCTCTTGGATTCTTTAATCGGAATCTTC
>NC_029777.3:50401930-50403093 GCF_000817695.3 Arachis duranensis | reverse complement strand
TTTTTTCTTTCACAATCAATCCTGATAATTTCTGATATCCTGACTAAGATTTACAAGATAACCATAGCTTGCTTCAAGCCGACAATCTCCGTGGGATCGACCCTTGCTCACGCAAGGTATTACTTGGACGACCCAGTGCACTTGCTGGTTAGTTGTGCGGAGTTGCAAAAGTGTGATTGCAATTTCGTGCACCAAGTTTTTGGTGCCGTTGCCGAGGATTGTTCGAGTTTGGACAACTGACGGCTTATCTTGTTGCTTAGATTAGGACTGTTTTATTTTTGTTGGTTTAGAGTCTTTTAGTTGAGTCTAGTTCATATTTTAAGTTTGGTGTCAATTGCATGCTTTTGTTTTTCTTTTAATTTTCGAATTTGCATGTTCTTGGTCCCTTTTTGATTCATAAAAATTCTAAGTTTGGTGTCCTCTTTGTGTTTTTCCCTTAAAAGTTTTCAAAAAATTAGTGTTTGATTTTCTAAAAATTTTAAGTTTGGTGTATTTTGTGTTTTTCTCTTTCCTCTTTTCAAAAATCAAATCTTTTTCATAAACATTTTTTCAATCATATCTTTTTAATTGCTGTTTTCAAAATCTTTTTGATCAACTGATTGATTCAGCTCTCAATTTACTTTGATCTTATTTTCTTTTTGATTTTTGAATTTTTATTTTTTTTCTTTTATTTTAATTTTTTTCGTTAATTCAAAAAAAAAATATATAATATTTTATCCATCATGGACCTAAGTGGAATTGATCAGTCCAAAAGGACTCTGGGGTCATATGCTAACCCCATTACAGCTGCATATGGGAGTGGCATATGTACACCTCCCATCAAAGCAAGCAGCTTTGAGCTAAACCCTCAACTCATTATCATAGTGCAGCAAAATTGCCAGTATTCCGGTCTTCCACAGGAAGAACCTACTGAGTTTCTGGCACAGTTTTTATAAATTGCTGACACAGTACATGATAAAGAGGTGGATCAGGATGTCTACAGACTATTACTGTTCCCATTTGCTGTAAAAGATCAAGCTAAAAGGTGGTTAAATAACCAACCTACAGCAAGCATAAAAACATGGAAACAGTTGTCAGACAAATTCCTGAACCATTTTTACCCTCCAAAGAGGATGACACAGCTAAGGCTGGACATCCAAGGCTTTAAACAAGAGGATAATGAA
>NC_029777.3:50399464-50400115 GCF_000817695.3 Arachis duranensis | reverse complement strand
GCTGAATCCAGCCATGAAGGAGGTGGTGCAGAAGGAGGTCACTAAATTACTAGAGGTTGGGATTATTTATCCCATTTCTGATAGCCCCTGGGTAAGCCATGTCCAAGTCGTCCCTAGGAAGGGAGGCATGACAGTGGTTCATAATGAAAAAAATTAACTGGTTCCTACAAGAACAGTCACAGGGTGGTGTATGTGTATTGACTACAGAAGGCTCAATATAGCCACCAGAAAGGATCATTTTCCTTTACCATTCATAGACCAAATGCTAGAAAGACTAGCTGGTCATGATTATTACTGCTTTTTGGATGGCTATTCAAGCTACAACCAAATTGCAGTAGATCCTCAGGACCAAGAAAAAACAGCATTTACTTGCCCTTCTGGCGTGTTTACCTACAGAAGGATGCCTTTTGGTCTGTGCAATGCACCTGCAACATTTCAGAGGTGCATGCTCTCTATCTTCTCAGATATGGTAGAGAAATTTCTGGAAGTCTTCATGGATGACTTCTCAGTATATGGAGACTCATTCAGCTCCTGTCTTAATCACCTTGCACTTGTCCTGAAAAGGTGCCAAGAGACTAACCTGGTTTTAAACTGGGAGAAATGTCACTTTATGGTGACTGAAGGAATTGTCCTTGGGCACAAAATTTCAAG
>NC_029777.3:50395529-50396375 GCF_000817695.3 Arachis duranensis | reverse complement strand
AGATAAAGGGTTGGATCAAGTTCTAGAGGACATATGCCTCCCTGGGACTAAGTGGATAACCAATTCAAATGGTGTCCCAAACCAACTCAAGAGGGGAGACCTCAAGCCAATTGCAAGAGGGTGGCTAGACTTTGTTGGGCGTTCCATATTGCCCACTAGCAACCGTTCTGAGGTCACCATCAAGTGAGCAGTGATGATTCATTGCATTATGCTTGGAAAAGAAGTGGAGGTTCTTGCTCTGTAAGGAGGCTGGGGTGAAGATGGGAGTAGATGAGTTCATACCCATTGAACACCCAATCACCAAGAAGTCAATGGAAGGACAAGTGCAGGACAACTCTATCAAGAGGAGGGCACAGGAATTCCTCCCTGAATTCCCAAGAATTGACTACTGGACCAGCCTAGAGGCATCTATCACCAAGTTGCAAGAGACTATGGAGCAACTGAAGGAAGAACAGCAGAATCAGAACTGCATGCTCTGCAAATTGTTGAAGGAACAAGAAAAGCAGGGGCGTGAACTCCAAGAGTTGAAACGCCAAAAGCTCTCCTCTCAAGCTGAGGGAGCATCCACTTCTCAAAATCAAGGTTGTTGAGTCCTAACTCTGTGAAAACCTCTATCATTAGGAGCCTATGTTTTTTTTTTGCGTTTTCTTTTTCTTTTGTTTTGTTTTCTATTTTTTAATTTTTTAGTCTCATCTTATATCTATCTTTGAGTCTTGTTCTTAATTCATAATTAATAAAATTGAAATTTTATGCCTTAAAGATATGAATGTCCTATGAATCCATCACCTCTCTTAAATGAAAAATGCTTTAATCACAAAAGAACAAGAAGTACAGGATTTCAAAATT